>NW_004955414.1:31613875-31733992 GCF_000276665.1 Chinchilla lanigera | reverse complement strand
TTTGGTTTTTCTCCGGTACCGGGAACCGAACTCACGACCTTGCGCTTGCCAGGCAGGCGCTTTTGCCGCTGAGCTAAATCCCCAGCCCCTAAGAGGTTTCTAATTTTTAAAATTCTTTATATATTCTAAATATTAGTCCTCTCTGAGGAATAGCTGGCAATTATTTTCCCCTCATTATGTGGGTTGTTTCTTCACTCTGTTGGTAGTTTCCTTTGCTGGGGAGAAGCTTTTTAATTTGATGTGATCCCATACATCTGTGTCTTGAAGAGTTTTACCTATTTTATCTTCTAGAAGATTAAGTGTTTCTGTTTTAGCATTTAGGTCTTTGATGCATTTGATTTTATTTTAGTACATGCCGAGATACACAGGGGTCTGGATTTGAGCTTCTGCATGTAGATAGCCAATTTTCCCAGCATTGTTATAGAGGCTGTCTTTCCTCCAAAGCGTGTTTTTGGCCCCTTTGTTAAATACCAGGTAGCTGAATGTGCCTGGAGTTGTTTCTGCATCATCTGTTCTGTTTCACTGAGTCACATGCCTCTTTATTTGCTATAATTATTTGGTGCATTATTTGCCTCTATTATTTGGCATAGTGCCGAACCATTTTTTATCACAATGGCTTTATACTATAACTTGCAGTCTCTGACTATGATGCCTCCTACTTAGCTCTTGTTGCTCAGGATTGCTTTTGCTGTTTTAGGTCTCTTTTGGTTCCTTATGAATTTTAGGATCGTTTCCTATAGATTGTCAGGAATGCTGTTAGTATTTAGATTGGGATTCCACTAAATTTATATATCAGTTTTAGAATATGAGCCTTTTGACAATATTGGTTTTTCCTATCCAGAAAGAGGGGATGTCTTTCTATTTTCTTATGTCCTCTTCCATTGCCTTGCCCAGAGTACTATAGTTTTCATTGTAGAGGTCTTTCACTTCCTTGGTTAGGTTTATTCCTAAGTATTTAATTTTTCTTGATGCTATTTTTTTGTGTGGTTTTTATTGGTACCAGGAATTGAATTCAGGACCTTGTGTTTGCCAGGCAGGTGCTTCTGCTGCTGAGCTGTATTCCTGGCCCTTTTGATGCTATTGTGAATAATTTTGATTTCCTAATTTCTTTCTTGGTAAGTTTATTATTGGTATATAGGAACAGTATTTATTTATTTGGTTTTTTGAGACAGCATCTCACTATGCAGTTCAGGCTGGTCTTGAACTCAGTATGTAACCCATGCGGCCCTCAAACTCATGGCAATTCTCCTGCCTCACCCTCCTGAGTTCTGGGATTATAGGGAATTTGATTTTTAATTATGGAAGTTTTTTGGTGGAATTTTTTGAGTCTTCTATGGAGAGAATCTTGTCATCTACAATTAGTAATTTGACTCTTCCTTTCCTACACACATTCCCTTTATTTCTTTCTTGCCCGAGTGCTCTGGCTAATAGTTCCAGAACTACATGAACAGGAGTGGTGATAATGGACGTCTTTGTCTATTCCTGGTTTTAGAGGAAAAGCTTTCAAATTTCTCCATTTAATACGATGTCAGCCATTGGTTTTTCCTATGTGACTTAAATCAGATTAAGATGAGGTCTGTCTGTACCTATTTTCTCTAAGATGTGTGTTTGTTTTATCATGAATGGATGTTGGACTTTTGTCAAAAGCCTTTTCTGCATCAGTTGAGATGATCATATGATCTTTTTTCCTTGCTTCTGTTTATATGATGTATTATATTTATTGATTTGAGTATGTTGAGCCATCCCTGCATCTTTGGGATAAATCTACTTGTTCATGATATATGTGTGGTCTTTTTGCTAATTCACTGCATCCTATTCTTGTTTTTTTTGTTTGTTTGTTTTCCAGTACTGGGAATCAAGTTCACAACCTTGCTCTTGCCAGGCAGGCGCTGTGCCACTGAGCTAAATCCCCAGCCCCTGAATCCTATTCTTGTGAAGACTTTGTATGTGTTCATTGAAGGGATTGGCCTGTAGTTCTTTTTTCTGGTTGGTCCTTTTCTGGTTTTGGAATCAGGGTACTGCTAGCTTCCAGGAATGACTTTTGGAATACCTTCATTTTTTATTTCATTAAAGAGTTTGAGGTATATTGATGTTAGATCTTTCCTAAAGGTCTTGTGGAATTCACCAGTGAATCTGTTGGGACCTGGGCTTTTTTTTTAGTTTTTTTGTTTGTTTGCTTTTGTTTTTTGGTGTTTTTTTCTTCTTCTTTAATTTACCTAATTTAATTGCCTGATATTGGATTTTTCAAGATTTTTATGCTTTCTTGGTTCTGCTGTAGTAGTCCATTCATTTCTTGTGAATTCTCTGTTATTAAAGTACAAGTTCTCGAAGTAGTTACTCATAATCTGCATTTGGGCAGAGTCCATTTTGATTTCACCTTTTTTATTTCTAGATGCATTGATTTGTGGCTATTCTTTCTTTTTTGGATAAGATTGGTTAGGGGTTTGTCTGTTTTGTTTATTCTTTCAAGGAACCAGCTCTTCATTGATTCTTTGTATTTTTTTGTCTTAATTTTATTAATTTCTACTCTGATGTTTATGATTTTTCCATCCTCATTTTAGCTTTGGATTTGGACTGTTCATGTTTTTCCAGGACCTTGACTTGTTTTGTTAGGTTATTGATTTGGACTTGATCTGTTTTTCTGATGTTAACATTCACAGGTATAAACTTCCTTCTTAGGACTGCTTTCATTGTGTTCTGTAGATTCTGGTATGTTATAGTGGTGTGATGGTTTGATTCTAGGAACTTTCTAATTTTTTCCTTAATTTCTTCTGTGACCCATTGATTGTTCAACTGGTTACTGTTTAATTTCCATGTGTTTGCATAATTTCCAATGATTCTTTTGCTGTTGATTTTTAGTTTTATTGCACTATGATCTGATAATATGCATGGGACAGTTTTGATTCTTTTGCCTTTACTTAAGCATGCTTTTAGGGCTAGCATATGATCTGTTTTGGGAAAAATCTCATGTGCTGCTGAGAAGAATGTGTATTCTGTTGTTGTGTGAAACACTCTATATGTCTATGAAGTCCATTTGTTTCAAGGTTTGGTTCAACCCTGATGTTTCTTTGTTGATTTTTTTTTTTTGGGGGGTCTAATTGATCTGTCTGTTTGTTACCATGGGATATTGAGGTCCCCTACTATAATTGTATTGGTATTTACCTGATCGTTTATGTCCATTAGTGTTTGTTTAATGAAGTTAAATGCACCAGTGTTTGGTGCATATATGTTTTGTTTCTTGGTTCATTTTGCCAATATGTTTCTTAAGGAGTTGAGAACATTCACATTGAAAGTTATTACTAAGAAGTGTTGTTTTATTCCTGTCATTGCATTATTTTCCATTACCAGCTCTTCAATTCATTGATTCTTTGTATTTTTGGCTTACTTTATTAATTTCTGCTCTGATCTTGATATTTTTCCCCCACCGCCACTCCCACCCTTTTGCTTAACTGCTCATCTTTCCTGGTATATTCATTCATTATCTCTTTCTTGAGTATCTTTGAGAATTTTTTTGTAGTGCTGGTTTGGTGGTCATGAAGTTTTTGAGATGCTCTTCATCATGGAAATATTTTATTTCTCCATCAATTTTGAAAGGTAGTTTTGCAGGATATATAAGTCTGGGTTGGAAGCTGTGATTTGTTGTTTGTTCAGGGCTTGAAACACTTCATTTCAAGCTCTCCTGGCCTTTAAGATTTGTGTTGAGAAGACTGCTCTAATTCCAATGGGTTACCTTTGTAACTGATTCATTGCTTTTCTCTCAGAGCTTTTAAGGTTTTGTCCCTGTGTTGGACTTCTGGGATTTTAATTATAATGTGCCACAGAGAGTTTCTTTGTTGATTTTAGTTATTTGGGGTTCTGTATGCCTTGCTTATATATATGTTTAATTCTTTCCCAATATTTAGAAAGTTTTCTGGTATTATTTCTGTAAACAGATTTTTTTTGTACCTTGTGTGCTATCTTCTGATTTTTCACTAATTCCAGTTAATCTTCTTTGCATCATGTAGTGGCTACAGGATTCAATTTTCATGTTTTCTTGTTGTTTTTAAGGTATCGTTGAGTAATTGGTCTCTGATAGTCGCCCTGTTGTCTAGTTCTCACACTCTGTCCTCACATTGCTTGCTTCTACTGCCTGTACTTTCACCAGAACTTTTAATCTCTCAGATTTCTTTTTGGAATCTTCTTGTGGACTCTAAAACTGGTCATTCATGTTTTGTATTATTTTGTGTAGCTGAGCTAGATTTTTATTAGCGTCTCCTATAAACTCCCTCATTACTTCCCTTATGTTTTTCATTACATCCATTGTATCTTCTTTGAGCTCTCCAAGGATGTTACTGATCTGCTTTTTAGTCTACTTTGTTATTCTTTCAAACAATTTGGCTCTGTGGCTTTTGCTTTTCTCCTGCTCAGTACCTGCAGACTTTTATTTTTTGTGGTCTTTTTGAGACAGGGTCTCTCTATGCAGTTCAGGCTGGCCTTCAGCTCACTTTGTAGCCCAGGCTGTCCTCAAACTTGCAACAATCCTTCTGCCTCAGCCTCCCGAGTGTTGGATTACAGGTGTGCACTACCATGCCCGGCTTCTGCAGACTTTTTTGAAGGCTTCTTGAAGGAAGGCTGTTGGAAGATAAGTATGACACGTGTATGGGCCATGTGCAACTTAGGGAAATGTGGCTGGCCTTGGTGTGTTCAGATTGCAAGAAGAGTGACTTATAGTGGTTTGTTTGCCAAGAGGGTGGAGAAAATTTTAGACAGGAAGGCTGCAGCCAGTTATCTAAATTGCTTCTTCCTAAAGTACATTTAGATTTACCTCTGGGGAAACTGGAGAGTGAAGCATGATTTCCTCTCACAGAAATTATTTTTTAAACTATACAATCAATGAAATTTCTGTTTTATTCCCTTAGAGGAGCTTAATTTTGTTATATAAAATATTAGTGGTAAAGGAGAGAGGCTGACCATTGGTGTCCTTACACTAAACTCTCAGACTAATGGCTTGCATGGAATAAGGAATACTGGCTCTTTTCTTCTCCAAAGAATTCTAAGAATAGAATTGTATTCCTCTAGCCTGGAGTGTTACAACCATATTGACCCCTCTCTGAGAGCCTCCACTGCCAGTTTCTTAGAGCTAATCCTTCTGCAGCAATGGTTATCAAATGTGGCCTCCAAACTAGTGTCACGTGGTCAGTTGGTAGAGCTGCAGATTCTCAGTTCTTACTCAAATCTGCTGAATCTAAGACTGGAGGCAGGGCCTAAAACTCTACTTTAACAAGCTTCCCAGGGAATTCTGGTCTAGGAAAAAGCTTGAGAGCCACTGATTTAGACAACTTGCTAGGCTTCTCAAACTTCCTAAGTTACTTCCAGATTCTTCTGTGTCTTCAAGATACCCATCAATCTCTACACTGTAGTGACAGTCTGAGATAGAGTTTAGTCAGATACATAATTTTGAGTTCTTTTGTCTGTGGGAATTTTTTTTTAATTTGCAAAGCCTAGCTTCATGATGACTTCTCTTAGGATAGTACAAGCATGAGTAGATGCATCTCCCTCACGGTTCTCAGGTATGGCTCACCTGACCGATTTGGCATAACCCATGTATGCCCACCCAAAGAGCATTTTCATTTCATAGACTGGAAGTTGAGAGAGGAGAGTGAAAACTGTGATCTCATGAGTGCAGAGGACATGGGTGCTGAGTGTTCTACTTCCTGCATCAGTAAAGCAGAATCAACCAGGAGAGGCTAAGGTCTGCTGTAGTAAGGATTACAGACAAAATCTTAAGGGTTTAAAACAAGAAAGGTTTGTTTCTTATTTTTGTTCCGTGTCTATCCATAGGTCATCTGAGGGGCTCTTTTTTGTCACCTGTACTCAGGAAGCCTTCATTTCTGTGCTCTCATAGTAGCCAAAAGCAAGAAAAATGGAACTCAGTGAAGTGTGCATTGACTCTTCCACTCTCACATCATTGGCTAAAGCAAATCCCAGGGCCACTTCTCTTTCCATGGGAAGCAGGAAATGTACCTAGGAAGAGAGTGAGACATGTTTGTTGGGAAGCACAAATGATTACTCTTAATAATTTACAGTTCAGACTGATCAAAGGAAATAGGACCTATCGAGTCAGTCACTAACAAGCTATATTTACTGCATGACTGGAGTGCTTGTTTTCTTATTTTATCTTTTCTGTTAAGCTCTGCTTAGTTCTTAGTTCTTCATTATGCTCCTTAGCTTCCAAGAAGGGTGTGCATCAGTCAACAGGCTCTGTAACCTTGTACATGGCTGGCAAATGGTAGAGTTGGGATTTGCATCCAGGAGTTCTGGTCCTAGATGTTGTGCTTTTAAATACTATCATATACTGCCTTTTCTTTTCTTTCTCTTTTCTTTTCTTTCTTTCTTTCTTTCTTTTTTTTTTTTTTTTTTTTTTTTTTGGTTTTTTTGAGACAGAGTCTTGCTATGCAACTCAGGCCGGCCTTGATCTCACTTTGTAGCCCAGGCTGGTCTTGAACTCACAAGGATCCTCCTGCCCCACCTTCCCAAGAGCTGGGATTACAGATGTTCACCACCATGTCCTGCTATACAGCCTCTTACTTTAGAGTTTTCAGGGGACAGTCCTTGTTTTTGGCCATACTTAAATGATGTGCCAACTGAGGAGGCTGCTAGAGATGTTAATTATAATTCTATTTATAGTCATGAAATTTGATCTGTAGTAACTTTACACTTGCTTGAAAGATACCAAGTCTTCTTGGTACTCTCTGCTCCAGAAAATATTCTCAAGCCTTTTATTTAGGGCGTCATTTCTAGTGATTGGGATCTTTTGTGTTCTTCTTAAGTCTCTTTCCTGATTGTCAGTGGCCTTCTTGAATTGTGAGTAGTAAGCTAGGCCCTTTGTGGCCAAAAGGACATGCACAGGGATCCTCTTAAAGGAGTCATCCTTAGCACAGGACATTCAGGGCTGTGGAGACTTGGAGGAACAGATAGGATACAGGAGAACTCACCAGAGGCACAGGTTAGAATTGGAACATCTTTGAGGCAGAGCAGAGCAGAGGTGGAGGGACCTGTAGAGGTCCAGGCTCAGTACTTTGCTTGCACAGGTCAAGACACAGGGCCTAGGCTGTGGAAGAGACTATCCCAGTGATGTTCATGCACAAGATCCTTTTCTTCTTGGCACTGGGCTACTCAGAAAGCCACTGACGGACTCCTCAGGAAGAAGAGGGGAGCATTCCTGAGTGGTAAAATTGGCAGCTGACTGACAGCAGACTGTGTGCACAAATCCCCAGGCTCTGTCAAGCATTTCACATTGAGGTGGGGCCTAGGGTTGGAAGAAGTATGCATTTATTCACTTTGGAAGTTCAGAAGCCCATAGTGGTGCTGATCGGCCAGCTGCAAGGCATGCAGGATCACCCTGGGAGCTTCCTCATCAAGAGAGAACCCTTGCTAGGCCTTCCTTTCCCGGCATCCCACTGAGTTTGTCCCTTCTGTTGGGGTCTGAGCAGCCCTTTGTTTTCTCATTGGATTATTTGGAAAAGAAACACTAGTTGGAACTGCCTGCAGTGCTATGAGTAGTAATTAGAGGATAGCTCTTAAAAAGATAATCTTGTTGAAGGTAAGAATTATCTCCCTGATCTTTGACCTCTTTACTGATGGAGATTCATTTTACAAGACTCTCATAACGCTTGTGCAGATTCGGGGCCTGGGGATAGGGTATCTCCTGCTGCTAACAGGAGCAGAGGTGTCCCCTGATCCTCCTGCAGCTACAAGTTGGTAAAAATTGACAGTGAGAGATTAGGAGCGAGCCGGAGTTGGAGGGTGCTGCTCATGAGCTTCCAGAGGAGCGTGTCCTGCTGTTCCTCTGCTACCCTCTGGGCTGCAAGGCCTATGAATTGCCATGTGTGGCTGACAGAGCCGCCACCTTGTCTCTAGATGCTGGCATTCCTGGGCTAGCTTTGCCTGTTGCATTTGGTTGCCATGGCAGCAGAAAAAATGGGGAGAAATGGAAACACCTGCAAACAGATACAGAAACTTGACTGTTCAGTTTTCCTTCCTGAATCTGGAGACAACATTTCTGATAGTCATAGGTAGAAGGGTGGGAGGCATGATGGAGCCTTTAGTTCATTCAAATGCCTAGGTTTTTCAAATGTGCTTTTGATGTGTTTGTTTTGTAGGACATTGGCATTAGGGATGCAGTCATTTCCACACAGCAAACATCTTTGGCTCTGTCTCTGCTAGGTGAAAAATACTGCAATGTGGCTTTGCTGTGTGTAGAAAGGAAGCTGCTGCTTGGAAACAGTAATTTTGCTTGTTCCTATGACTTCCTTTCTTGTCCTCTTCTGCCTTCCCCTAGACTGAGAAGTGCTCAGATTTCCAGTATAGAATGCTGTTGTCTAAAGGGAAGCCTGGCTGCTTGGGAGACTTGGAGGAACAGATAGGATACAGCAGAACTCACCAGAGGCACAGGTTAGAATTGGAACATCTTTGAGGCAGAGCAGAGCAGAGGTGGAGGGACCTGTAGAGGTCCAGCCTCAGTTCTTTGCTTGCACGGGTCAAGACACAGGGCCTAGGCTGTGGAAGAGACTAGCCCAAGGCCATACACTTAGTGGGACTCATGCCAGTGCAGTGTTCTGATTTGAAGTGTGGGCAAGTCTTAGTGTTTTTTTCATACTGTTTAGGCTGGTTTCCTGCTCCTGGGGTGGGGTTAGGAACTAGAGCCTGTGTTTAAAAAGAGTGGAGGGGGAAGGAGAAGGAACACTGTAAGCCATAGTTGAGTAATGAGGCCATAGATACTGAATGAAAATCCATGTCAGACAGCCTCCCCAGAGTGTTGGAGTTTACAGTGAGCGTTGGCGGTCTGTCTATGTCTCTTTCTTTGGGAAGCGGGGGTGTAGAGATGTTTCTGCCTGTTTGGGACAAGAACTTTCTTTTTTTCCTGATTTTCATTGTGCATTGCTTTTCCCTTAGTTGGTGGGTGTAAGCTTCTTAAAAATGTGCTGGTGTTTGTGAGTATATCACTTTCTCATGTACCCTTCCTCTTATATCTGTGCTTTTAGCTAAACCCTTTTTGTATAGAATCCTTGGGAACAGAGCATGAATTTGGGGACCATTTTCCTAGGAATTAATGGGATACAGGTGTCATTTGATGAGGTCTTTTCAGTGAGAGATTCCTGTTTCCCCATACTCTCTCATGGCTTTCTTAATGACTTGACCTTGATGACTCTTGACATCTTTACAGAATGGGAGCCTATTCCACAATGTTTCTGCACTGAAACAATAATAAAATGTCTCAGAAAGGTGTTTATAGGAGATGATTATTGTTTAGAAGCTAATTGTCACCTTCAGCTTTCTGGAGAGAAGTGCCTTGGAAATAAAAGTAAACTGTAGATGGAATTTAAATTCTGGGGTCTATACTGGTAATAGTTACAAATAATGCTTTTTGTTTCATCCAATGCTTCATGGTTTTCAAAGTGTCATTTCAATCCACACAACTGCCTTGTGAGATGAGAAGTAGTTTCCACTCCATTTTGCAAAATGGAATAAAAAGCCTAGGGAGCTGATGTGATTTGTGGAGGAGCCAGTCAGTTTTAGAGGATGGCTGAGATCCAGTTATCTGGATCTTTCCACCATGCCAAGATTTTCTTGGTTTGTGGGGTTGGCTTTTGAGTGAGAAAAGCAAAAGCCTATTTCTCTCATACTTTGAGACTTTTCGTGGGATGACCTCTTTGTGGCAAGCTGAGGTTTTAGAATCCAGGTGCTGTCTTGGGCAAGTCATTAACCTTGCTGGGGTTCAGTTTCCTCATCTGCAAAATGAGATGATAAAACTGACTTTTCAGAGTTGAGATAATTCAGGAAAAGTGCATGGCACATAGCTGCTCGATAAGTATAGGCGAGCAACAATCCCTCTCTTGCTTAAACTTTGTACCTGTTAGCATTTTGACACTTGGCTTGGTGACCTACTTCTTGTGTGGATTTGGCAAGGAAAGGCCTTGCTATGATTTCATTTTAGTACTTCAGACCATTCATTGATGCACACTTTTTTTTTTTTTTTTTTTGGGTACCAGGAGTTGAACTCAGGACTTTATGCTTGCCAGGAAGGCACTTGTGCCACTGAGCTATATCCCTGGCCCAGACCATTCATTGAAAGGCAGCTGAGGGCTAGGGATTTAGCTCAGCGGCACAGTGCCTGCCTGGCAAGCGTGAGGTCATGAGTTTGATTCCCGGTACTGAAAAAAAAAAAAAAAGCAGCTGAGGATCCCATTAAACAAAACCACCCAATTTAGACATACCAGAAAAAAAATGGCTTCTGTATTCACAACCTGTCTTTCTAGCTATGAATAACAGTATTATATTCATTTGGTCAGTATTATATGTATTCAGCATTATATGTCAGGCAAGGAGCAGAAGCAGCTCCTTTTATAGATAGGGAAATTGAGTCATAGAGAAAGTCACTTCCTGCCCAGGCTCTCCTGACATATCCCTCCCTGGCAGAGCTCAGAGTAGAATCAACTCATTTTCCAACAGGGCTTCTCCAGAGTGATTTTTTGTGTAGTCCTCATTTCTTTTGTTCACTTGTAAGGGCAGGCAGTTGAACTAAAACTGTAGCTCACTGTTTTGAACTTCAGCCCATACCCCTCCAGCAAAATAATCAGCATTCATGTAACTTAAGCCAAGGAGAGGGAGGTCTTTGTTCAAACCATCCCACTGTACTTTGAGAATCCAGACAGCACAGAAACTGATCAAGTAGGCTTTTAAGTTAATAGATTTTACCTAATGACACAAGAGTCTCTGTATCTGGGTTTTTTGTTGTTGTTGTTTGTTTTTGTTTTTGTTTGTTTTTCTTCCGGTACCAGGAATCGAACCCACGACCTTGCTCTTGCCAGGCAGGCGCTGTGCCACTGAGCTAAATCCCCAGCCCCTGTTGTTTTTTGTCTTCTCTCCTGGGGATCAGTGGGACCCAGTACGCCCTAGGGCATGCTGGTGGGAGCTGTATACTTTTCAAAGTTGCTGTGCTCAGGGTGCAAGCTCTTCTCTGGGGAGGGAGACATGTCTTGGGTGAGACTCAGTAGTATACACTTAGCCTGCAGACTTGAGGACAAATCAAGTCCTTGCCAGCCAGGCTTGCAAATGGGGAACACGTCTGAAAGGGAAAACTAGCTAAAGCAGATGTACCAGAATGTTCATGTCCAAGTAGGTAGTGTCTCTCCTTTCAGCGCTGTCTGTGCAGGAAGCTTACACCAAGGATGTTTCTATAATTGGTGTAATTCACCTCTGAATGTTCCCAGCCAAGTGGGAAAATTGGAGACTTTTTTCGTATCCCCATTTTTTGATGCTGTTGCTGTCCCCAAGCATAACCAAGTCATAATCACTCTTGGAGAACCTACAGACATTTAAGAAGGCTCAGAAGGCAGATTTTGTTACTTGGATGGGTGGGTAGCTGCATGCGCCTTGTACTTTCAAAGAGCCAGGTTGGGGCTGCTAGGTATGAATTGAGTCTGTTGCTTGATTAGGAGCAGTCTCTGCCCATGCCAGGCCCTGGAGATGACAAGCTTCATGTTGGTATAAACTTCACAATCTCCTCCCTGGCAGACATAGTTTGGATTTTAGTTTTCCCCTTTAGCTTTCTCTAGGTGAGGCCAAGCAATGTAGTGCATGAGGACTGGACTTGTCCTTGTGTGTTGCGTGCCCCCCCACTGTCCCTCTCTGATGTTTAGTGTTGCAGCCACAAAACCAGTCTTTCTTTAGCTGAAACCTCTTCACAGCTGGCTCCCCAGGGGCCAGTCGTGCCCTCCCCCGTCACTTAGCCAAAACTGCAGGACAGTCATGTTTCCCCCATACTGTTGGAGATGTGAGACAGGAGTGGTCAGTGGTAAAGTTAGGGTTAGAGATTATAAGTACCAAAATGGCACAAATGTCCATTTTTTTTCTGGATTTCCTGGGCCAATCACAAATCTAGTCATTTCTTTGTCCTACAGAGGTAGAATGAGGTATCTCTTGATAGCAAGTGATAGAGTCATTTACAGTGATGTGGATGATTTTAGAATAAGTGGCAAAAGTTGTATATATTACAATGTTTTAAGGAATCAGAATGTAAGAATAAGAATGTGAATATGGTGTGATCACAATTATGTAGAAACAAAAAAGCACCCATTCCTTCAAACCCAAAGCAAGTATATAAAAAAGAATGAAAGAGAATATATGAAGTTATAAATGATTTTGCTTTGGGTAACAATGTGATGGGTGTCCCCTCCCCCTTCAGCTTTTTTTTTGTGTGTGTGTTTCTCAAATATGCTATAATATGCTTCTCTTAGTATGTGAAGGGAGAGCAAATTAAACTTGATAAAATCTTAGATTTTTTGTGTTACTGGATCTTGTGTCCTGAATTTTAGCTAAGAGGTACATTCATCCTAACTGAGGCAAGCCAGGAGCTCTTCTTTCTCTTTTTTTTTTTTTTTTTTTTTTTTTGAGCTCTTCTTTTTTGACTGGCCCCTGGAAGTCAGAAGTCAGGCAAGACTTCTGGAAGGCATAGATTCTGGGAAGACATTTTGGACTCAACTGTGCCTAGAGGCAGAGGGTGGACAAGGCAGCCTCTCAGAGCCCCTTCACACCCACAAACAATAATTATCTGGCCTCACACAGCCTCTGCCAATAGGCAGCGCTGAGCTCAGCTTGCTGAGCTTGGTGACATTCTCCCTTGGAGTGGGGAGTAGCAACAAAAGTCTGGCTGGAATGGAGGCTGGGGCGGGAATCTGGAGTGAGTGCCTGAGCTGATAAGGAGCCAGCTAGCATTCTGCCTGGTGGAACAGGCGCCTCCAACTGCCACGTAGCCTACAGGGTTCAGTTCCTTGGAAAACTGGTGCCCACTAGAGTGGACCTGTCAGGGCCCTGCTCAGGGAACACAGTGGTCACGGCAACTTCTGTGAACTTCTCTCGTGGTGCAGGGTTATTGAGGCTCTGGCTTAAGGCATGGGAAGGATCACTTATCCTCTTAGCATCCATGGTCTTTCAAGGGAGCATCATCTCTCTGAAGTGGAAACTGGGACTTCCTGTTACAAAGCTGTAAAAGCAAGCCTAGTGAAGGACATCTGAGTGCTTTTTCCTCAGTTCATCTGGCTTGGATCCTCCAGCTCCTTCTCTTCAGCATCGTGGTTCAGTCTTCCAAAGCAGATTTTCTCCTTCCTTCAGTCAGTGAGCCTGAATTTTCAGTAGCCTGGTTTTATATCTAATCGCGTGGATCCTATTGTCCGTCTGAGCAGTGAACAAAACCCAGCTACAGAACACTGAGACTCCTGCTCCAGGGAAAGTTTACTAATCCTGGACTTGGCATTGAGCTTCTCAGGGATAGGTATTGAATTTGTTTGGAGACATTTGTTTCTGTTGCATTAAAAGACTGGCAAATGCAGGGGCTCTTTGGATGCAGGTGAGGATGGTGCTCTTTTATGTCTCTTGAGTGTCATACTGAGATGTTCCCAGAGTGCTGACCCTCCTGGGGCAACTTCCCAACAGTAAAGGCTTGTTGCAAGGATGCAGATGGGGAAGCACCAGGTTCCTCCTTGGAGCCCAAAGCTTGCTTCGTCTCTCCCTCCTCTCCGTGCGTGGCACAAGGGGTTAATATTGTCGTTAGGTCTATTTCTGGGGCAAAACGTAGTGTTCTCAGAATAGGACTCTTTGTTGAGCAATCTATTTTGGGAGGCAAGCCCCACTGGCATTTATGTAAGCATTCTCTGTATGGATCTGAGGGTGTGGATGTGTGCACAAGTGATTTCTTGTTACTAATTATATACAGCTTCTTTCGGAGCTGAGGAGGTAGAGGTGTGCGTGCATGTGTACAGATTGCTGTTGCCTGCTGTGACGAGTGGTGCATGCCCACTAGATGGGGCATCTGCCACAGCTGCTTGAATAAGTGTGGGGACCTAAGGATAACAGGCAGAGATGACAGTCTGGTCCTCTCTGTGGAGATATGTCCATCTGTCATCCTCTTAGCTCCTTGGAGCACCGGGGCAGGCTAGACTTTGTGGCCTCTGGCTGCTGTCTGGAATTATATAGTCTTCAAAAGACCAGTCTGGGTTGTTCTGAGGCCAACCAGCTCTTTCCAGTCTGCAGTAAATCTAAACCTTCACTTCCCACTCTGCAGCTTGTCATTTACTCTCTGAATCCCTCTACCTCTTCCCTCAGGCCAAACTCACATATGTCAAAGCAAGAGAGAAACCAAAGACCGTCCAGCATGGTCAGTGAATCATCCACAGCTGGGACCACGTCCACCTTGGAGGCCAAGCCTGGACCCAAGGTGAGCTCCTGGCCATTAGTTTCTGCTTTCTTCTCTTTTATATTATATGAAGAGCCAGTGGCCATGGCTCTTTTGTCCCCTTTCTTCTCTTTTTGCCATTCATTGCTTCCCAAGTGCCTGCCATGTTCTGGCATATATATATATGCCAGGCCCCTTTTTAGCTAGAAGCCCACTTGATCATCACCACAGTTTTGTGAGGGAGACCTATAAGAAATGTTTTTCCCAAAAGACAGGCCAGAAAATTAAGGTCAAAAGGAGTTTTGTCCCTTGTCCAGGAAAGCAGGTGATTGTCAACAGACCAGGAGTGATATGTGAGTCTTTGTGCGCATGCCTCACTTTTCTGGCATTTGTTGAAAAGGCCACACCTCTGTTCGCTTGGGGATGCGAGTTAGAGAGAACCTGGAAGGATTTGGTGTCTGATGGGTCTGAGGGAGGGTGTTCTTGGGAAGAGCCCAAAAGTTTCTGTGCTCAGGGTGTGGGGACCCTGACTGAGGAGCAAGGAAAAGAGCCACAATTGCAAAAAGCAGGAGAGTGCTGAGGGGTGAACCTATATAGGTGGTGCAGAGATCAAGAGATTGGCAAAATCTGTGTCCAAAAAGTAGCTTTGCTCCAGAATGCCACAGGACATATTAGAGCCAACAGCTGCTGGTAAGAGTTGATTGAAAAATCCCTTTAAATTTTTCTGTGACCCAGCTGGGAGGCTTGCCAGGTCTTGGACCAGCTTTTTAATTAAATGCTGTGGCCATGTGCTTGCCTGTTCTGTATCAGTACTGCTCTGATCAAAGGGTGCTGCAACTTAGAGTAAGGCAGAGAAAGCTGACAGCCCTCCTAGTAGGTAAGTGCTTTTTTATCCTTTCCTAAACCCTCAGCTGCTAGACTTTCATTCTACTTTTTGCTAGATCATCAAGTCCAGCAATAAAGTCCACAGCTTTGGGAAGAGGGATCAAGCCATTCGGAGAAACCCCAATGTTCCAGTGGTGGTGAGGGGCTGGCTGCACAAGCAGGTGAGTAGGCTGAGGGGGAATGCAGGGGTGACTCCTACTGGATTCTTTCCCTTCTGTACACTGGGGACAAGTACAGAAGCTTTGTGTTCCCGAGGCTGTCTGGAGAAGGTACATTGTGACCACTGTGCTGAGTGATTACAGCTTCTCTCCCCAAACCCACTTGACCATTTTGACTTCTACTGGCATTGGTTGCTCTAGAGTCCAGACCCTAGTGTGACTAGGTCAACCTGAATCCAGCTTTCCTGCTAGTCCTCAAAGTCTTTGTTATTGTTTGGCTGAAGAGTCCTATCTTTTCCTCTCCTCCTTGTCTAACATATGTTTTTAGTTCTTTATCACCTCATATCCCCAATCAGCCAGACTTGGCTCACTGTCTCCTGATCGCTTACTTCTTTTCTCATCCTGCTTTCTCTGGATCTTAGCAATGTGGTACCATTGCCACTCTTCCAGGTGTGCAGGTTAGAGATCTCAGCACCGTTGCCTGCTCCCCCTCTTCCTATATCTATTCATTCAAGAAGCCCTGGCAGCTCTATATCTCCTGAAGCCATCCTGCATGTCCATCCCCACTCCCAGTTCATCTGCCTTTGGTCCTCTGGCCATGGTAGGCTGTGAGTTCCCAGGGCCAGTGGCCATGGCTCTTTTGTCCCCTTCCTTCTCTTTTTGCCATTCATTGCTTCCCAAGTGCCTGCCATGTTCTGATAAATGGATGAGTAGCAATCCATTCCTACCCTCAAGGACCTCACTGTCTACCAGGGAAAGTAGCACATACCTCATGTCACATCGTCACCGAACCCAGACTCTCACTTATCATATGGTAGCATCCTCCAAAGCCACCAAATGACATTCACCCTAGGAAAGTCATGTTACATATCACATAGGAGGAATCTCCAAAAGCCCCCATGACATCTGCTTCCCCAGTTCTATTCCCCAAAACAGCTCCCACCTCAGTTAGCCTCTTATATCAGACCTGCCTCAGGCCCACCTTCTCTAGCTGGCCTTCTCCCTCATAGCTCTATTCTTCTCTTTTCTTAGCTGAATAATTTAGCCGTCTGATTTTGTTCCATGTACATTCCTGCCTCCTTTAAACAAAGTATGCTCCTTGAAAACATGACAGGAAAGGGAAGAGATCATAAATAACTTTTCCTGTGCCAATCCCCTTGCCAGTCATTGACTCTCCTGTAGCCACAATAGTTGTGTATTGAGCCCTGTGAACGCCTAGTAGAGCATAGTCGAGTCTGAGGAGTCCAGAAACGTTTCTCAGGAAAAGTGACGTGAACCAGTGTGGAGGGATGGGTAAGCGGTCTACCATTAAGAAAGGGAGCAGGTAACATGTGCCAAGACCTTAGAAATCATCTAGTTGATTATGAGAAGATAAAAGTGATAAATGGATGTCACCATCTGGTTAAATTGTTTTAGCAGTTTGGTTAGTGGAGGATGAACAAACCCCTTGTTGTGTTTAGATTTAGAAATTACCAATGTTGTTTTGTCTTAATTCAAGCCTATTAAAAAGTTATGCATACGCAAGAGATTTTAACAGCTATTTCTAAGCTAAAATCATCTCTGTAGTTTTCCTAGGTTTAGGAGAATGACCTTACAACATTGCTGTTTTTCTGTCTTGGCCATGTTGTTCAATTTTCATGATTATTTAAAATGTTCTTAATAAATGTAAAGGCTTACATTTTAGATGAATAAAGACTGACTCATTATGAGGAAATTTTATAGCAAAGCGAATCCAAATCTCTTTACATTGAATGGAAGGAAAACAACAACAAAATCAGTCCCTTATGGGAGAGAACTGAGCCTAGTTAAATGAGAGCTTTGCTTCAGTTAATTAGCTAACTTATACTCTATTCAATATTATGTAAATTCAGTTTTCTATTCAGCATAAAGAAAGATATTTTATAGCATGGCATCTAAAACAAAACAAAACTTTGTTTAAAAAGTGGATTCCTCTATTAATAGGACACATATGTTTTTGAGTTCATGTTTTTTTTTTCTAGAAGGTAGATTATAAAAATTTTGTTTCCAGGAGACCAAAAAGAAAAGAAAAAAAAAAAAACAACTTCCAGTGATAAGCTATTGTTGAGTCTAAATTTAATGTTCCATCCAAAGAATAGCTATTCAGCAAAACCATTCATTAATTTATTAACAAAAAACATGAATATAGGCAAGCATTGCTTCCAGAATCAGGTAGTACATTACTGGAGGGGAATAGAATGTTCAGATATCCCCTAATGCTTTGCTTTGTTTTTCAGGACAGTTCTGGGATGAGACTATGGAAAAGGAGGTGGTTTGTGCTTGCTGATTACTGCTTGTTTTACTATAAAGGTGAGCTTGAGGCTCAGGCCACCAAGGGCTCTTTGTGCAAGAGGGTGGTGAGGGGATGCAGATAATGATTTCTTAAATCCAGTAGTTGGATCAATAGCCTGAGTTAATTAGGAGGCCGTTACTTCACCAAGTGTTTACTTTTGTATATGTGGATTCTTGGGTGAGTCCAGTTTTACTGGTCTTGACACTGAAAGGCCAAGCTGTTGAGTTCAAGTGAATAGAATCCATTTTACGTATTATTTAGGGTCTCTCCCAAGACATCCAAAATCCTTAAGCCATTCTATTAGGGAGACCAAGGAGTAAGTTCTCTGCTGGAGAATCTAAGAAGTCTTCTTAGAAGAGATAAGATTTGAGTTGGATTTTTAAGGATTGGTGGAGGTTTACCTATGTTGGTAGAGATGGGCATTACAAGGAAAAGACACAACTTGAGAAAGTCTTAGATGCAGGAGAAGGTGGAATGACAGACAGAATGCTAAGCTAAACCTCCTGAGGTATCCTGAGGTACAGCTCAGGAGATGGGTATGGGCCAAGACCAAAAGGCTGTCACAGGCAGGGGGAATTTGGGCTTTGTTTTGTGTCCAGTGGGGAATCAGTAAGTGCCTTTCAGTTGGAAATCAGCAAGACCAACCCTATCACTAGAAAGTAAGAGACCACTGAGTATGGAGTAGGTTTGAAGGAAGGGGAGAATAGAAGTAGGAAAATTGTTCACATATGCTTGTAGTTTTGCATGTGAGCTTCACTTTGTGTAGAATACTCTTTCCCATCCTTAAAAACACATGAAACACCTCCTAAACTGTGACTTCCCCAAACCATGGATCCTGCTTGCACTTGGCACTCTGCCCTTTCTCAGGAATTAGCAGGTTGAGTTGAATGTGTTCACATGACTCTCTCCATTCACACGCTTTTGGGGAAAGCCCCATGTCTAGTTTACCTGTGTGTTCCTGCACCAGCACATCCATGCACAAGGGGCACCCATGTGACCTGGGCAAAGAAGATGGCTTTAGTTCTTGGGAGACAGAAGGAGCCCTAAATAGGGTACCCAGGGAAGTTGCCCTGAAGGTTGTTCTGATGTGTTTTTCCATTCAAAGACAGCCGAGAAGAAGTGGTCCTGGGAAGCATCCCTCTGCCCAGCTATGTGATCTCGCCCGTGGGCCCTGAGGATCGCATAAGTCGCAAGTACTCCTTTAAGGTGCTACCCTTCTCTAACACAGCAATTTCATCATAACAACCATGGTCAGAAATGTCTTGAGGAAAGAAGTTGCTTTTGTGGGGAGGGAGAAGAAGTTCAGAAGCTAGATTTTTTCAGACTCAGTACCAATGTATAAATTATTTAGACAAAAATAATATCATGTCACCTGTACTTCCATGTGAAGCTGAGTTTTCAAGTCCCCCTGTCTTGTTGAAGGTTTTAGACTCGCTTTTCCCTATGGCTCCTCATCTTGGAATTATATGTCTAACACAGCCCTTTTCATGCTTTCTTATTACCATAGTCAGCCAGTCTAACTAGTACGCAGGTGGTGCAGCTGATGATCCCACAGTGAATTTGTCAATTGCATTATGAAAACTCATATTGAGCAGTAAGGGTCTGCATGTTGAAGAGTTGGTCAGGCTTGTCTACTTTGTTTATCTTGTTGAAAAATAATTAGAATGCAATCACTTTATTTTTTAGATTATTGAAGATCCTCAAATAGTGGAGCTCCTTTTCTACTTTGTTGCTGGGCCATTTGGAGGGAGTGGGACTGTGGTCATTTGAAGGCCATGGGTCCTTTGATGCCCTCTGGCACCTGTGTGGAGGACACAGGAAGGTAGTAGTTAGGCCTAAACTTGGGGAGTCCCAAGGTCTTGCCTTCTGCATTGGTGGTCTCCCAAGATTCCTTTCCTGCAGGTGTTTCTTGGGCCTCCCAAGGATGGTGTGAGTGTGACAGACTGAAGATTCGTTTTGCTGGTAGTTGAAACATAAGTGCCAGAGAGCCCTGCAGCAAGAAACCTTTGATCCCATTAGCCCCAGAGCACAGCCCTCTGAGGCCATTCAGGGTATGAGGTGGTGTGGTGCACTTCCAACTGGATAGGGGCTCCTGCCCCAGCTACACTTGTTGCTTGACTGTCCCATGTTATGAATACAAGATGAGCACTAGACAGTAGGTACAACAGTGGAGATTGCACAGAACTCACCTTTTCCAGAAATAGATAAAGGACCTTGGAAAAGATACCCATTGTTTTCTAGAAGGGTTGAAGGAGAGCATTTGCACATAGTGACCTTGGTGTTAGCAGTTCATCCTCAATCTGAGAGGGTTTTCCAAAGTGATCATTTGCACCAGCATCTTTTTTTTTTTTTTTTTGGTTTTGGTTTTTCTCCGGTACTGGGAACCGAACTCATGACCTTGCGCTTGCCAGGCAGGCGCTTTTGCCGCTGAGCTAAATCCCCAGCCCCTGCACCAGCATCTTGATCTGGAGTTTCTGGTAGTGGTGCTTGGAAAGTCAGCTTTTCTCCCTGCTCCCATTACTTCCCAAGGGAGCACAGAACCAGCTGTTGCTTCTGCTTCACTCATCCATAGGTTTGAGGTAGTCCTTTCTTCCCTTCTAGGCACCACCAAGTGTTATGTTGCATAGAGCAGTATTGCCTTCTGTCTGTAAAACCAAGCACTTTCATACTTGTTACCACCTTTAATGCTCCTGAGAGCCTGTGAAGTCAGTATTATTGGCTTCATTTAGAGATTAAGGATGTGAGGTTTGGAACGCTTAGGAACCTTGTCCCAAGTCACAAAGCTGGAAGGTGATAGAGGCAGAACTTGGCCCTGAATTGTACCCTCTTTCAGTTGTATTTCAAGGCGGGGACACAACTTCTTTCTTTTCCTTTTTTCTTTTTCTACCATGTCTTATCTCTATCACTTCCTGAACACTGCAGGAGGCTGGGATGATTTGAATAAATGACTACTTACTGTGTCAGTTAGGAACCCTCTTCTATTCTGTAGCTTAGGAGCCTCACTAAAATCAGTTTTTAAATGGTTTTCAGGCTTGGCTTTTGCAGCCTGAAAGAATTACTCTGAAAACCCTTTTTTTCCCTGGTGTTTGAGCATTGCTATTGAGCAAGCAATTTGGCTAACAAGTTTGCATGTGCCTGGGGGAACAGCATCTGGAATATCCTCTAAGTAATTTGTAGCTATCTGTACATATTTCATCTTAACACTTCATTGGGAGGTGTGAAAATAGATTCTAAGAAAACATCTTTTATGTATTTTAGATTCATACTCCCCCCAAAATTTTCCTTGGAAAGACTTCACCAGCAATGTGCACTGAATCTTATCTGTCAGAAGGTGTCATGTGTTTGGGGTCTTCAGATTCTGAGAGCAGAGACTGCTCTGCAGACAGACCTGCAGACAGCTACAAGTCTCTGGAGATCTGGCCTTTCCTAGCCTCACTTCATGCTGGCCCCCTCTGTTTCTCTGTGCTAGTCACACTGGTCCCATCCTTGAGGAGGAGAACACTGTGCTCTTGTCCTTCTTGGGATCTTAGCATCATTTCCTTGCTGTTCCTAGTGTAGCTGCTTATCGTGTGGAAGTCAGCTTGAATATGGGTTTCTCTGGGTCCGCTTTCTTCTTTCACAGGACCCTGAGTCTCTCAACAACAGTTACTTCAGTGGTAGTTACTTGTCTGTGGGTTTTCTTCTACTTGGCTCTAAACTATCATGGCCTTATTTAGAACTGTCCCTCCATCTTCTAGTACTGAGCCTTTCACCTGATAAATACTCAATAAATGGTAGATTATTGTGGTATGAATAAGCTCAAAAATGCATCAGACCAGGTGTGGTGGTACACATTTGTAATCCCAGTGCACACTTTTAATACTTTTGCTGAGGCAAAAGTATTGCCATGAGTTCGAGGCCAGCCTGGATTACATGGTGAATTCAAAGCAGCTTGCACCATATAGTGAGACTCTTTCTAAAATAAAGAATGCATCAGTTACTTGGTGGCCCTGGCCTTGTGAGTGTTCCTGTATTTCCCACCTAGTTTTTCTGTTCTAAAGTCTGACGGGGAGTGGGGCGATGTTGGTTGTCGGGGAGGAGTCTGGTTCTCTTTACCAGTGCTATGTCCAGACCTAACATCTAACAGCCAGCACAGCAGTCCTCCTAGGGGCACTGTGTTTTTCAGGTAAATGTTTTCTTGCTTACGTCATTTCCTTTAGGTGTAGCTTAGTTTCTATTCAATCATGTAGTTGTCTGGTGGGATTGTGTTATCTGAGAAGCAAAGAGTAGAGAGGAAGGAACCATTTCCATGGTAAAACAAGGACAGCGGTAAGAAGACTTCACGTCATCTGGACCCTCACATATTTCTTCCTCATTCTTGGGGCACTTTGAGCTTGGGTCCCTTGTCTGCATGGAAGGGAAGCTCCCTGGACTTCTTGTCTTCACAGTTAACATACCTGCCCCAGCACAGTCAGAATGCAGCTGGGAACCTGATCTTCAGAGTCCAGAGCAGCTGCACCCACACCTGGTGGTTGGGTTAGTGAGGATAGTTGTAGTTACAATCTTTTTTTTTTTTTTTTTTTTTTTTTTGTCTTTTTGAGACAGGGCCTCGCTGTGTGGTTCAAGGTGGCCTTGAACTCAAACCACCATGCCTGGCTGTAGTTACAATCATGCATGACTCCTCTATGATGGTGGCTACAATTCCCAAGGCCTGTTTGCAGACAGGCGTGCAGACTCATACCTGTATGCTTGAAGTATGTCCTGAATTGATTTCTCTACAAGGCTAGTTCCATGAGTTGTTGTACCTCAGCAACCTTCTCTGCTCACTGTACCTGTTCAGACCCTCTTTGGCTGGGCAAGAAATGCTAGGAGGGCATATCAAAGATCTTTTGAGGATATTGCCTAGGGAACTTTTCCAAGAATTTCTGTTGATTCACAGTAAAACCTACACAAGTTTCTTCTCATTCTTTTCTTATCACAGCATCAATAAGATGCTGTGCCTCGCTAAAATAAGGGGTATAGTCAACATGTGAGGTGTGTAAAGGAAGAATATGAGATTTTTTTTGGCCACTCTAGGATCTTGGCTACAGGCCAAGTTTGCGCATACTTCTTTGGCCCTGGACTGGATGGGCTCAGGCATGTAGATGTCAGAAGTATTTAATAGGCATTCTAGACCCAGATGCTAGGAGTAGAGGGAGAAGTAAATAGTGAAGTTTCACCCTCCACATTTCCTTCCCTCTCTTCTAAAAGCATGTCATTTCCCAGCTTTTAACAGGTTCATGTTTTGTTTTATCTGACTGGTCTTGGTGGGGCCTGCCTTTTATCATAGATCCAGATTATAGGATCCGTGTATATTTGCCCTCATTTCTGGATAGGACCTGCAAAAAGCATTGTACAGAGAAGCCTAGACTTGAAGTCAGACCTGAACTTTATAGTTTTTTATTCATTCAACAAAATTTATGGAGTACCTACTATGTGCCATGAACTGTTGGTGGGGAAATATTAGTGAACACGATAGAAAAGTTTCCTGCTCTCATGGAACTTCTATTCTAGAGGGAGAAGGGAGATGATAAAAGGTGATAAGCAAGTACATAAAATAAATAGTATTAGTAGTAAATGGTGTGAAGAATCTGTTACTATATGTGGGTATCTTGGAAAGGCATTTCGTATCTCAGAGCTTCATTAACCACATCTGTAAAACAGAGATTCTGTCCCTGCATGTTAAGGGTGTTGGCATTAAAATGAGATCAAAATTTGGGTGTAGTACTCAGGAGACACATTCAGGTGTCATAGGTGCCCAATAAATCTTCCTATTTCTACACCATCTTCCTTTGTAACTTGAGGGAGCCTTTTTCTTACAAATTTAAAAGTCACGGGGAGAAAACTGGTACTGCCTCTGCTTTGGAAACTATCTCATTCACTTTTCACAGTCACCCCCAGAACGTCTGAAGTGCTTTACAAGGACACATGTGGGGCTGGGGATTTAGCTCAGCGGCAAAAGCGCCTGCCTGGCAAGCTCAAGGTCGTGAGTTCGGTTCCCGCACCGGAGAAAAACCAAAAAAAACAAGGACACATGTACACACACACTGAAGCAGAGACACATAGTAGGTTTATCAAAATGTTTAATTAAATGTTGGTCAGCTCTTTCCTACTCACTAGTATCTTGTTTTGGAGAGATACTGCAGCAGCATCTTTGATGGACACACGTTGCATTTCATGCCAAGAAGTTGAAGCACACTGAACATTTATACCAAGCCACATGCTGTTGCAGTGGATTTGGACTCAGTTCTTATCTGATTTTAGCCAAAGCAGGAATTGCATGCTTCAGAGGAACCAAAATAGATATTCCCAAGTGTCTGCTTCTATAGAATGAGGGTTTCTTAAAAACGATTTATTCTGCTGGGTCTATAGCTCAGTGGTACAGTGTTTGCCGAGCATGCAAGGCCCTAGGTTTGATTCCCAGCACCGTACACACACACACACACACACACACACACACACACACACACACACACACACACACACACACACAGTCTCTTTCCTATCAAGGCCTTGCCTCTGTACCCTACCCTAGGCAGGAATAAGATAAATAGGGAACAAGTACAGTTCCAGGGCTTTGCTTAGGGGTAAGAGACACAGCCATCACTGGGCCTGTCTACAGGAAAATGGAATCCAGCCCATGGCGTTTTTTAGGTGTGGAGATAAGCTGGCTGGTGTTGGGGTTTTAGCCTGGCAGAGGAAGAGCATGACCACTGTTCTTTTTCCCAGAAAGGAAACATGTGCTGACCTCTGTCCTGGCTTTCTGTTTCCATACTTATAGGCTGTGCACACGGGGATGCGAGCGCTTATCTACAACAGCTCCACGGCAGGCTCCCAGGCCGAGCAGTCAGGCATGAGGACCTACTACTTCAGTGCTGACACCCTGGAGGACATGAACGCTTGGGTGAGGGCCATGAACCAGGCTGCACAGGTGCTGTCTCGATCATCACTGAAGAGGTCAGTCCTACTGGGGAGTCCCAGATGAATCCTCTGGTGCCTGACCTTCCTCCATTTACTCATTGCCCTCTCTTTTCAATACTTTTTAATTAGGAGTGTTTCCAGCAGGAGAATGCATAACTGAGTAGTGCTCTCTGCTGTAGCTGGAAACTCCTGTAGATGCTAGCTAGTTCTCTTTCTTCACCAATACAGAAACATTAAGGTCCAAAAGAGTGGCCCAACTGTGCAGGATACACTTAGTTCCCCCCCCCCTCTTTTTTTTGTATCGGGAATCCAACTCAGGGCCTTATGCTTGCCAGGCAGGTGCTGTGCTGCTGAGCTATATTCTCAGCCCTAGTTTTTTTTTCTCTTGGGTAGAAGGAAAGGACAACTTTGGGATAGAAGGGAGAAAGGCAGGGAAGAAAGATCTTGCCAGCTAAAGATGTGCTATACCTGTCTCCCATGTCCTGGGGGTTGTGAGATTGCTGAGTCTGGTTATAAATCACTGCCTGAGAAAATGCCAAGCAGAAATACGAATGGGGTCAAGGGGCTCAGAGAAAACAGAGAAGCTCTCAGAAAGTGTCAGAATATGCATTTAGCTGTCACATACCTCATTTGTCCCTATCTGGATTCCTTACTGCAGATAGAGGCCACCTTAACAGTGTTCCTTCAGTGAGACCTCAAAACTAAGGGCAAGCCGGGTGTGGCTGGTGCATGCCTATAATCCCAGCGCTTGGGAGGCTGAGGCAGGAGAAGGCCAGCTTGGGCTACAAAGTGAGTTCAAGGCCAGCTTGAACTACAGAATGAGACTCTTTCTTAAAAAGATGACTGCCCCCCGAAAAAAAAAACAAAAAAAACCCAAAAACTAAGGGCATATTCTCCACCAAGCTAAGGGCGCAACGTTTCACTAAATGGGTCTAGGTTTCTCTTGGTATAGTTTAGTTTGTTGACCTTTTCTAACTCTTGTTTCTATAATTTTTGGTACTCATAGTTCTTTGTAGCTTCATACCCTCTTTCTAGAGGCAGACAGATCATTGCTTTAGATAGTGGTCTCCTTCAACAGGCCAGGTAGGTTCAGGCTCTACCCTCAATCCAAGCACCTGTCACCATGCCCTACACTTTTATCTACTTTTCGTGTCCTAGGCTTCACACCGGAAGCATCATTGTTTTTTCTGTACAACATCTAATGCACAGTAAGCTCTCAGATGACTGTTCAATAAGCGAATGAGAGAACGGAAGAGTGAATAAATGGATATCTTGAACAGGACAAAACCAAAGACTGCCTGAGCAATCACTCCATGAGCCCTCGGTGAATAACTCTTGACTACAGGTGTTCTGTTAGTTTTGACTCTGCCGCCTACCCTTATAATCCAACCTGAATTTTTCCATCATGTCTGTGATGATCTAAAAGTCTCTTCCAGTAGCCTTCTGGTGTCTCCATAGTGTCGTTGCATTTCCTTGGCCATCCTAGGAGGAGGAAACTGAGTAGTTTTGACACCTTACTCTTAGAGCACATGCCATTTCCTAATGGTCACTATTTTCCAGTCTTCAATTTTCATTCTTTGAATGAATAAGTAAATGAATAATATAGTAAATGAAGATATCCTTAGTGTAAACTAAATGGTTTCTTGTATCCTGTGTTAGCTTGTCATCACTGTTACAAAATACCTGAGAAAAGCACCTTAAAGAAGATTTATTTTGGCTCGTGATTTCAGAGGTTTCAGTCCATTGTCAGCTGGTTGTATTGCTTTTAGATCTGTGATAAGACAGAAACATCATGACAGAAGGGCACGGTGGAGCAAAACTGCTCACCTCATGGCATCCAGAAAGCAGAGACAAACAGAGAGGAAGGGGGTAGGGACAAGATATACCCTTCAAAGTTATGCTCATGGTGGCCTACTTCCTCCACCTGCACCACACCTCCTGATAGCTCATTTTGCTACTAACTTATCAATGGATTAATCCACTGATGAAGTTAAGTGTCCTCAAAGTCCAGTCACCTCTCTAGGCACCTACTTCTGAACATTGCTACATTGGGAACTAAGTCCTTAAGGCTTGAATCTTTGAGAGAATACTTCATATTTAAACCATAACATATCCTAACTTTGCTCAGCTCATTTTGGTTTGCTAGGCTACTAGGTAAAGGAGAATTTTAGAGTGACATTGGCCTTAACAGGGAGAGATGCTGTGATTGATAAATGACATCTATCTAGGACTCTTGAGGCTTAATTTGCTAGCCAATATTTGGATGTTTTGTTTTAACTTCTACCTACCTAAAGAATTTGTAGTTAGCTATCATAATTTTGGTTCTGGAAAAAATCATTTCCTTTTAAGGTCCCAAGGTATTGCATTTTCCATAACTTTTTGAAACTTACTCATATTTTCCTCTTAATGAACTCTTTAAATCCTGTGATCATGTTTGCCCAAGTTTTCTTCCCTTTAAAAAAGAAAAAGTTTGTTTACCTTCTGTGTTAGAATAAAGACAACTACCATTTCCCTCTTCCTTCTGTTTTGAGACAGGGTCTCACTCTACAGTCAGATTGGCCTTGAACTCACTGTATAGCCCAGGTTGGCCTTGAACTTGTAGTGATCCTCCTACCTCAGCCTCCCAAGTGCTAGGATTACAGGTGTGAGCCATGATACCCAGCCCCCTCTTCCTTCTTAAGAGGTGAAATTGTCAGCCAAGAAAATACAGACTTATGTTCTGTTTTTCCAGAATAAGATGTTCAGACATTTGGTTAGTTAATGTGATTTGTCAGGCAGGACTAAATCTTTCCTCCCCTCCAGCCTGGTGATGTACATTGGAAACATCTCCCTCTGTAAGTGGGCAGCCCCAGGAGTAGCTTTTATCCTTTCCTCCAGCATTTCTCACCCAGATCATCTGTCCTTGTTCATACAAACAGATGCTTTCTTTATGAATGATGGTAAAATACCAGCATTTTGTTCTTGTTTTGTTCTGAGACAGGTTCTCACACTGTAGTTCAGGCTGAATTCACTATGTAACTCAGGCTGCCTTTGAACTTGTGACCATCTTCCTGTCTCAGCCTCCCATGTGCTGGGATTATAGGTGTGCATCATCACAGTTGGCCAAATCTCAGTATGCTTGATTGGAGGTGACAGGAAATACTGACAAATTTATCTTAAAGGGGGGCTTTATTGGTTCAAGTAACTAAAAAGTTCAAGATGGATCTGGCTTTCGAGCAGCGGAGTTCAGAGCTCCAATAATCTCTTTTTAAGTTATTCTCTTAGGCTCTGGACTCTGCCCACCCTCTTGAGCTCCATAAGGATGTTCCTGGCATATCTGGGATCTAGTGGTGAGATAGCTGCAGTGACCCCAGACTAGTGCCATTCAGGTTCAAGTCCAGCAAGAAAGAGCCAGAAACTCCCAGATCCCATTTATATTGTACACCATCTGCTGTGGCCAGGGAATGCACCATGCTGATTGGCACAGGCTGACTGGCATGTACTTCACTCCAAGAAGAGGATAGTGCCCCACGCAGGCCATGGGGACTCAGAGTGATGTGGGGGTAGGTTCCCTAGGAAGAGCTATGGCTATGGTAGAGGACCCAGCAGTGACTTGCTGGGTGAGGGTAAAGGGAACACCAACAACCAGTGACTACTTGGGCCGATTGTCCCCTCACTGCCTACTGTGTGTTCTATTTGCCTTAAGTACCTCCTCCCAGAGCTTAGTTTCTGAAACTAGACAGACCTGGGTTCAAGCCCTTGCTCTGCTGCTTTCTAGCTGTGTCATACAAATGACATACTTTTTTTAAACCTTAAATACTTTTTTTTTTAGTTCAGAGGATCATTACAAAGACTAAATGAATGAACGTATAAGGTCATTACTTAGCACAATGCTTGAGACATAGTAGGTGCCCCATATCAGGTGCACTGGCCTCTAAGGTGTTTGGCTTCATAATATTATTGGCTCTTTTTTCTTTATAACCCTCCAGTTTCGTCATTAGTCCTCTGGATCTCATTGATCGTGAGTCTCCTGTGAGCACATTGCATCTTGTCCCTTACCAAGCTTGCTCATCTTCTAACAAGATGAGCTGTGGTTCAGCACCCCAGGCTCTGCACAGCAGTACCTCTCAGCCTGCAGCCTGCTCTTCAGCTCCTGTCTTCTCCATCCTCTTCCAACTGGATTCCCCAGACAAGAGTAGAGCTGGGAACCCTCTCTGTACTTCCTGCCTTTGCCTTTGTTTTCTGCACAGTCTTTGTAGGCCCACAAATGAGACCCTACCCGACCCCATGTGTTGTAAGCAGCACTGAGGCTGCTCTCCGTCTCCTGTCCATCGTCACTTTCCTCCCATGTCCATATTCTGCCACTTGCCAGACTCTGGACTCTGTTTTGATTCTCAACAGGCTTAACTTCGCTGAGGATGTCTTGTCCTCTTTAACAGACTAAAGCATTAAGCAAGGCAGTCCTGTTTGCATTTCCAGATCTCAAAACTAACAACTCAGACAGGAAGGCAGGAATACAGAGAGGGTTCCTAGCTCTCCTCCTGCCTTGAGTTATCAGAAGATAACTCAGCTCTTTTCTCAGTTTCCAGGTCTTTCTGGTGGTTCTGAAATCCTGTCTTGGGGCTGAAGGAATGTATAGTCTGGTCATCTTCAGTTTAAAATCCAGGGCTGTCAAATCCCTGCATGGCCCTTGTTCCTACACAAGTTTGATACGTCTCTTGCCATTCTCCATTCTCTACCTTAATCACTCTAACTTTTCTATTTAGTGAACTGGTACATTTGTTTATGCAGTCATCCATTAGTCTTTTTTTTTTTTTTCCTACAAGCGTTTATTGAGAGCATATTGTATATTATACACTGCTAAAGGTGCTGAAAACACAGCAGTGTTCAAAGAGAGAAGCAAAGTCCCATTCAGCTTTCATGGGAGTAGAGGGGTTAGACAAACAGTAAATCAGTAAAACAATATATATCATGATCTGTGCATGAAGGCAATAAAACAGGCTGATGGGCTAGGGTGAGACTGGGGAGTACAAAGTAACCAGTTTGGGTGGTTGAGGAAAGCCTCTGTAAGAGGGTGATGTGAAGTTGAGGCGTAATTATCACAAGAAGATCAGATATTTGAAACTCCAGCACATCCTTCAGATCTTGGCCTATATTTATCTCATATCCTCCTTCCCTGACCTCAGGGTGATAGATAGCCTTCCTGTAGTCTTCTCTCATTACTTAATTTTTCATTGCTACCTTTACCAGACTATGAGCTCCTTGAAAATGATAAACTCATTTATCAGTGCCTGGCAAATAGTAAGGGTTCAGTTAATAGTTAAGTGTATGGATGTTCTATCTGGCTGTGCATGTGAGTAGGTGGATTGATGAGCAAAACAGCTATGAAACTTGTACATATAAGATGTTCCAGTAAAGACTTGGGGTGGCTGGGAGCAATCTGAACACTGTTCTAGGATTTGTGCATAGGAAATCAAATCAACCTGCTCAGAAGTGACTCTCATATTTTGGGCCATCTGCACATTCTTGGAGAATTTAAGTCTTTGACTTTCCAAACTTTGGTCAACTTGGATTAAGTATGACTGGACAAGTCTTTTGGACCCTCCGCAGAAGAAGTACTGTATAGAAGCATTTTTTAGCCTGAGGCTGGGCTTTGGAGTCAGATCAGATGGGATTTGGGTCCTGCTTATATCCCTGGGGCACGATCCAGGGAAAGTTGGCTAACCTCTTTGAGGTTCACTTTATTACCTATAATGAAAGAATAATAACATCTCCAGCCGTGTAGGTTTGTGTGATGGTAAAAAAGTGCTTAGTGTAGCAGTTGGCTTTCATAAATGCTCAATTGTTGACAGCTGTGGCCACCATCTTTCTTATCCTTCCTTAGAGACAGCGTGTTATACATACTCTGGCACCTCAGTGAGTACCCTCAGCCTCTCTGGACTAGACAGTCCTGATTTTGCTGGATTGTTGTAAGGATTAGACGTGATGTGTGCCAAATTCCCAGTACACAATAGTACCCAGCATATGCTAACAATAACTTAGGCATTGGCCATAAAATGTATTACTTAGACTGTGCACATTTGCTGTAGAAAGTTGGAAAATGAGTAAAGGTAGCATGTGTCAGAGCTTTAGACTGGCTCAGGTTGAGCTGTGACAAGTGGTACAACTTGCTACATAAGAGGAAGAGAGGTGCCAGGCGTGGTGGCGCACGCCTGTAATCCCAGCACCCGGGAGGCTGAGGCAGGAGGATTGTTGCGAGTTCGAGACCAGCCTGGGTTACAAAGTGAGCTCAAAGCCAGCCTGAACTGCATATTGAGACCCTGTCTCAAAAAGACAAAAAAAAGGGGATGTGGAAGAGAGGTTTGGAGAGACCCGGCAGCCACTGAACATCTTTCCTGTTTGATAATCTGGTTTGTCAGTCCTTACAGCTTCACCAGGGACCTCTAGTATCCACTCTGCTGAAGCAGCAGGAAGCCACAGTTTGCCAGCTTGGTTGCTTTACTGAGTCTGCCCCCTCGAGATCCTCTGGGGAAAGGTACCCTGGAGAGTTGTGTATGGTCAAAGCTGCCAGGCTCTCTATTGTTAATTCAGATAGAGCAGACTCACCATGAAAGGTAGTGGGATACCTTCTCCGTCCCAGGGGGACTGCCCTATTTCAATTCTGAGGAAGAGAAGAGACCAATGCCTGTCTCCATTGCTTTACACCAACTCCTTCCTCAAATGTTACAAACTACTTTGAGACAGAAGCCTGCCTGAGGACTGTCCAGGTACTGTGGGCTCTTTTCTTTTTTTCAGCCTTTTGTACAAGTTTGCCCGTGGGTTCTGGCTTTGGATCCCTCCATATTTCTGAGACTGAGGCTACTGATCCCCAGGACTCAGGATCTATCAACACACAAGTCTATCCCATGGCAGGACTTCTACCTTCTGGCCTGGCTCAGATCAAATCCCCCTAAGACTGTTAGTGGCCTGACCCTGTTCTTGGCTGCTAGATTGGTCATTCAGATAAATGCAGTGAGGGAGCCTTCTAGGGAGATTACACCAGAAAGACTGTGTCTGCCAACATGACTAGTTTGACTAAGCCCCTACAAGCTGTACCCCCCCATCAACCCGAGTCTTTGAATGATGTGTGTGTGTGTGTGTGTGTGTTTCTAGCATTAAAATAGAGGCAATTACTCCTTATTTCCTGATGAGGTAAAGGATTTAGAGGCAATCAGTACACAGTTGCTTAGTAAGATCTGTTAACTTCTAAGTTCTTGTGAAGAACTGAGGGAAGTACCCCTAGTCTGAGGTATGTGCTCTTCACTTGCAAGGAAAAGCAGGAGTTTGTTCCAAGGAGACATGCAGCATTCTGTGATATGTTTGTTTGTTTATTTATTTATTTATTTATTTTTCTTTCTTCTTTCGTTTTTTTTCCGGTCCCGGGAATCGAACTCACAACCTTGCACTTGCCAGGCAGGCACTGTGCCGCTGAGCTAAATCCCCAGCCCCTCTGCGATATGTTTAAATAGCCCAACTCCAGCCAATGATAAACTTACTCCCTGTCTCGGGGATTGTTTTTGGTAACTAGTAATAAAACACTCCCACTGAGGATGGCATAATCATATTGGGTTTTGGTTTTCTCACATAACAGGAAATCAGAGGTGGTGAGTCCAGGCTGGTATAGTAGCTTCATGATGTCCTCAAGGACCTCAGCCTTTCTGTTACTTTATGCCCAGGGTTCATCCTTGTTTTTGTCACCTTGCAATCCAGTGGAGTCTGAATGCCAAGCAGGAAGAAAAGGAGGCTTAGTAAGCCTGCCTTCTTTTAAAGACTTTCCTGGAGGGACACACAGAAATTTTACTTATACCTCTGGCCAGGCCTATGTCACAGAATCTCCTTCAGCTTACAAATGAAATTGGAAAATTTTTTCTGGGTGAACTGCTGCTTTGAAATATTGGCAGAGAAGAGAATACATGTTGGAGGCATGCCATCTTTCTGTACCTTATCTCCTTTAATCCTCATAATGACCCAAGGAAGCTGGGGCTGTTGTTCCATCTACAGATGAGGAGCACGAAAGCAGAGAGATCACTTGCCCAGGGTCACTCACTTTTTAAGTGATAGCATTAGTTCTTTGATTTTTTGTTTATTTGTTTGTTTGTTTTTGTTGTTGTTTTGAGACAGAGTCTCGCTATGTAGCTCAAGCTGGCCTTAAACTCATGACAATCCTTCTGCCTCAGCCTCCTGAGTGCTAGGACTACAGGTGTGCACCACCATGCCTGGCTAGCATCAGTTCTTGAATCCAGATTTCTTTGAGTCTAAATCCTGTGTTTTCTGGGTTTGTTATTTTCACAAACTGATACAAATGGACAAAGAGGTCACTGAGTGTGAGAAATTCCTTGTGTTTTTGGACCATTGTTGATTGCAGGTGTTCCTGATAATAACAGTGACCTGCACAGAAATAGCCATCTGGGAAAGACATGTGTCATCTTAACTAAACATCTATGTTCTGCATGGCCAAGCCCTCTGAATGACACAGTCATTGGCAACAGAGAGGTGCTTCATTCTTTGTCATCATTGTGCTAAATTGAGCATTGCAGAGATCCTTTATGACAAGTCTCCTGATTTGAGGAGTCCTGTGTTAAATTGTTGGGAATGCAAAGAGGGAAGAAACCAAAAAACCTTTTGGCCATGAATCCTATATCTTAATGTTAATTAAATGTGTAAATCAGGTAAAGTTAAGAAGTTGGAAACATTATCTTCACCTTTCTTATCTTCGGTTACAGGCTGAATATTTTCAGTACTAAAGTGCATCTTATGTAAGTCCCAGGAGCCATAGGAATAAGGAGATGTTTATAACCCTAAAGTCTTAGGGGTTAGAAAATTGCCAGGTGGCAAGCAGACTACCATTTTTTTTGCCATCCTAAGAGTTTGTTTTGTTATAAATTGTGAGTTTATCTGAAGAAAAGAATTTATCATCCCCTATCAAATTGATTTCCAGGAAATACTAGCGTGTATGGGAGTGTGTATCCTCATACGTACATACCCAATAGGGACTAAAATGTATCATTGTGAAATTGTGCCAGGTTAGAGGAGACTAGCAAAGTCTATTATTTATTGACTAGTTATTTATGAGAACAGTGTTAAATATGGTCACCATGAATAAACCAGGTTTTTGGTCATTTGGCTTTGAAGGCAGGAATTATTGTCTCTGATTTCTTATACCCTGAGTTTCCTGTTCCAAGGAATATATTGATGCTTAATAAATCCATGGTGATTGATTTAGTAAAGAGAGAAAAATCCACATTACCATTGGTTGGACTGTGACATTGTATCTCCAGTCTTTGGGTCCTGGAGTTGAAGAAGCCATTTCCCTACGGTTCTAATGTCGTACACGTAGGTGGCATATTTCACTCTCAGGCTCTTATTTTTTTTCCCCTCTGGCTCTTATGACAAAGTGATGTTTATCTTTGTGGTGTGAATAACAAGAAGATACAATTACTTGTGTTTCACAATTGGAGTAACCCCTTGAAAATATCATAACAAGAGAAAGCAGAGCACAGGTCAGGGCATAAAATTCCATGATTTAGTCAGATGTGACCCAGAGGGCAGCAGAGCTTTCATCACCTGGGCAGCAGCCTCAGCCCATCCTCTCTGGGTGGCCTCCTGAATTTGAGAAGTAGTAAAGAAAGTAAAGGCCTACTTAGGCAACCTGAAGGCTGCTGTAAGGGTTACAGTGATGAGGATGAAAGGAAAGAAGTCAGTTAAAACTTTTCATGTACCTTGTGAAACAGAGTTGTCCCTTTATAAACTTACGGTAAGAATTGTTCTTTCTTTAAGTATAGGCCCCTGATTATTTTTCCTATTTTGCTACTCCTGAGCTTATAGACCCCTGAATATTAGTGACGAAAAGACCCTGAGAGATCACCATCTCAATATGTCATTATAAAATGATATAATAGTCCTTCCAGTATAAGTAGTAGAAGCTAACACTAACTTACAGGAGAGAGGGAGTTCATTGGTTAGGACCAGAAAGCCCAAGGATGAATTCATTTTAGGTATGGCTGCTTCTGGGACCTCAGACTGAGTTTGTATGGCTTCATTCTCATACTGTGTCTTCCCACATGGTTGTAGCAGCTCAAGAGCAGCTGCAGTCAAAAGTCCCAGGGCTAACTGTGAATGGCCTGGATTGGGCTGTGTGTCCATCTTTAAACCAGTCCCTAAGACCCTGGAACTTCTGTGGGATGAGGAATAGTAGAGTCAGCAACACTCAAAGCACTGTACAGAGAGTAGGGTTGGATGAACCCCAAATGAAAGTGAAAATGCTCTTGTCAGAAGGGCAGTGAATACAGTATAGGGTGGGGAGGAAAAACATCTCCTACTGGTAAATGAAAGGCGGTCCAACAAAGCATATTTTTTGTCCATAAAGCCTGGGATTCTCATGAAAAAGGTATTAGTACTTCAACAGTGAGAAGTATGATTGCTTTTCTCAGTTCTCTGTACCTAATTTAAGGCCAACAGTTGGACCTACACACATAAGAATCATGCTCTATGTTGGGAATTGTATTTTCACTCAATAATTGACATTGTGTCTACCAGACTGGGTTGCTTGTCCCATAAGTCTGTGCTGATTATTGGCAGCTGAGGTTTTGAGATTGTCGCAAGGATGCTTGGGGCCTGACCACTGAAATGTAAATGCAGCGGCATTTCTGATATAAACTCTCAGATAGAATTGGAGACCCTGCTACCTTGGCCATTTCAAGACTGGTGCATCTTAAGGCTAGGACCTTTTTTTTTTTTAAACCAAGGAGCATGGCCAGACGGGCTGCCTCATCTAAAAGTCCCCAGTAACTCTGCTGGCCTATCCAGGCTGAGCTGGAGTATGTTCTTGTGACTCCAGTGGAACCACTGTTGTGTCCCTGGTGCCGAGTAATGGCAGCACAGACATAACTGGGACCTGTCCCAAGGAGGTGAGGAGGGAAGCAGCTTACAGAAGGAGGTGGGCCTTGAAAGAAGAATCCACCCCTGTCCCAGAACTTCTTCTTCAGTCTTAGTTCACTTCAGACCCTTCTTGTTTATGTTTCCAGATTTATATAGATGCAATGCACGAACACACATATGGAGAGGCAGAGGACAAACATATGTAGGCCCCAAAGCCTGGGCTCTGGATTCTACCTGGGGTTAAGCCCAGGCACCACACTGTCTCAGCTCTGTGGTCTTGGGCAAATCATTGGTCTCGTCTGTGCCTCCATTTCCTTTGCTCTAAAATCAGATTGCTGGTATAAGGTTGTCAGTAGGTCAGTGTTACTGGATTCCTGTTTGAGCTGTCCCCTCGTAAGATATATCAGTGGTCATGGGGAGAAGTACCTGTTCTTTAGTTACCACTACCAAAGAGTTAATTAAACTGCCAGCTGTACTTTGGGCTATACTAGAACCCAGTGGGAGAGATCTGGCTTCAGGAGCTGTCTTAGTTTTCTCTCATTGCTGAGACGAAATACCTGATACCCACAGGTTAAGGGAGGAAAGGTTTAAGTAGCTCACAGTTTGTAGAGGTTTCAGTGTATAACTGGCTGGCTCCAAGTGGCACATGGCAGAGGGACAATCATTCATGGTGGCGGGATTCAGCAAAAGCAAGGGAAGGGACAGAGAAGCCTCTTTCTGTCCCTTATAGTGTAAGTAGTCTACCAGGCTCAGGGCAGTGCCAATCCAGTCAGTGAACTGATCCAGCAATCACCTGTCCTTAATTCTAGCACCCTTAATCCCAGCATTGCACCATGCATCAATCTTATCCTCTAGATTCAGCCACTTCTGAAAAAGCCCTATGACCACATGAGGCTTTGGGGGCACATCTAGACACAAACCATAATAGGAGCCTTCTAGCCAAGCTGGACTACCCCCTGCTGACAGATGGACAAGTAGAAGAAAGGAAAGATAGGATTGAGAACACAGGTAATAGATTTTATGGAGACTGTCACATGTGTCACTTACTTATTTTTTCATACAATAGTACTTAGAGTACCTTTTCCATATCAGTCATTGTCCAGAAGTTCTGGATATCAAGTGATTGGCCAGGTGAGCCTGTGACCTGCAGAAACCCATAGTCTCTTCGGGAGCTGCATAAAAGTAAACACAAAGTTATGGTCCCAGTATAATTAGTGTGACAATATAGTCAGCATAGTCTTATTCTAGACTGAGGATGTATTTTAGGGGTGGCAGATCCTTAAAAGAGTAGTAGAAAGTAGGCCGCAGGGTAAAGAATTGGGCAGGAAAGGTGCTCCAGGAGGAGAAAATAGCCCAGGAAAAGGCGAGTACATGTGAAGTGTGTTCACTGAGGGAAGTGGCTGTGGAGTGAACTGAGTGTGTTTCTCTTGCTGCAGGGATTTGGAGAAAGTGGAGCGGCAGGCAGTGCCTCAAGCCAACCACACAGAGTCCTGTCGAGAGTGTGGCAATACGGGACCTGGACACTCAAGGAATTGTCCTCATCGCGGCCATGATGACTCTGTTGGCTTTGAGAGGCAGGAGCAGGAAGAACAGCGGTACCATTCCCAGAGAGACCTGCTGGAGAGCAAGCGGGACAGGAGCAAGGCCAGGTCCCCATACTCACCCACTGAGGAGGATGCCTTGTTTGTGGATTTACCCAGTGGCCCAAGAGGCCAGCAGGCACAGCCCCAGCGCGCAGAGAAGAATGGCATGCTGTCTGCCTCTTATGGCCCTGGAGAGCAGAATGGTACTGGCGGGTACCCTCGGGCCTTTCCTCCCAGGGCCACCACAGAGAAGCACAGCCAGAGGAAGAGCAGCCTGGCCCAGGTGGAGCACTGGGCAAAGGCCCCGAAGGCAGATGGCAGGAGGTCAGTGTGTACTCAGGATCCTGCTGATGATGCAGCAATAGTAACTGTCATTGCCTAGCACTCGCCGGGTAAATGGAGGCCTTAAACCCTTCACCTCCATTATCTGTGTGAATCTTTGGAACAGCCCTGAAGAAGACTGAGATCCCTATCTTATAGACAGAAGAACTGAGGCTGGGAAAAGTGAAAGAACCTGCCCAGGGCACACAGATCAGTGGAAAAATAGGAGTTCAAACCCAGTTCTGTGAGCCTCCAAAGCCCACAGGAGATTACAATGGGGAGGCATCTCTGCTACCTCGAGAGCCTGCCTTGAGACATTAAGCATGGGGGTGGGGGCTGATCTCTGCTTATGCTGCTGCTGCTTTGCAGCTGAGAATTCTTTGTAGAAACTAGAGTAAACGTAAGTCCAGGTTTGAATTCCAGGCACATCAAGAAGTGCTCAGGGACTGTTGACATTAGGCTTTATCAAACCCATTCCTTAAAGAAGTAGCTTTAACTGTTTAGAAGGGATGTATCTTTTGCTGTTTGCACAGCACTGTCTGTATTTTATTATAATTTTAGATTAATTAGGACAGGTTTATGAAGATTTCAGGGTCATGCAGCTTCCCTGTTGTCCCCAGAAGCCACCATGTTTTGTCTTCATTATGAAGATATGGCAACTTGCTTACTATCCATAGCCTTCTGAAACAAACCACTGACTAGAGAAGACAGTGAAGTCCCTAAGCGCTCAGAAATTCTCTGGAGCTGATGTAGTTATAGTGGATAGACCAGAGCTCAGTCCAGGAGTGCAGCAGGCCTGATACTTCCCTGTCCCTGTCTGAGGGCCAGACTGGACCTGTGGCTCTGGAGCCAGCAGTGCTCCTCAAGGACTAGCCTAGGCCTGCTTTCAGATGTATGAGTGTAGAGTGCATGTGTGGGATGCTGTGACTCTTAATCTGGGCCAACTGGATGGTCGTGAGGGTGGATAGTGTAGTAGTTACATCAGAACCTCCTGAGCCACTGAGAGACATTGCTATGTTTTAGAGCAGGAGAAGGGAAGGCCCTTTGTATGTTAGCTAAGCAGCCTTCCCCTGCCCACCTAGGAATGACCAGGTATCAATTCTGTTTATTTAACTTTGGTATCTTACTAAAAACAGAAAGCTACTGTGACAGAACTCAGAGGAGTAAAGTGGCTGCCTTTGGTGCTGGGCTAGGTGGTTCCCAGGCAGGTGGCTCCAATTGATCCTCTTTTGAGTGAGGTTGGACAGTTAGGGTGGTATTGTAATAGGTCCTCCAATCTGAAGGTAAGGCGTTTGAATTTTATTTTAAAATGCAATAGAGGGAACTACTGGACAATTTAAGCAAGTAGGTGATGTGATCTGATGAATGTTCATAGAGAAAGTAAGAGACTAGGGGTAGGCTACTGCGGTAGTCCAGGATGTAAAATGAACAGATTTGAGGTATTTTGGATGTTGAAGTCATGGAGCTTGTCAGAGCAATAGATAATCAGGATGGAGACAAGACAAGAATGAGGGTGATGCCTAGAGTGTTGACCTAAGAAACTAGTGGCTGCTGGGGTGGAGAAGGTTAAGGAAGGAACGAGTTTTGGGGGAACAGAATTTTTATTTTGGATGTAAAAATGGGGAGGGCTACAGGTGGAGTTGGAGGTAGCACTCACGTTTGGCTTGGCTAAAGGTAGATGTGATGCCTTGCTCCAGATAACACAGGTCAAGGATGGGAGCTTGTTAAGGAATGTGGTACCTATCTGGGAGATGACCTGTAGGTCATAGAGATTGTGGATACAAGTGGTAGAGATTGTGAGTACAAGAGGTAGAGATTTGAGAGTGATGGTCCTGGAGTAGGTAACTGATGCCCTGGCAGTAGTTAATTGTCCAGGGTGGAGTGCTTTGGGCTGTGGTTCTTAATCTTGGCTGTACAACTTGATCACTGGAGATTTTGATTTAATTGCTCTGAGGTGAGGTCAAAGCATTATATGTCCTACAAGATCCTTGGATAATCCTGCCAGTTTGGAAACTGTTGCTTGGTCACACATTGGAATCGCCAAGAGGAGTTTAGAGGCTTCAGTCTCATGCCCAGAAGTCTTCCCATGGTCTGGGTTGCAGGATTTTTAAAAAGCACAACTTTTCCTCCCCAAGTGATTCTAATGTGTGGGTGAAGTTAAGAATTCCTAACTCTGTAAGCAATAGAAGGGACCAGACAGAACCCTGGGAATCCCCAGCCCAAGGCGTAGACAAAAAGCAAAGTTTTCTTAAAGGAGATAGAGCAAGGAAACTGGGAGGGATCTTTGGGGGAGAATTCTTTGGTTTGGTTTGGTTTGTTACTGGGAATCAAACTCAGGGCCTTGTGCATGCCAGGCAGGCACTGAGCCACTGAGCTATTTCCCTGGCCCTGGGGGGAGAGTGTGTTGGAAGAAGCACAATCATCAGTGCAAGGTGCTGAGGATGAAGACTTCTCCCTGAGATTGGTACCTTCCAAGGTGGGCACTACTGAAGACAAGTCTGGTGCCTCAGACTTATCTGGCCTTTTGTTCTGACCAGAGGTCTTTTTTCTGCTCAGTTTCTTATTGGACTTGGCTGAGCAGACCTGTATTGCCACCTTTAATAAAGCTAGAATTTCAAAGTGAGGTCAGGAGACAGAGTCATAGGAAGAGAAACTAGTGAGATGGCATAGCCAGTGACAGAAAGGACTTTCAAAACAAGACCAACTGATAAACAGAGGTTATTGGTTGTGCAGTGTCTCTATATAACCATTTGTGGCAACTCACACACCTCTGTGGTTCTGCTATATTATTGGGGATCGGGGAGAGTGCATCAGGGAGCTGAAGGATAAGAAGTCCATAAGGAGGTGAGAGGTGGCTGGGGAGGGCCTTGGCTTTTCCCTAGGGTGTGAGGTAGGAATTTGAATAATTCATTGACTTTGGAGATCATTGGCACACAACCGGAGGAATTTCAGGCTAGTGTGGGAGGCAAATTTCAGCGGCCTAAAAGTGATTGAAAGTGGAGAAATGAAGGCAGAGCATAAAAGAAGTACTGCCCATCTCTCAGCAAAACGCTTGGTCTCTGATCTTTTACTAGTTTCTTAAAAGCTCTGCATTTTATATTCCCAGATTTTTTTCCTTAAAGATACATTTGTAATTTCAGTGAGTGAGTGATAGATCTGGCTGCTTAATAAAGGAACCTCTTCAATATCTTTTTGAAAGTATAGAAGATGGATCTCTATTATGTGTATAATTAAGACTGCTAATCTCATTATCATTAGACTGAGCAGGTAAAGATATTGAAAGGAGTTATTTGGACTGCAATGTGATCCTGTGTTCTCAGCTTTAGATCACACAGGGAGTTATTTCTAACTGTTCTTTCAGTTCTTGGAGATAAATATATTTCACATTATCAAACTCATTGAGAATATGGTTCGCTGGAGTCAGGCTGATAAGGCATACCCTTAGATTCTTATCACAGTCTAAGAGCTAGTTTTGAAATTCTAGCCTTCCTTTTTGCCCCCAGTGTTCCAAGCAAAGCATACTTGTAAAAATAATAAGGTGGGAGTGGGGCTGAGGCAAGGTTACTCAAACACTATTACAGAAACCGAGTAAGAAGTAAGCCCCTGTGTGATGGAAATGCAAGTTAGAGTGAGGAATTTCTACTGCTTAAATAATTGATTGCAAAAACATGATTTTATACTCTGATACGACCATATTTATGCTATCTAAAATAGAATATCCTCAAAAAAAAACAAACAAACAAACAAAAAAAACCTTAGGGCTGGGGATTTAGCTCAACAGCAAAAGCGCCTGCCTGGCAAGCGCAAGGTCATGAGTTTGGTTCGCGGTACCGGAGAAAAAACAAAACAAAAAAAAATAAAATAAAATAAAATAGAATATCCTTTTAGTGCCTTTAGAGATTTTTTTTGGATGAGGCTGGAATTGGGGCCAGCAATTGGATCTGCTGTGGAGCAGAGCTGCTCTAGGAGTTCCTCTTCAGGGTCTTTACCTCGTCTTTCTGCTATCTCCCATGTCCCTACCTCTGTCATTTGTTAGTTATCATCCTTTGGCTCATGGGGCCAGAGCTCATCATTGTCCTGGTACCTCAGGGTCACCCAAGTGACAGACAGTGCAGAAGTGGAGGGTGTAGGCTAGAGGATGACCCTAGGGTGTCTGGGGCATCACTTGGTGGGGAACTCTGTCCAGCATCCATCATATAGGAAGGCATCCAGAGTGGGTTGTGGAGCCAGACAGAAGGGGTAGAGGGTGGGAGTGTCTGGGACATGCTTTGCATTCTTTGTGTTTTGCCTCATGCAGAATGAACAGTGGTTAGTAAAGTCCTGCATTTTCCAGGGGAAGCTCTGGCCTGGCTTTTCCCGCTCCTGCCACCTCTGCATGAGGATTCGTGGCATAGTGGCAGCTCCACCCCAGAGACACATTGCAGTTGGACTTTGGGAGATTGAAAGTAAGCTCTGCCACCTAGTGACAAGCAGGCGCACTTGACATACAGGACAGGTCTGGGCTAAAGAGATCTTAAAATTACCTCCTGCAACTGCAAAGTAATGGGGGGGGCGCATTTTGAAAGACACTTATTTCTAATCCTTACAACAATCTGTTAAGTGGTTATTTCCCCATTTTATAAGAAAGAAATTGAGACTTAAGACAGAAATGACACTTTGACTTGAGGTCAGACAGCTAGAAGTGATTAAATGGGCTGAATATAAGAGAGCATCTTTACATCTTCAGAGAGTGTCAGAATCACCTGAAGGGATTTTAAAACACAGGTGATTGGGCTCTGCTGCAGAATTTCTGATTCTTAAGTCTGATAGGGCTGAAAATCTGCATTTTCAAAATATATTTTATTTTAATTGAAAACTATTATATGTACTTATGGGGTAAATGTGAAATCTTGATAAATGTGTACATTGTGGAGTGGTTAAATCAAGCTAATCAGTATTTACCACTATGCCTACTTATTTTTTGTGGTAAGAATACCTAAAATTATTTTTGAGCAATTTTGAAATGTACACCATATTATTATTAACTATAATCACCATACTGTCCAATGGAGCTCTAAAGTTATTCCTTCCATTTAACTGAAACTTTGTACCCTTTGACTCATATCTCTCCCTTCCTATCCTCCACCCTCTCATAACTATAGTTCTATTCATTGCTTCTATGAGCTCTACTTTTTAAGGTTGCATATATAAATGAGGTCATATAGTACCTGTCTTTCCATACCTGACTTGTTTCACTCATCTGCATTTTTAAGGTGGTGGTGAAACTGCTGGTTCATGGACCACACTGTGAGTAGCCTGGGCATAGAATAACGTCTGGCACATGACAAGCACTAAATAAAAATTAGTTAAATAAAAGCAGTGTTAGATAGTTAGATACAAAATTAGTTAGATACAAGCAGTGTCAGGATTTGGACTCAGGCCTGACTCCACAATCTGTTCTCTTTATATCATACTGTCTCTCAGATTAGACTTTTAAGGTTTATTAATAAAACTTCATACTTTGTACCTTGCTGAATATGTCTTACATATTCAGAAAGTTAGCTGGTAGTGGTTTTGAAAGTCCTATGCAGCTTTTGGAGTGAGTATTGAAGGGCTGACTATTTGTGAGAACTTTCTCAGACTGTGAACAATACCAGAGTGTGAGACACAATTCTTATCTTGTAGGAATTTTCAGCGTGGCTGGAGAAGAGATGTCTTGCAAGTATGAAAAGGTCACATCAGTACAGGAGCTTGGGAAAGTGACAGTATGATAACTAGTTAAACAGAGCAGGAACATTGAGGGCTGTAGAACCCATGAGAGAAGCATGGGCCACCATCCTGGAAGTTAGATTTGTGAAAATAGAACAGGTAGCCCATACAGGAAAGTGTGGAAAGAACAGTGTTCCAAGAATAGGGAAGGAGGAAGGAAAGGAGCGCACACAGGTGGTGGAACTTCTGTGTATCCACGTGGAGGGGGCCTTCTCCCTTACTGGTGTCATTTACTCTTCAGAACAACTGCCAGGCATGATGGCGCATGCCTGTAATCACAGCACTCAGGAGGCTGAGGCTACATAGTGGGATACAAAGTAAATTCAAGACCAGCCTGAACTACATGTTGGGACCTTGCTCCCCTCCAAACCCCAGCCATATGAGGCAGGTAATACTACCTCACATTGTAGATGGGGAAAGTGAGACTCAGAGCAATCAGTAAGCCAGGCCACATAGCTAGTGAACAATAGAGTTGGGATTCAAACCCAGGGCAACCACTTCCTACCTTTGCTTTGTCACTGGGTGATGGAGAGGCTGAGCCAGACTAAGTGAGGCTAACTGTCAAGAACCAGCCAGTGTGGCCATGCCTGTGAGGGATGCCTCCTTTGGGAATGGGCCTTGGGCGCCTGGTGTGCTCCAGCCTAGTCCCAGCGTGGTGGGAGGAACAGGGAGAAACTACAAGACTGCAAGGTGCTTTAATGTTTGGTTCTAGAGAGCCTTGACTGTAGGTTTTACTTTACAGATGGCAGAAAAGTTTTCAAAACATGGAAGTGACTGGATCAGAGCAGGAGGCGGAATATTTGGTAGAGATGAGTAGTAGTGTCTCTGAGTTGTCTGGGGGAGGTAATTAACCAGTGTCCACACTAGAGTAGTAGCAAAATGAAGGGCTAAATATCAACCATTTCCTTTAAAAATCTGTACAACTTGGTGCTAAGATCCCAGGCAGAGGGAAAATCTTGGTGACTGAAAGGATTTTGAAGCCTGTCCTAGACATGCAAATTGTCAGTGCTGGCAAGAGATGGGAGAAGGAGAAAGCAGAAGCAGTTCAGTCCTTGTGTACTGGAACTGAGGACTCTAGTGGCCCCACATCGGTCTGGTAGGGAGTTAACAGAGAAAACTGGTTCTGCAAAGAGAAATGAGAGCCCTGAGTGTCTGCTCATTTTGGGGTCTGACAGAAGAGGACTCTTCCATGTGCTTGATCTGGTAGGTTTGCTTAGCTGTGTTTCTGTTCTTTACTCTCTCCTCAGCCTTCCCTCAGACCAAACACTTCCTCGCCAGGGTCCCAGCCAGCCCCTGTCCTTCCCAGAAAACTACCAGACCCTTCCCAAGAGCACCCGGCACCCCTCAGGGGGGTCCTCGCCCCCTCCGCGGAACCTGCCTAGCGACTACAAGTATGCACAGGACCGTGCCAGCCACCTGAAGATGTCAAGTGAGGAACGCCGGGCACACCGGGATGGCACTGTGTGGCAGCTGTATGAGTGGCAGCAGCGCCAGCAGTTCCGGCATGGCAGCCCCACAGCACCCATATGTGCTGGCTCCCCGGAGTTTGCAGACCAGGGCCGGAGCAGGAGCATGCTGGAGGTGCCCCGCTCCATCTCTGTGCCTCCATCACCCTCGGACATCCCTCCCCCAGGGCCCTCGAGGGTCTTGCCACCCAGGAGGCCACACACGCCAGCAGAGCGTGTCACTGTGAAGCCACCAGAGCAGAGGAGAAGTGTGGACATCTCACTGGGAGGTTCTCCCAGGAAGGCACGGGGCCATGCCATCAAGGTAAGATATGAGGACCTTAACCTCTATTGGGTCCAGCCTCAAGGTGCTGGGAACCTCACCTGGTTTGAGCACAGATTGAGGCACTGGAACTAAATGATAGCAAACACTTTAAGTGCCAGTGTAGTTCTTGAGCTTCACTTTCATTTTGAGCACAACCCTATGAGGTAGGTGCTATAATCAGAGCCCATTTTACCAAGGCTTTGGGAAACAAAGTCACTCACATGAGGTCATATAACTAAACATCTGCTTCTCAGCAGCTTGTAAGGCAGGACAGGATGTCAGTGTTCAATCAGTTCTGTTATTTATTTATTTATTTATTTATTTTATTTATTTTTCAAGAGACAAAATTTAATATATGCACATGGTTTTATATATAATGCAGCATCACACCATGTAGGGCATCAGTTCTGCTATTTATAATAACCTTTCTCAGGTTTGACTTTCCAAGGGGTTTCTGCAGTATACTGTTTTGTCTCTAGTGAGGAAGGCATAAGCGCCCATCTCACAGGGTGTCTCAGGCTCACATAAGGGAGCTAGCAGAGAGTGCTACTTGGGAGTGAGTAACAGAGAACTTCATGTCTGGCCCTCAGGGTGACTTCTTGTCTCCCCACCTTTAGAACTCCTCGCATGTGGACCGACGCTCCATGCCTTCCATGGGTTACATGACCCACACTGTCAGTGCTCCCAGTTTACATGGAAAATCGGTAAGCAGCCCCATACTCCCCACCTAGGTGAATATGATACGGCCTATAGTCCTGTCTCGGTGGGGTTTCCTCCCTCTGAACTAGTCACAGGATCCTGCAGCTGTTCCAGTAAAGACTGGGTAAAGAACTTGGGAAGTAGGGGGGAATGTTGGGCTTGTCTTCTCCTTTGTATAGGATTTTGCCAGAAGCATTTTACACCCACCATCTCTCTCCTGTTAGCTCCTTTCCTTCTTCCCTACTCTTTTATAAATTTACTCTACCTTTAAAGCTTAAGTAGGTGAGGTTGCACTGTTGGTTGCAGCTTTCCCACAGCCATTTGTTACTAGTGCTTTTATTTGTGCTAATGGAAGAATTAATGCAATCATTGGATAATGGTGTCACATCAGTGCCATCTCGGCACTGGGGCAACAAATGTAATTAAAGCAGTGCCCCTGTGGTGGCTAATTTCCTTCAATGTGTCTACACACCTGCAGCTGGAGGAGCTCTCACTGCTTCTCACCCGGTTGCGACGGCACCAGGCCAAGTTGGCCAGTGTGCGAAATTTTGCCGTGGGCCAGTTACTGCAGCACCATCTGACCTTTCCCACCTGCCAGGTCAGCGCCCATGGACTGTCCCGGGGCTAGGGAGTGATGTGCTGGCCCGTGTTCCCTTGTGCTGCTCTGGTCTGTCTTTGCTGTCTGGCTCACCCTCACCCCTTGCCTGTTTGCTTCTGGATGCTGCTGCCAGATGCTGTGCGGCAGTCTTGGAGCCCAACCCACTGGTGCTGGGCAGGGGCAGCATGGGGTGGGAGGGCCTTGAACTATAGCTTCTCTGGTTGTATGTAGTGACTGCCAGGCTGGTGTGTGGTCACGTCTAAAGGACTCTGCCAACTGTTAGCCTGTTGTCACATTGGGTACTGCTTGGGTTGCTGAAAGACACAGGTGGTTAGCCTGGAGGGGAGAATGTAGGGTGTCCTCTCATTTCTGACAGTGCCTGCTGCCTGCAGAGTTCTCATTTCTCTTCTGCTGGTGGGCCTTACAGTAACAGGGAGAGATTAGGTAGGACACACAGGCACATGGTTCCGCAGGGGAAAGGACTTGCCTAGATTTCTTGCCAGAAGCATGTAGGCTGGAACTATAATCCAGCTCCTTTCTGGCACAGTGCCCTAAACAGTTTCCAGGACATTGAACTCTGCAGCCAGGCTCTTTGAGCATTGGCCATGGAGTTGCTCTTCCAAACATCTAGAGCAGTTTAACTGCCAGGAATGACAATTCCTGGCAGGGATAGGATAGGTTTGGCCACATAATTCTGGGAGGCAGGGGACAGATAGATGATGGAAGTAATGTGACTCAGCTTCCCTGTCCTGTTTTAGTGAGGGATTTAGAAAAGGAAAGATATTTAGAAAAATGAATGTAGGCAGGGCCCAGTGGCACATGCTGTAATCCCAGCAGCTCGGGAGGCTGAGGCAAGAGGCTCATAAATTCAAGGTGCCTCCAAATAAAAACTCAGAAGGATTAGGGATGTAGCTCAGTGCAAAGACCTGGGTTCAATCCCCAGTACCACCACTCCCCCCATAAAGAATGTAAAAGGACATGTGCAAAACTGTAAGATGAGTATATTTGGGTTATTTTAGGTAACATTCTCCAGTTCTTTCTACTTCTGTGAAAAGTATGTGAGGATTGGGCTGATTGGGGAAGTAAGGATAGATAAGGGGACAGTGTAAGGACAGAAATAAAATCTTACAAGCCACAAGCATCCCTTTCAAGGGTCTTTTTGCCTTCTCGTGCTTAAAAAGCCCTGCATGAACTTCTCACATGGTTTACATGCAATCATCAGGGCTGTACAGCAGGACCACCTTCCCCAGCCCTGGCTTACCCAGCTAGAAGACCCTGTTACTCCGCAGAGAACATGGCCCCTGGGTCGTTCTTTAGCTCTCTGCTTCCCTGTTAGCATCTGTGACCTCCTACATAGGAGAGCATAAGTTCTAGGGAATTGGTCCTTTCCTTATTTTCACTGCCTCCACTAGTTACCCTGTAGAACTCAACAGACAGTCAGAGATGCCACAAGCAGATAGGTCTGACCCTGGAACTAGCTCCTCATATGGCCACATTAACTCCATGCTGAGCAAAAAAAGTGAAATTTCCATCAGCTGCTGGTGCAAAGTCACACTGGGACCTGGATCACCTGAGTCATCTCTCTGTCCTTCTAGGCATCTCTTTTTTTATCAAGGTTATTTTTTTTTTTTTTTTGGTTTTTCTCCGGTACCGGGAACCGAACTCACGACGTTGCGCTTGCCAGGCAGGCGCTTTTTGCCGCTGAGCTAAATCCCCAGCCCCTATCAAGGTTATTTTATTTCATGCATGTGAATCAGCCCCGTTCAAAGTTTCAGTGTCAAGAATTGGAGCCATAGTGGGGCTGGGGATTTAGCTCAGCAGCACAGCACCTGCCTGGCAAGTGCAAGGTCGTGAGTTCAATTCCTGGTACCAGAAGAAAAAACAAAAACCAAAAAAACCAAACAAACAAACAAACAAAAAAGGAATTGGAGCCATGGTCACTGATGGGACCCTAGTTTAGGTGTGATATGTGTTCTTGAAAGTAGACCTCCTCCTCCTTTTTGCCTCAGGAGCCCAGAATTATCCTCAACTGCACTGCTGGCATGGGAGCCTCCTCACCAGACTGCCAGTTCAGAGACAAGCTGACTTCACCCACAGTGACCCATAGGCTCTGCCATGCCAAAAGGGTGCGCTGAGCTGCGGCAAGACATTTGTGCTTTCTTTGTGGCCCCAGATGTGTTGTTCTGCTGTGGTCTCTTGTCCCTAAAGATGCTCAATGTACATGGTTCTCTTTTGAAGCCCTGAATTATGGAAGCCCATGGTGTTCATAACTGTTGGATTTTCATTTTTCTCTTTTTCTGCTTCCTTTGAAGGCTGATGATACCTATCTTCAGCTGAAGAAAGACTTGGAATACCTGGATCTAAAGGTAAGTGGTGTCAGGGTCTCTGCCTAAACTTTCTGAGAGTGGAACTGACCCCCAAAGCCAAAGGCCACACAGTCTTATCAAATCTGGATCCCAAATGAAGGCAGCTCTCTCAATCAGAAGAGTTCCACTTCTCACAGCTTCAAACTCTGGTTCTCTGCTCTTTTTTGTGAATTGTGCTTTGAGGTCTCTGGCTTACAAAATGAGGGCACAAGATCTTAATCTCTTCTTTCCTATGTTTAGAACTGAAAGTCCCTGTAAAAATGAACATTCACTTCTTCAGAGCCTCTGATGAGGACAGAAGTATATGCATGTGTTTCATAGGGAACTGCTGATGTCTGTTTTCCATCATGGGTGACTTGGTGGCTTTCTTGGTTTGGTTGTGGGGGAGAAGTTTCCACATAGACTTATATAACTCTGAGGCTCTCAGGTAACCTCTCTTCTGCATTTAGAGATGAACACTGGACCCCACTGTAGATGGTCAGACTTCAGGTCTGACTCAGCCTTCACAGCACCAAGGGTTCAAGAAGGCTTCTCTGGAAAGGAGGGGCATTCTTCCTGGAAGAGAGAGCAGCTATTGTCCTTCCCACAGCTCTCTGGAAGCTCCTGCTGTGGGCAGCCCTCCTATGCCTGAGCCTGCACCATGAAATAGTCTGAAGGAATGTGACCTTTAATCATTGAAGAGTGGGTGAGGAGCCTGTAGGACACCCAGGCACCTGCCATGAAGGCATTCCCTGCAGTCCCCAGTGTTCCAGACTAGAGATACTTTTAAACACTGGGTCTTCATCCACCCTTGCAGACCTGAGGTGAACGTTAAACCCTAAGGCAGCAGCAGATGAGGGGAGAAGGTTCTCGCCACAAGCACAGTCAGGGCCTTTGATTAGACATCAACCCATTCACGTAGGTATCTGTTGAGCACTTGCTGTATGCCCAACCCAGCTCTTCCAACTCTTCAGAAGATATGGGCAGATACAGGGGAAAAATTGAGGCTCTCTGGTCTCATGAAACATTCAAATGTCTAGGAGAAAGAAAATTTTCCCAAATATCAGATTTATGTGCAGTGACTATACAAAGATCTACTTGGTTCAGGTGTCACCTTAAGTCATGAGAATCACCATGGGCAGCTTGGAAGGCTTTGGAGAGCAGGTGGCATATGTGGAGCTTTGAAAAACCAGGGGAGTGGGGTTGTTGAGATTAAGGGAGAAAGAGAGCAAGAGGATGGTGGTATGGATAGGGCCACAGAAAGAAGGTGGAGGCAGATCCTATAGGTTCCTCATTCTACCCTGGGCCTTAGGAAAAAAAGTACAAAGCACGGAGGGATTAGAGAAGGAGAAACTGAGGCACAAGATAGCAGAACAGAACTAGGAGTTTCTGTGTGTCCTGTCTCCAACATCATATGTGCCAGTCACTGTGTTTTGCTTCTGTTAAATTATTTAGGCCTTGCAGTAGCCCAGTAAGGGAAGTGATGTTGTCATCTTTTAATTGACTGAGGCTCAGAGAAGTACATGACTTTCCCAGGGCCACACAAACATTTTTGAGAGGTAGGGGGGCAATATTTGGGTGTAGCTCTAACACTAAAGCTCATGTTCTTAATCCCCTTTCTGCATGGCCTCTCTCATAACAGTGATTCAAAGACTGCTGTTTCAGAGCTGAGCTCAGGGTATTAAGCTAAGAAATGTGTTTGGTGGAATAGAGGCAGGTTGCATCCTTGAGCTTGGGGTTAGGGTTAGGGTAACTCTCTAGGGCACATTTGTGACCAGAACATTTTCTAGTGATTCAACTTTGTAGACATTATCATCATCTGTCATAAAAACAGCTGTGTTGATACCAGAGATTTCCTGGTCTTATAGCTGCTACTCTAGTTGCTAAGCTGTTTTCAGAGAACTTGACTCCAAAACAAATGGCACTAGTGGCTGGGAAAGGCTTGGCTCAACAGTAGCACATGTGGGAAAAGATGCTGGGTCTTGTGCTATGTGCCCCTGAACTGATGTGGGTCCAAAAAAGGCCGGCACCTCCTCGATCTCCTGCAGAGGGGTAGGGGGCCTGCTTGCCCCTGCACAGACCTGGATGGAACATTGGGTTCTCAGATGAGTATCTCACTTCTAGAACCAGATGAGGCAAGAGCTGAGTTGGGAGAGGGATGAGGGCCCACAGAACTGAGGCTGAGTGTAATAGGTAGGATGCCGTTGTTTGTAGGCATTCAAAACCCAAATCAGCCCACTGAATGAGAAAGGGTATGTACTCCTTTCCATAGCCAGGAACAGCATTCCATGGGATTAGCTCACATCATCACTATTCTACCAGCCTCAACCCCTGCTGTAGAACCAGGGCTGCTTCCACCTGCATACCCAGGTCTCTCCCCCCACCCCTGCCCCCACCATCCTAGCAAGTTCTCCAGTGAGAGAGCTTGCTGGCTTGAAAGGAGATAGCAGCCATGACAGGTACAGTGCAGAACTAGAGCAGGAGTTACGGAAGACTCAGAGGAGATGTAGAGACAGAATCTGTAGAGCTCTGATGTGTGACTTTATGTTTCTGTGGCCACAAGGGAGAATTAAGGTAAGTGGATGGCTGCTATAAATAGTCAAGTTTTAGTGTAATCAAAGACTTTTCTAAAACGGTGGCCTCAAGTGGTGGTGAACTCCATGTCACCTGGGTACAAGTGAGGCTGCATGAGACTGGGTAGGATGAGTGATTGGATTAGAAAAATTCAAAGGTCCACTAGTCTTTAGATTCTATGACATGTTGGACAAAATGTAGCTGAGCTGAGGGCCTCTGTGGACATAACTAAATGGACTATCCTGCACATGGAAATAGGGAAACACCTACCCCCTAGGACTAGCTTCTTGTGAGAGGCCCCTCCTGTGACCCTGGGGGGTGAGGTAAGGAAATAAGCCTCTATGGAGAAAGAATCTTCCTGCCTGGAACCTGACCTGCTCACCCCCTCACTCTGCCATGTTGAATGTAGGGCCGTTCATATTCATGTCCCAAAGGCCAAGAACCCAGGACCATCCCTCCTTTGATCCGCTGACACTCAGCCTCCACAACCGGTTGGTGGTATTTGCTTCCTCATACTCTGTGGAGCTGTTTCCTTCTCAAGGGCCACCTTCCTGCTGTGGTGCCAGGTGGTCAAGGCACTCTCTCAGAAGATGCTCTGTAGTAATGCACCTATGAAGAGCACTTACTTCTTGGGTATTTTACTTGGTAGTGCCAAGATGAAAAGGACTCCACACTGATCAAGATCTGTTCCTGCCTGGTGCTGTGTTTGGGCACAGTTGGTGTTCATTTATGTTATTTAACCCTTGAGCAACCTTGAGCATAGAAATTATCCCTGTCTTTCCAACCAGGAACCCTTGTCTCAGAGGAATAAAGTAATTTCTACAAAATTACATGGCGGGGACTGAATTCACCCCTTATTATTATTTTTTTTTTATATACCACATGCTTTGCCATCCCTGAGTTGTCTTGAATTGTGTTTCTGGCATGGAAATTCTGTTCTATGGAACCCTGCACAACAGTTGGCTCCAAAGACTGGCTCTGTTGCAGGCTCCAGTCTTTTTTTTTTTTTTTTGGTTTTTCTCCGGTACCGGGAACCGAACTCACGACCTTGCGCTTGCCAGGCAGGCGCTTTGCCGCTGAGCTAAATCCCCAGCCCCAGGCTCCAGTCTTAAACTCTTAGGCTTAAATGGCCCTCCTGCCTCAGCTTTCCAAGTAGCTGGGACTACAAGTGCTTGCCACTGCATCTGGCTTTGAATTACTTTTATACAGCTGTGGAGTACAGCTAGGAAGGTGAGGTGAGGAGGTGTCCACAGCCGTGCAGATAGTACCTGTAGATAGGGATGGGTTGTAGTTAACTCCCAGGGTTGCTTAGTTTTGAAAATGCAGATCTGCACTAGGCATAGTATAAGTCTAGTCCCAGCCATTTGGGAGACTGAGACAGAAAGAGCGCTTGATCCTGGGAGTTTGAGGCCATCCTGAGAAACATAGTGAGACCTTTTGTCTTAAATTTAAAAAGTACGGATCTGGACTTTTCAGGTAGATCAGCTGAGCCAAAACCCCTCGTGCAGGTGGGAAGGGTGGAAGATGGGCAGAACTCTATAGGTGTTTGTAATGTCTAGTGGAGAAAAATTGGTTCAAAGTGCTGGTTTTCAAAATGTGATCTCTGGGCCAGCAGCATTGGCAATACTCTGGAAGTTGCATCCTACCCCAGATCTGCCCAATGAGAATGTCTGGGATGCGGCCCCATATACCTGATTATTAGCAAGTCTTCCAGGTGGCTCTGATGCACACAGTAGAGCTTAAGAACCACTGACTTACAGCAGCAGTTCTCAGTCCTGGCTGCACATTAGAATCACTCAGGAGGCCACTTAAAAATCAGGATCCATCTGGGCGTAGTGGCACACACCTATAATCCCAGCACTCAGGAAGCTGAGGCAGGAGGATTGTTGAGAGTTCAAGGCGAGCCTGGGCTACAAAGTGAGCGCAAGGCCAGCCTGAACTGCAGAGCAAGACCTGGTCTCAAAAAAAGACTGACTGACTGAATAAATAAATAAAAATCAGGATCCTTAGGGTACACCTCGGGCATCAGTCTTTTTAAAAGCTCCCCGGAGGAGCTGGGGATTTAGCTCAGTGGCACAGCGCCTGCCTGGCAAGCACAGGTTGTGAGTTCGATTCCCGGTACCGGGGGGGGGGGGGGGAAACTAACTAACTAACTAACTAAATAAATAAAAGCTCCCCAGATAATTCCAGTCTTTAGCCAAAGTTGAAATGAGGGTGAGGACAGTGCTTCCTAAAAGGAGCTGTTGAGATCTGAGACTGTTGGTCATACTTGAACTTTTAGATGCTGTCCACATGTGGAGGTGGAGGTTTGAGGAACAGAAAGTGAAAGTTCTTGTTGGGGTAAGGCTGATGCCTCCTAGTAGCACTCTAAACAAAGCTTTGATATCTCAGAGTGTGATGAGGGTAGCAAGGAAGACGCAGACTTCCCTGCTATGATGTTCCTTTGCTTGCTGTGGCAGCACCAGGGAGGAAATGGGCACTGAAATGGGTCTCGCATACAGACAGCCTGCACATGATCCCATCACTTAGAGTTGAATGTCCCACAGTTTACAGAGGAGAGAACTGGAGTCCAGAAAGGTCCTGAAGCTGGGACCCCATAGTGTCACCAAGGTTTACTTTAATTGCACTGTGCGCATCCTCCTTAAGGTTCCCCCTTTGCTACTTCCCCAAATTCTGGCTGCTTCAAGTGTCATTCAATGTCTCACTTGTTATGTTTTGTTGTATTTGCCTTTTTGTTTGGAACAGATTAAAAATAATGAACCTTTGATCAACGTGCTTTACAAAGTGCTGAAGAAGTCAGCACTGGGCTGTCGGCCCAGGAGAAGCGTAAGATGATCTGATCTGTGTCTCCGAACGGGGCCATTCCATTGCTTCTGGCTCAGTGCCGGCTCCATCACTTGCTTAACCAGTTGCTCTCCTGATCGCCCCAGGCTTCCCGCAAGTCATTTCGGTTTATTTTCTTTAAATTTTAGCTTTCTTCAGCACTGTGGCTGATGCACCAGGCTGGGCCGCTCATCTGTGGTGTTCCGTGACTCCATCTTTTGTGCTTCCAGTGGGTGGGGGGCTTGCCTGGCTTGCCACCAGCTTGTGTCGTGTTTCCATTGTCACTTGTCTGCCTCCATGGTGAGGGCACACCTAGACAGGGATGAGCATGAATTTCTTGGGAAGGAACAACAGTTACTGGTCACCTAGAGGGAAGCCAGGTCAGATTAGGATGTTGATATTTGGATAATAGTCCAGAGCTAGACTAGTACTAAGCAGTCACCTCAAGCCCCACTGACACAAATGTATAGGCACTATGATGTGACCAGCTCGTAGCGTTCTAAGGGAAGCTGCAGGTGGGGTGCGTGTGTTGTATCTAGCCATCCTAAGCCCCAAGAACATGTGTTGGGATGTAGTGAAGGCAGGTAAGATGCCCAGGGGCCCTTTGATTCTCTTCTGATGCAGTTTTTTTCTAGTGGGTAAATGCCCAGGGACTTTTCAGTTTTTTCTGGCAACTGATACTGGGTGCGGGGGGGGGGGGGGGGAGTGGCACTCACTGTTGATAAAATTAAGCGGATTTAAATATTGCTATCACAGAGCACAAGGAAACTTAGCTAAGATGCTACTTGTTGATGTAACATTTCTTAGTAGCCTTTGTTCTCTGGAGCAGAGCTAAATTCAGAGATTTTAAGGCCTCTGAGCTGTGTAAACAACTATCAGAAAGCCCTGCTCTACAGCCTGTGGCCTTTCCACCGCAGGAATCAGAGCTGACCTTCCCGATTTTGATACATTCATGAAGTCACTAAACAAACATTTTACAAATATCCTCAATATGCTAGTCCCTGGCTGGGCCTTGAGGATACAGAGAAATACATCCAAGTTGCTACAATAACCCTTATTAGATTGCTGTCTAGAGGGTAGAGGCAGATGAGCAAAGAGAGGCTTGTAATCTGCTGTGCTAAGTACCACAGCAGCGTTAGGCCCAGGGTGTGGGAGAAATACCCTGAAGAGCACCAAATCCAGTCTGAGTGGGGAGAGAGAGCTAAGTACTTCACTTCTGTGGAGCTTTTGAGCCCTTTGGATTCCTAACTCACAATATCTTATAAGCAGCACACTAATGGAGACCAGGAAGAATCTATTTCCTGGAAAAAGGGAGTGCTAATATCCTAAGAGGGGGGTTGAATATATATTTAGTATTCTAGGAAGACAGCGAAGGGCACACATTTAGAAAGCTTTCTATTAGAAGTTTAATTTAGAAAATTTCGCTTTCTCAAAGTGCCCTTTTTGTATAGAATGTCTCATTTCATTCCTGATGGTGCTAGATAAATGAGGCATTGCTCAGTTAGATTCTCTGCCTTGTTATTTAAGCATCAAATGAAAAATATCCTCTATAAAAAGCTTCAATGAAATAAGGGGAAGAGTTTTGCCGGGGGAAAATCCCTGAAGCATATCTCAATTTGAAAGTGTTTTCTACCTAGGAAATGAGCCAAGGATTGGCCCACTGGAGAACAAGCAAACCCACTGTCTCCAACTTGTGACCTATAGCAAAGATCTCACCATTTTTCACCTGCTTGTTGTCCTAGGTTCCCTTGAGTTTAAAGCCCAAATGCTGCTGGAAAGTCCAGCTGTTTGGGGGTCACCAGGGTTAATTCTGTACCCTCCTTCTCCCTCTCCTCTCCTCCATCTCAGGATACTGCAGTGTTTGTGGATTGTTGTAGGAATCTGTGTTCTACAACTATATACATGTATGCACACATGATCTGCCAGTTTGAGCAACCAAACTTGGCTGGAGTTCTGCTCTTTCCAGGAACTTCCACTAAATTACATTTCCCTTTGACCTAAATGCAGCTGAGTAAGCATTTGCTGAATGGCTGTCATTGTCATTCAAGGGTGTGCCATGCTAAGACAGTGGTCCCTGTGCTTTACTGTGTGACCGAAGAGATCCCGGGAATGTAGTTTGCTTCTGTAAGCCAGAATCAGTCCACAGCCCTAAGCATGAAGAGGTTACTTTCCCTTGACCTTAATCTCGACCTTTGAAGTGGGTGCTGCTGATTTTCAGAAAGGATTATAGGACATTTGGGCAAAAGGGTAGTTTGAGCTCTGAGGGGAATGACTGCCACCATATTTTAGCTGCTGATCACATTCAGACTTCCAGATGGAGTGGGGAGAAAGCAAAGGCCATCACTCCATAGCACACATCCTGCCTGTGTCTACTGTGGTTAGTCCTACTCTCCCTCTCAGCTAGTCATATCTGCAAATGGAAGTCAGAATGATATTCTCTCTACTACATGAGGTGCGTTACACCTGGCTTTCCTGGCCTTGTCTTCACCATGCGGGTAAACCTGTGTAAAAGCCACCCTGTGCAGCTTTTGACCAGGAGACTTGAGGGAAATGAAAGCAAGGAGTACAGTGGAATTCATCTTCTTAGGATCCAGTGAGAGATGGGCAACGTGCTGCCCACTGTGGGTTGGCTTAGGATGTTTAATGTGAAATCCCATTCACCTATAAGTTTGGGTGACTTTTGTGTTTCTTTGTGGCTTCCTTTCTTAAGAGGATGAGGTAGGTTGTAACTTTAAAAAGTACAGCCTTGCCTTAGTTATTCAGGAATCAACAAAGACCTTAGCTGGAAATTATCCACCTTCCTTCTTTTCTTGGTCAGGTCCTCTTCCCTAACAGTATAGGGTGAGGAAGGCTGGACTAATGCATGTGGATCAGGGCTGCTCAGAGACTTCTTAAACTGAGACTTGAGCATGCTCAGGGGATTTGCTTGTTCCCTCTGGCCTACCCACCCCTGGACCTGGATAGGGGGTGAGAGACTTCTGTAACTTCTGTTTGTCCCTAGGTTCAGCAGCAAACTTATCAGGGGCAAATCTTCCAACGTTCATACTGACCTTACATTTGTTTTGAACAAATACATGCTTTAAAAATTAATGTTCTTATAACTTGAGCATTTGCATTTTCTTAAATTTGAGAATTTATAAGTGCTACTAGGATCACAAAAGATTTTAGTTTCTTTTTAAAATGAAATAGGCATAGAAATAAAGCAGATATTGCTTGAGTTTTTGTCCCTTTCGTGCCCTGAGACTTCCACACCCATCCAGCATAGGGCTAATTTGCCCTCCTGAGTTCTGATTCCAAACACCATGGTTAAGTCTTCTTTAAATTGTTCACCTCCCAGATGACAGGCCGGGACCTTCTCAAGGATCGAAGCCTGAAGCCTGTGAAGATTGCTGAGAGTGACATTGATGTGAGTGAGCTGTGACTGACCCCTCAGCTGCCTTCTGACCCAGGCTCAGCGTGGCCACTTCTGGCAGGGTTTGAATAGTCCTGTAGCCAGAGGCTCTCTGGTCACACTCCTGAGGCCATGCCCTATTGCCGTCCTCCTGGGCCCTCCCAAACTTTTTCTTGCTTATAGGTCAAACTGAGCGTCTTTTGTGAACAAGATAGGATCCTCCAGGACCTGGAAGATAAGATTCGAGCCCTCAAGGAGAACAAAGTAGGCATCAATTTTGCAACATTTTGGTGTGGCTGGAGGGACAGTTTGTGCCCTCTCTTTCCTGAGACATTGCTTGTATTCTGCTGTTAGTATTGAACAATAGGTGCTAGTTTGTCCATAGCAGTTCATTTAATTCAGAAGTTTTTCTTGGGGGTTTTTGAGCCTGAGGAACAAGTAGGGGATCACTTATACGGATGCCCTAGCTTACTGGTTCCAATTCCTCTCCCACCTCCCCTATTCTACTGTGGCCTTGAGGGGGGAGCTCTGTACCCCCTGGGAAGGCTGCTTGGCACCTGGGCCCCTTGTGAAGGAACTACCTTGGAGATGGCTATAGTCCTAACAGAGCAGAGACCTTCACTTCCTAGGGCTGCTTTCCACCCAAGCTGGGCTGTGGAGGCAGCAAGTTTTGATAGGGCAGGAATGGGCCTGAGGCCAGCAGTGTTGGCTCTCTTAGACTCTTAAAGTGAGATTTTTTTTCTTTGTGCATTTCATTTTAATGCTGAAGGTTTTTAGCATACCTTTTTTTTTTTCTAAAGAGCTTCCAAAGTTTTCCATCAGCTCCTTGATTTAGCCTCATAGTTTATCCCATAGAGAGTTAAATGGCTTTATGCCCAGTTTATAGGTGAGGAAAAGGAGGCACATCACTGTTAGGAGCCTTATCCCATGGACAGAGTCATTGCTGGCATCGGGGCCCTGGCTCTCTGGCCCCTTCTCTGTGGGTTAGATCCAGCAGCTTTTAGATTCCAGGCATGGTGTGGGGAGGCTTGTGGGAACTATGCGCTATTGTGTTGCTCTGCGGCCCCTCCCTGGCACAGGATCAGCTAGAATCCGTGCTGGAGGTGTTGCACAGACAGATGGAGCAGTACCGAGACCAGCCACAGCACTTGGAGAAGATTGCCTACCAGCAGAGGTTGCTGCAGGAGGACCTGGTCCACATCCGAGCAGAGCTCTCCAGAGAGTCTACTGTGCGTATGGGCTGTGAAGGACAGACCTCTTCCCATAGGACAGTCTGGCCACTTTCCCCAGTGTTAGTTGAGTTGGTGGCCAAGGGCGAGTGTCTTAAAGTAGCAGAACTTCTCTATGCTGCCTCCTGATAGCAGCTTGTCCAGGGATGACATGTCTGTCTCCACCTGTGCCTTAGGCTGCTTTCCATCAGTGACCCCGGGACATTCAAGGGACCACATTTCTCAGAGCAGCCCATAAACTCTATTCTGATCTGTGTGCAGTTAACTTTAAGATAGTAGGCTTTCCACTTTTTCATAGGTCAGTCTGATATGCTATGGGTTGCTTTGCTAGAGCAGGGATTGGAAGCATCCCTAAGTAGAAGAGGGCACAGTTCTGATGGCCAGGGTCAGATACCACACTCCCTCCTGCTCTTACCTCTCTCACCAGGATGGCCTGAGGCTCCCTGGGCTACCTTCCCTCTCTCCCCCTCTGACTGGGTCTACAGAAGTCTCAAGACTGCCTTGGGGACAACTAGGGGGTGGTGAAGTGGGGGCTAATTAGGGACCAGGGCTTTTCCTTGGCCAACAGGAAATGGAGAACTCCTGGAATGAGTACCTGAAGTTGGAGAGTGATGTGGAACAGCTGAAGCAGACCCTGCAGGAACAACACAGACGAACCTTTTTTTTCCAGGTGACCAAGGGTTATTCACCCCTCTGAGCTCTGGGTGCCTCTGAGGACCCAGTATGTGGGGGCTGTGAGCACTGCCCCAGCGCTTCTCTTCCTCAAACCTATGAAGTGGCCACCCTCAGCTCTCTTTTGGGTGTCTTTTGTCAGTGATGAAAAGCCTCACCCGGTGCCCCGCCACCTTTCTGCTCTTAAAGACTAACTCTTGGTGTTTTGGGAGGGGGTTTCCTCTTGCTCATTTGGGGAAGAAGACCCAAAAGGAGAGAGGTGTGAGAGTGATGAATGACTCCCTCGTGGGCTACTGGCTCCCCATTTAGACAGGTAGCACCAGAAGCCCCTCCTTCCTTCCTCTGATCCTTGGAGGTAGGTAGATGCTACCATCCTCTGCCTAGGAGAGAGTGTGAATTCAGTCCATTGAGGTGCCTCTGGGCCTCCTGGCACTCAGGTGCACTTCTGGAGCCCAGGTTGGAGGAGACCTGTTTCTGGGGCTCCTGTCCCACTTGAGGAAGGCTGCCTTATAGCCCTGCTTCTTTAATTTAAAACCCAGGCTACCATGTGCATAGCAACCAGTGTTCCTCTCAGGTGAGGCAGTGAAAGGCCCTAGGGAGTCTTCTTCCAGATTAGGTTCCCCAGTAGCCCCATGTTCCCCCACTGTGGTGCCTAACCAGGCTTCCATTCCACCTTCATAATTTTAAAAATGGAAATTAACCTGCTTTCCAACCTAGCTTCAGATATGTATCTCCTTTCTAGGCCCTGACAGAAGTTCACTTTGTTTGAATTAAGCAAGCATTTGTGGAGATTTCTTGGGTATGAGGCACCATGCTGCACCAGTTTTGGTGCTGGGCTTGCTAGTTGGTAACCCAGACTCCTCATGCAGGTGACCTAATGAAGATGTAGACTCTCTGGGCATTAGCTTCACCTTAGCTAAATTCTGGAGGGAGTTTAGGTTTGAGTGTCCTCAGGCTTTTCCAAGGACTCCACTCGCTCAAAGATGGTTCCTAAAGAGCCTAGCCCAGGACCATGTGAAAGAGGCTCTTGCCTCTGGCTCAGGGATGATTTAGAGGCTCCCCAGAACTTGTCTGTGTCCTGCTCTTGTGCTCCCCACCCCCATAATTTCCCTTTATGGAAACTAACATTTTCCTATTTTTTTGTATCCCCAATACTAAGCATAATGGCTTGAAAACAGTAGGCAAGCAGTAGTTCCTAGAACTATCGTTACCTTTTATACCTATCTTCTTGGGCTTCTGTGATCCACACTAAGGCCTGGAAGTGTGGCTTAGTGGTAGAACACTTGCCTAGCATGAACAAGACCAGGGTTTTCCTCCCAGGACTGAGGAAAAAAATAAGATCCATACTAATTTTAGCAGTATTTTTAATAGCTTTTCATTCTTTATTTTTCTGTGGTTATACAAGTAATACATGAATGCATCTGTCTTAAAAGGCCAAGCAATGAGCTGGGTGTAGTGACACACATGTGATCTCAGTTACTTGTGAGGCTGAAACAGAAGGATCACAAGGGACCAGCCTGGGAAACTTACTGAGACCCTGTCTCAGAATAAAATATAAAGGGCTGTGGGTATAGCTCAGTTGTGGAGGGTCCCTGAATTCAACCCCCAGTACCCACCCTCACACACAGCCAAACAATGAGAGGCAAAACAAATGACACAAAAGCTTCTCTTTCCATCCCTTTCAGCCCCAATCCATCACCTTGCCTGCATGGAGTCCATGCTGTTTGTGATGTTGCCTTCCTGTCCCTTTTCTATGCATTTCCAAACATATGCACCAGCATAGTATCATATCATTTGTTTGGGAGTGGGAGCAAGTAAAAGGCTTGAAGAGTGAGATCATACACATTGTGTGGCAACTTCCTTTTTTGTCATAACTTTTTGTTGTGGAATGATACTCTGAGTTTGTGCTGCTCCAAAAAATAGTTCTTTAAATTTAAATAGAAATTCATGAAAGCATAGATTAGAGTTTCATAATCTCAGAAACTTGTATTTCTGAGATTTCTTTAGGGCCAATCTAAGTAAATCAGTTCTTCTTGATTGGTACCTACTATTTCATTGTCTGGATACTCCCTACTTTGTTGAACCATTCCTCTTCTGGTGGGCGTTTAAGTTATTTCCAGTATTTTGCTTTTTATAAATGATGCTATTGTGAGCAACCAACTACCTGTTTGAGCTCATTTGTAAGTGTTTACCTAAGATAGGCTCCTAGGAGTGGAGCTGAAAGGAGTGCATATCTTTGAGGTTGACATTACCACAGTAGGATGGCCACAGAGATGATCTCATACCCTATATCTCAAAAAGATGGAAGAAATTATTTTGAATATTTCACCCTAAAGAAATAATAAATGTTTGAGAAAATAGATGTGTTTACCTTGATTTAAACATTACACAATGTATATACACATTGAAATGTCATGTTGTACCCCATAAATACATATAATTTTTATATATTTTTGGATCAGTTAAAAAATTAAATACAAAAAAGATTGACAAGTATTGCTGAATCACCCTCTAGCAGGCTGCACTAACTTACCGTCCTACTTAGAGTGAATGAGAACACTTAACCATGTTTGCCCTTATCCTAATCAGAACTTGGTGTTATCAGCCTTTTTATTTTTTGCCAGGTCTGCTGGCTAAAAGAAAAAATGCATTAATCTGTTTAATCACGGGTAGGTTAAACATTTTTTCATGTGTTTACTTGCCATTTGTGTTGCTTCTGTGCTTTCTTTCATAGTGATTCAATTTATATTAGGCCAAGAATCTTTATCCCTCCAAAACACAGGTCAGCACAGGGTAACAGATCTTGTCACAGATTTCCTGGAGGATTTACTCATGTAGGCTTCTGGCAGATAGGTTAGTTTGGAGCCTGGTACCTGTGGCTTGATTTCCATCTAACCTCATCGTGTTGCTCATGTTTTCCCTGAGTGCCTCAATGTCTGAGGAAGTCATAAAGCCCTGATTTGACTAAGTTCTGTGCTAGCTCCTCTGTTGTAATCCTAGGCCAGGCAGACTGTCAGTGCTCTACATACATCATTAGCACTGCAGGTATGCCTGCAGTCCAAATGGAAATTCTTAGAAAGTAGGCTTAGAAATTCACCTCATGTTACTCAGATCTATCTGGCTGTAAGAAAACCCATAGCTTTTTCACCAAAGTAGGATGGCATTACTTTGGAAGGTCCTCACATTCTGACCTTTGCTCCTCTCTGCTGTTCTTTTACATGTGGAGGTGTCAGAAAGGCAAAGCAGGGGCAGAAGAGTGGGCTGATAAGAGCTTTGCTCAGGAGTTATGGAGGAGGCAAAGGAGGCCTTTTATTCCCAGCCTTCACTCGCTCGCAGCATTCAGCGGAGAATCCTCTGTTACCTTATGCAATCTGGGGTCAGCAATGAGCCTGCCTGTCTTGAGTGTGGAGCTGAGTACCACAGCCATGCCTTGCTTGAAGGCTCTGAGGGTGTCTTTGCGGTTGGGATGCAGAGATTAGGAGCATCTACCCTTCCCCATGGAGTCTTCCAGCATCTGCTGCTGTGGCTGCTGGATGTAGTACATGATTATGTCCTTTGTTCATCCAGCTCACACGCACTAGAAATCCACTGAGTATCAGGCTCCCGGGAGCAGGTCATCTGGAGTACAGAATCTGATGGATCACTAGGGATTGTGCAGTATGAAAACTCTTCCAATTGAGGGGCAGCTGGTCTCCTGGAGAGAAGAAAAACTATTCTTTCAGTCTGTGGGTTGGGGCCAAGTCGGTCTTCGCTCCATTATAATTTAAAAGTCAAAAGATTATTAACTCTGGGATAGGGTGTGGCTCCGTGGTACAGTGCTTGTTATCCTGCATGAGCAAGGCCCCTAGGTTTGATCCCTAGCTCCACCCCCCCAAAAAAAGCATACTACATTTGATTTTGTTTTAGAAATCAGAAGATAGCCACAATCCCTTAACCCACATTAGACCTCTGTTTACCTCTTTTAAGACCTCCTTCCATCCAGTTTTAATTGTAACTGCATATGATCATATGGTATAGCTCTTTTTCTGTTGAGCTTTTTTAAAAACAGCTTTACCATATAACTCACATACCACAAATCCACTCTTAAAGCACTGTATACAACTCAGCATATTTAGTATGTTCACACAATTGTGTAACTGTTACCACAGTTTTATGACATCTTCATCAACCCTTAAGAGAAGCCCTCTCCACCCACTTTATCCCCCCTCAGCTAACTCCCTCTTCCTCCCAGTTCCCCACTCTACTAAGCCCCTTTTGGTGTCTGTAGATTTACCTTTTGTGGACATTTTATATGGATGGAATCATATAACATGTGGCATTTTGTATCTTATATCCTTAAAAAAGTTTTCAGAGTTCATGCATGATGCATGTTGTGACCAAATAATACTCCACTCTCCATTATACTTTAAACTGCAAGCCCCAGGATTCTGCTCCTTTAAGAAATAGCCTTTATATTCTAGAGATGGTGTCTTTGCCTTGTCCTCTTGTCCTTGCCTTCCCTCCCCTTCTGCAGTAGTTGCATAAGACCATGTTTTTTTTTAAACTTGTAATAAACTACACATAATATACCATAATTTACTATCTTACCCATTTTAAGAGTGCAGTTCAGCAGTACATTCACATTTTGTGCACCCAGTCCCCCAACTTTTCATCTTTTAAAATTTTTAAACATCTCACTGTCCTCCATTCCTTCATTCCTCACAACTCTGTTCTACTTCCTGTCTCTATGAAATTGACTACCCTGATTACTTCATAGAATAAATGGAGTCCTAAAGTATTTAAAGTTTTATATGAGGTAGAAATAGACAAGCTTAAGTAGTAAAAGCTACTGCAGGACTCCCTAGGTCTTCAGCGTTTTCCATATTTCTGCTTCCCTGGGAGGCTGTGCAAAGGCTTGATTCTAGCCTGGTGCAATTTCCAAAGAGGAGAGTACTGCCACCCCGGCCCCCCAAGGGAGAGGCTCTGTCTGAAATGGCAGAGTAATACTGGGAAGAAAATTCTAGAAAGGAGCTAAGAAAAGACCAAACCACCACCTTATCTCTTCCAGGAGAAATCACAGATACAGAAGGACCTGTGGAGGATTGAAGATGTCCTTGCAGGTCTGAGTGCAAATAAAGAAAACTACAGAATCCTGGTGGAATCGGTCAAAAATCCTGGTGAGGGACCATTGTCCTTGCTGTGTGGACATTATGCACATTATACCCTTGCTGAGGGACCATTGTCCTTGCTGGTAGGGCTGGGCAGATGGCTCTCGGGGAGGCAGAGTCTCTGTGGTGCTGACTTCCCCTCTGAGGAAGAGGGTCTTCATTGCATCCCTCTGTGCCTCTCAGAGAGAAAAACAGTGCCTTTGTTCCCTCACCCGCCTGTGCCTTCACCCTTGACCTTGGAGAGCAAGTCGCCCCCACAGCGCAGCCCTCCTGCCAGCCCAGTGCGGACCCCTCTAGAAGTTCGGCTGTTCCCACAGCTGCAGACCTATGTGCCCTACCGACCTCACCCGCCCCAGCTAAGGAAAGTGACATCCCCGCTTCAGTCACCAACTAAGACAAAGCCCAAAATGGTAAGCTGTGGTGATGAGGTGCTAAGAGCCTTTGTTCCCTGTCTGTCCTCAGATCAGCTAGCTACCTTATGGGAGGTAGCTCTTGGGAAAACAGAGATAGATGTCAGGATTGGCAGAGCCCTGGGAGATGGTCTAGTCCAGCCCTCTCATTTTGCAGTTGGGACAGTTGAGGCCAGGCAAGAAGTAGTGACTGTTCTGAATAGCAGCCAATTAGTAGAATGTGTAGTTGTCCAAGAGGCTGTCTTGTAGGGAAAAGGAGCTCCTTTAGCAGAAGCTGAGCGCTGTGCTGGGCTGTGTGTATGCTTGTGAATGTCCTAACCTCATGGCATAGGGAGAGGAAGGGCAGTATGCCTGCCTGTCCCATGGAAAAACTAATGCTTTTAGAGAAAGGAAACCAGTGCCTCAAGATGTTGAAAGCTGCTGAAGTTCTCCATGTTAGTGCTGCCAACTACATCTGCTGACTCTTTTATTCGGTCGCCATCCATCTAACTGGGTCTTCCGCCCAGGTCCTTGGCCAGGTCTGTGGTCCATTTGTTGGGCTGGGCCAAGGCCTTGGCTTGCCTGCCATAGTGAGGGATCAAGCTCTTGGCAGGGTCTGGGGACACAGGAGATTTTAAAGAGACAGAAGAACATGGGCTCAGGAGGCCTGTGCTCTGGTCTGGGGGCACAGTATATGTAGGTGGCACTTGGAGTAAAAAGGAAGTGTAGGAATTAAAGAGCAGAACAGAGTTGATGCGCAGGCACTTCCCCTCTGCGTAGCTTCTCCAGAGGAAATGTTCACGTGCCACGGTGGAGGTGCTCATGCTGTGTGGCTCAGAAGTGGCCAGTTGTGCCCCATGGGCTACTACTGTGGCAGTGCCACTTGGCAGTCCTCCGTGTGGCTCTTGACCTGCTGGGTATTGGCTCTGGCTTTCTCTCTGAGCAGGAAGATGAGGCACCTCCTAGGCCCCCGCTTCCTGAACTTTACAGCCCAGAGGACCAGCCGCCTGCTGTGCCCCCGCTCCCGAGGGAGGCCACCATCATCCGGCACACTTCTGTGCGGGGCCTCAAGCGGCAGTCAGATGAAAGGAAGCGAGACCGGGAGCTGGGGCAGTGTGTGAATGGGGACTCGCGGGTGAGCTGGGAGGACCCCTGAGGCTGCCCCTGTGTGTGGGGAGAGGGAAGGCGGTATGACATTGGGCGGGTCTGACAGCCTCAGACTACCCACAGGTGGAGCTCCGGTCGTATGTCAGTGAGCCGGAGCTGGCCACCTTCACTGGGGACATGGCTCAGCACTCCCTGGGACTCGTGGGTCCTGAGAGCAGGTACCAGACGCTGCCAGGCAGAGGTAAGGCAACACCTGTGGAGTCTTTCGGAGACCCCACCATTGCACCGCACTGCCACCACTCACAGCCCAGGCCCACACCCTCTGCCTGCACCTGTGGGCCGGGCTGCTGGTCTGCCCTCCTCTGACCTGAATCCTGACTGTCCTTGCCTCATCTGTCCCTAGAAACTGTGATGATAGTAATCGCTGTAAATCCTGGCGTGGTGTAGGCACTTCATAGATCCCCCATATTCATAACAGTGCTGCGAAAGAAGTACTATTATTCCCATTTTTGAGATCAGGGAGCTAAGGGAAATTAGCTAAGCTCAGAGAAATTACTCACCTTGCCAATCGCTGACTAATGAGGGAACCAATTACAGTCCTGGGGCTCTGGCTCCATACCACCGCAGCCTGCAGGCAAGGCCATCTCAGCCTTCCAGAGAGCTTTTTCCTCTATGTCACCCTAAAACTAGTGAATCCTTTTTTAAACACACTTCTCCTCAGTTGGGCCCCCTTCTTGCTGTCCTCCCTTATCCCACGTAGGGTTGTGTAGGGTATGTATGAGTGTCAGGAAGCAGAAGGATGAGGGTACTCTTCACCCCGCCAGCCTTCCCACCTGTCCTGCAGCCCAGGATTTCTGCATAGAAAGAAAGTCTAGGGTAGTTCTTAGATCTCCAGGGACACTATCCCCCCCTGGGGACAGAGGGCACCCCTGGGCTGCCCCCACCCTCTACCTAGGGCCTTGTTCTTCCAGGCCATGAGGAGAAAGAAGAGAAAGGTGATGGTTGGCGGGGCCCTCTTGGCCCCTCCTGGGAGTGGGGGTGATCAGGGAGTGGCCTGGGACTGTCCCCGCTGCCACAATGCAGCTGACTCTGCTTTCCTCACGAAGGGCTCTCCGGGTCCACATCCCGGCTCCAGCAGTCATCCACCATTGCGCCCTACGTCACACTCCGGAGGGGTCTAAATGCCGAAAGCAGCAAGGTGACCTTCCCTGTGAGTGGCCTTGAGCTATGGGGGAGCTCACTGTTCCTTCACCCCAGTGGGTGGGGGGCTTAGAGCCGGACAGTAACTAGTGATCCTGTGACACCAAGGATGGCCTCTGAGAGGTGACCTCAGCCTCTTAATGAGCTCAGGGTCCCTATGACCCACTGCCCACTGAGAAGGCCATTACTCTGCCTTCCCCACTTTCCGCGGCCCACACTTACCTGCAGTGTGTCAGGGTCAGGGGAGGGAGCACAGGAAGTCTTACACCCTGGGCTCACTGTGGTCTGCCGTGAGCACCTGGGCAGACATGGGCCTCCATGGCTGTGCCCGAAGAGTGGCTGTTGCCCAGAAGACTCATGAGGCCAGGGTACAGGGGCTTAAAGGAAGTGGTTCTCTGTGGAGCCCAGCTGGAGAGTGAGGGAGAGCAGGAATAGGGTGAAGCCAGTGGGGCAGCTGTTCCCTTCGTGCTCCTAGCCCAGCCTCTCTGTCTTGCCTCTTCTTCCTCCTCAGAGACCCAAGAGTGCCTTGGAGCGCCTATACTCGGGGGACCACCAGCGGGGCAAGATGAGTGCTGAGGAGCAGCTGGAGCGCATGAAGCGGCACCAGAAGGCCCTGGTCCGCGAGCGCAAGAGGACACTGAGCCAAGGAGAGAGGACAGGCCCAGCCTCAGCTCGATACCTCGGCCAGCCGCTCCCTGGGGACCTGGGCTCAGTATGTTAGGCAGGCGGGCTGGGGTAGGGAGCAGAGCTGCCCCTTGAGCTGAGCAGAGCTTACTGGGTCCCCTGCACCCAACCATGGTGGGCTGTTTGTTGACCCAGCCAGCTGAGAGAACATCCCACAGGGAATATTTGTCCCAGCCCGAGGCTGCATGTGTCAGCTGGTCAGAGGGTGACCTAGAAGTGGAGCGGAGGCAGGAGAATCTCGCCACAGAGGCCTGGGAGCTGGAGACAATATGCAGCCTGTTCTCCCAGCCATGCTTGGGAGGGGCCTTTGCAGATCCCACAACTGAACTAAGGACTTGGGAACATAGGGTTCAGGGAGTAGTGGAGGAAGATGGTGATGTGATTTGATGAGCACGAACCAACCAGCCAGCCTCCCAGACTTCCAAGGAGATCCTTGGAAGGGAAGGCAGCCAAGGGCTCTCACAGCCCCAGTGATTGCTCCCCTATTTCTGCACCAGGTGCTGAGAGACCGCAGGCCCTCAAGAGTGAAGGGGTGCTGCCCCTGGTGGTGCTCCCTGGCGCCGCACCTGTTCAGCCCCCTTCGATCCCTTTTTGAAACATTTCATTTGACCTTTTCCATTTGAAATCCCTCATTTCCCTAGACCTCTAGTCTGACTGTTCTTTCCCTGATTCATTGCACAAGCTCTTTTGCTTTTAGAATTACTGCTCATTGCCTTTCTAATCCTGCCTGATTGTGTTTACAGAAGCTTTCAGTTTGCACTGAACATTGTCTAACTGACCTGTGCTGCTTGTTACCAGGCTTGTAATAGCAGCTTTTGTCTCCCCAGCCTAGCAAGCACTCCCAGGTGTGACTTACCTTTCCACTGCCCTCCTTGGTGCAGGACTACTGACTCACAATTCACCTGCCCCCAGAGCTGCCCCACAGCCTGAGCCAGCCCCACTGCCTGAGGACCACAGTCATTGGCAAAGGTCTGGGCAGTATCAGATTATCCAAACCCATGCGTAATATGCCTGATGGTAAACATGGATTCCAGAGATGGCACATTTGAACAAGTTTCACCCTGGCTGAGGTTGTTTGGTTTAATTCCTCTGGTTCCATCACGCAATCTCTTACGGAAAACCTCTTGTGTTTCTTATATTTAATAACTTGAATGAGTAGCAAAATAAACTTTGTATTCAGGAGGCGTTTTTGTAGCTATTAGCTAAGATACCAAAAGGTAAGAAATGGGACAGTCATGTCTTTGAAATCTACAAACTTGGAAACTTTTAAACTTTATAAGCAAATGTCATATGGAGTAATACTGGCATTTTACAAGCTGATGTTGCAAATGTAGAGATTATCTAAAAATTCAAACTTGAATTCCTTGTGATTTCCCTCATGAGAAAAGACTTTTGTAAGTCCCTACATCAGCGCCAATAAACGTGTTGCTTACTAACAATGGATTGGCGTGGTTCTTCCCTAGGACACTTTAGAGTCTAGTGAACTTTCCCTGTCTGTGGAAACAATCAGGCTGGGTTTCAGTGAGGACTGGTCTCTTATTTGGAGCATTTGCGAGCATGTAAGAAAATGTGATTTTTCTTTGCGAATCATTAAATTAATTTATCCTTGATCTTCAGCTGCTTAATCTTTTCAAACTGTAATTGGAAAACCATCAGCCAAGAGCGATTACATTGATTTGAGCTAAGTATCGAGAGCTTGTGCGTGAATGGGTGAAATATGCTGATGTGGCTGTGGGGTTGGGGTTTTGGAGAGACTTGGGGTGCAGTAACACAGTCATGACTGCTTGGGGCTCTGTGGAACGAACAGGGTGGGAAGGAGAAGGCCTGGATGGCTATGCATCTGCTTCATTCCTCCTCAAGACAATCTCTGAACCAGTTCTCTCTTACTAATCTATATGGCAATCACACGCCTATGAAGATACAGGTCCTGGGTGAACAGGAAACCGACACTGTCATGCTTGGATCTTAAAATGACTGGGTTAGATTTTCCTTCTTGTGAGGAGATGCTTGTTACAAAATTGATACTGTGAAACATCCTTGAAACTATTTGATTTAGCATTTCAATTTTGCACCATTTTTTTTCTGGTTTAAAAAATCTGCCCACATAGATGCTGTCTTAACAGTTTGTCTGCCTCACTGGCTCCAAACTGTTCCCACCTGGACATCCCTGGCCACGTTGTGGGTGCAGCGTCCCTTAGCCTGAATGGGACCTGCTGGGGCCCCCAAAAGAGATGGCCTTGATTGCTCAGCTGTGAAGGGCTTGTCTTCTCCCCTATTTCTGCACCTGGGGTGTATGGTTCCTGAACCAAGAAGCCGCCTGTGAGCTGTGGGTTGGCAGGAAGGGCAAATCCATTCCCCGCAGGCCTGTCCTTGGTTCTGTTTTGGGGTCACCCTCTCAGACCTTTGAGCACTCTGCATCCCTAGGGATCATTGTGAGCCTGAAGTCACCTGTGACCTAAGGGTGCACCCACATCAGAGAGAAATCGGCAGTCTGGGGCAAGCCATGTGCAGGGGACAGAGATCTTGTTTTCCACTACAGGCAAAGTTATATCACCTACCTTTCCCCTACTGGGTCACAGAGCCCCTTTCCAAAGGACCGTATGTCCACATGACCCATTGAAAAGGGGATCAGCATAGCTCTCAGCAGTCAGCAAGTGACTGCGATTAACCCTCTTGTTCTGTTGCCAGTGGAAGCGGGAGCAGGACTTTGACCTGCAGTTGCTGGAACGGGCCATGCAAGGGGAAAGGAAGGACAAGGAGGAGAATGGCTGGTTGAAAGTGCAGGCCATGCCTGTCACAGAGTTGGACCTGGAACCACAAGACTATGACCTGGACATCAGCAGAGAGGTGAGGGCAGGGGCTTCCTTCGTGTTCCCCAAAGAGGCTCAGCCTTTGGGGTCCTAGACTGGTCAACCTGACCATGTGGGATATTGCCCTAAGGGGCACAAGGCTCAGCTCCACAGTGGCCTAGAGACTGGGTGGATAGCAGCTTGAACCCAAGTAGATGAAGGTTCAAAATCTATACCTGTAATTTGGGGCAGGTTATACTTATAACTTCTCTCTACCTCAGTTTCCTCAACAGTGAAGGCAGGGAGTGGTGAGGAGTAAGTGACTTAACATACTGTCAGGTTTGGCAGTGACAGGAAAGCTTGGCACGTACTAGGGCTGATGATTCAGAAGTTGCTGTTAGCAAATGCTCCTGGGAGCTCTAGGGATTGACCTTGCAATCAATCAGGCCAACTTGGTCTTTCAAGCCTGGGGAAAGCATTGGGAAAGTTTGAAAATCAAAGGTAAAATTTCCAACCTTAACCAACAACAGCAGACAGTGCAGAATTCTGGGCTGTGTGTTGGTGCCCTCTGGTGGCACACATGCATCATAACAAGGCAGGCCCGGGAAAGCAAGTAACTGTACCCGAAAGAAGGAACTTGGGGAAGAGGCCATCTATGCCAGTGGTCTCCTGTGGCCTGTGTTGTGGCATTTGTATGCTCTGCAGGGCAGTGTTTATGGCTGCTTGGTTTGCCTTTATATCCCTAGCACCAGGCCTGGCACACGGTAGGTGTTTTGTAAATATTTGCTAAAGGATTACTTCATTAAATGAACTTCACAGTGCCCTATAAGTGTCTCAGAAACATTTGTCCAAGGACTTGGCCTGCCCTGCAGCTGCCAGAGAGGCAACTTCTCACCACGTGCAGGAGGGCTTGAGATGGGACTTCAATAAAATGTCCCTGCAGGTCCATCTGTTAGGAGAATGAGTATTGAGCTGGGCCCTCAGTGCATTCCTCCTGTTTTTAAGGGGCAGGGGTATGTGTGCACACAGGCTCGTCACATCAGTGGTACCTACCTGACCTGATAGGTTAGGGGGTACAGGGGTCTTTGAGGACTGAGAAGCATGTGAGGGGAAGCAGACACCCTTTGCAGTTGCTGGGTTCTGGGGTCAGCTGGGGCTTTAGTGCCTTACGAGGCCAGCCCCTGGCCCCAGGCTTATCCTCTCTGACACCTGAAACAGCCAAAGATCTGGGCTCTCAGATTCACAATAAAGCCTCCATTGCTGCATTGGCAGTATGCTCTGCCCATCCACCAGGGGGAAAGTCCTGCCTTATCTGTGACCCAGATCCCTCCTGCTACAATGTAATCTACTTCCTTCCTCCAGATCTGCCTTCCTGGGAATAACAGAGAAGCGCTTATTTCTTACACCTTTCAGCAAAGTGTGAAAGCTTGTGTGGTTTTAATCTGTCAACCAAGAATAAAATCAACCTAGTCAAGAACAAAAAAAACCACTCAGGGCCAATGAGGATTGCAGTCCAAGCAAATAGATCCAAACGCTTTAAAAGTGTACTCTGAGGTTTTACAAAATGGCAACTGTATTGATAGTTTTAACCACAAATTGGGGATTATGATTTAGTTCTGACAAAAATAAAGCTGTCTGGGAAGAAAAGGATTGGGTGTGGTCTCAGGCTCAGTGTAGCTTAGGGAGATATTTGTACAGGGGTCAGCAGAGATTAATGTTTGAAAGGTCAGCTCGCTTCCAGGTGGGCATGTCTGCAGTCCAGGAAAGCACCCGTTTCGGATGTGTGCGATCTGATTAACAGTTCTCTCATTTTAAGTGTCCTGAACCAATGCTATTCCATTTTAATTTTTTTTTTCCTTGACAAATCCAAGACCAGGTTTGCCCTAGGACTGTGTTTAGCTTGTTAAGAGCTTCAGCCAAACCCATTTTAATGTGGGTGAACAAAAATTGCCTTTAGTATTCTTAGCCTTGAGCAAGATTTCGGCAAGCCAAGTTTGCCACTGGATGGGTGAGATACTGGGTTGCCCTGGAAAGCAGAAGATACAGTGTAGCTACTTTCTGTCTAGATCAGAGGCACTTTTCTAGGACAGAAAGCAGCATCATGTTTCATCCATCCACCCACTGGAGAAGGATTTGCTGAAAGGCTACTAAGTGCTTGGTCCCTGTTTTAGACAGTGGGAGACAGAGATGATGAGAATGTGAGTAAGTAATGGGGCTGAGGAGGAGACAAAAAGAGGAAGGTCACTGAGAAGCAGCCAGGCAGGGGGATTGGGGAGAAAGCCCCACCCCTGTGGGAGGAGCACTGGAGGAGCCCGCAGGGCCTGGAGGGCAGCACTAAGGATTGTCAGTTTTCTCCTGAGAGCATTCAGTCCGTTGTTTGGCCTTGCCTTTCCTTCTCTTGGCCAGTGAAAGATCATCTGGTATAGCAGGACAAAGATGGGCTTTGGTCTTGGACCCAGGGTCAAATCCCAGTTCCACAATGGTTGGCTTTTTGATCTTAGCAAGTGATTTCACTTCTATGGGCTCTGTTCCCTTCCTCATGGTGGGAGGAGTGGGGGAGAGCAGGTCCCAGACCAGAACATAAACTTCCCCCTCCACTCCTGGTCCTCTCCCAGCTGTCCAAACCTGAGAAAGTCTCCATCCCCGAGCGCTATGTGGAGCTGGATCCTGAAGAGCCACCCAGTCTCGAGGAGCTGCAGGCACGTTACCGCAAAGCCGAGAAGATCCGCAACATCCTCACCCGGTCAAGGTCAGCCCTTGCTTGTCAGGTGTGCCAACCCACACCCCACCCCAAGTGGTATCTCAGTCATACATGTGGGTCCTGGGCCAAGCTGGCTGCGTGTGTGTTTTGCCTGTGTCTTAGTCTCAGGTGAAGCCCCCTCATTGGAGGGAGCAGGTCAGTACTCGTATCAGGGAGAGGTACTTACCGACCTGAGGGCCCCTTGATCCAAAGTCTGTATGAATGAAGCCAACAAATATGGGAAGTGGAGAAAGCGTGGCAGTGAACAGACCCAGTGAGAGGGCTCTGGCCATGTCCAGAGAGGCCAGAGGCTTGCCCACTACTTCCCTGTACACTGGGCTGGGGCCCTAGGAGAATGTTTTCTGTCCAGTAGTCTCCATAGCTTTAAAATTTGTGAACCTCCCATTCAGACCTAGGTTAGCCATTTTGTGTCTGAATTCAGGTCTCCGCCACCTGTAGCCCATAACTCAAGGCCTGTGGCCCTCCTGAAAGAGGGCAGAGCCCTGATCGTTGATGTATGTGGGGAGGTATATGAATCTGTCTTAGGAGAAAGAAAGCCCACCGTTTGCATAGTGTTGAGAACCACCAGGCCAGGGATACCTCCCTGTGGAGCTGTTGCCCAGGGCAGGGAGGACTCACAGCTATTCTCTGCTCCCTTGCAGCATGTGCAACCTGCAGCCCTCAGCAGCCCAGGACCGCAACAGCCTGGCCGACCTGGACTCACAGCTGCAGGAGCAGGAGCGCATCATCAACATCTCCTATGCCCTGGCCTCTGAAGCCTCCCAGCGCAGCAAGCAGGTGGCAGGTAAGGCCATGGGTGCCAGCTTCTGAGGCCCAGGGGTACCCACTGCTTCTTGGGGCCCAGGCCGACCTGTCCCAGGGCCAGAGAGTCAGTGGAAGTTGGCAGGTGAGGGCCAGCTGTGTGTTCTGATGAGGATGTTCTGTCCCAAGAGTGGTGTCACTCTTCGGCTAGCTTTTTCAGGCCCCTGAGCCAGTGAGCGAGTTTCTCTCCTCATGAAGAACAGGGTGGAAGAGCCCTGGGTGCTTGGATTCCTTGCTGGGAAAGGCCGAAAGGGATCCCTCTAGCCCTCCTTGGGACCTCTGCGTTGGTCCCCAAAACAAAGCCACTGTTCACCTTGTCAGAGTACCCTGTGCCAGAAAGCAGGTCTTGGGAAGTAGGGCTTTGCTGGCCAGTTTGAAAAAATGTCATCGTGGAGTCGGCGCACATGTATGTGCCCATGTGCGTGCATACTTGTATGTGCGGGGGTACAAGTTGTAAATGCTGCTTTCTCTTAGTCAGGAGAGGGACTCTGGCTCCTCCCTGCACTCAGGTCTCCCCCTTGTGGGTGTCCTCATAGTTTGCTTGGTGTCATTTCTCTCCAAAGGCAGAGGCTACTGTGTCTAGGTGCTGCCCCTGGCCAGGGTGCTCCTTCTGGGCTGGACCTGGCCATCGAGCCTGCAGTGAGGTCCTCCAACCCTGGCCAAAGGGTCTAGAAGTAGGCAGCGGTGGGGTCTGCAGGTCTGTAGCCTTGAGGATCTGGTATGGGGAGCAGAGCTTTGCCACAGACTCAGGAAACCGTGGGAATGGGTGGTGACAAGGGAGAGGCCAGAGTCTCTGCAGGAGCTTGTTCATGCCCTGGTCCTACATCAAGTCCCTGAAATCCCTGAGTTTCTCGCTCCTTTCAAGCATGCTGAGTAGACTGAGAAGTGGTCATTGTGGCAGTATGGCCAGGGACCTAGGAGACAGCCATCCACACTCCTCTTCCTCGTGGCCCTGGGGCTCATCTCAGCACCTTCTGAGCTCCTCCCCTCAGTGCCCTCCACTCCGCCGTGCTTGCTCTCACTGCGGGCCTGCCACCCCCGCCTCCTCGCCACCAGCACGGCACACCACAGCCCTAACACCCTGGGTCAGCTGTGGGCCTCTGGCACTCCCGCTGTGGGAAGGCCTCCTGCACCTTTCCTTGCTCTTGCTCCCCTGTTTGTCTCAGGAGATCAGCAACCAGAGGCAACCCAGGCTCTGTCGTCTGCACCCAGGTCCAGGTCATTGTGGGGGTCAGCAGGACCCGCATCCCCCAGTCTCGTCAAGTGAGGCTCTGAGTGCTGGGGGAACAAATGACTCTAACACGCTGCTTAATTCCTGTGTGCTCCGTCTAGCGCAGCAGCTGGCCCTCCTCCCACCTAAAGCGCCCCTGTCCTCCAGGACGGTGCCACCTTATCCCCCCTTAAGCAACGGACTCCACTACACCTTTGTCTAACACCGTCCAAGTAAGAGGAGCCCCTGCCTGGCACGCCTGCCGCTCACCGCCCTCTAGTGCCCAGCATGCCCTCCTCGTCCCTCTGCTGCTGCTGTGCTGGCTGCAGTCCTGCTCACTCATGCTTTCTCCTGTTGGCACAGCGGCCGCTGCAGGGACCAGCCAGGACATAGGAAGGTGGAGGAGCTGGCGCTCTTTAGGAACTTGTCCTTAGTGTTCCGATGCAGAGATTGATTCTGACTCCCTGCCCCGCTGAGATCTCTAGAGCCTCAGTTGGGCCTGCCTTTCCTGCTGTCCTTCCCAGGACAGCCAGCTGGGTGTCCCAAGGGCCAGCACAAGCCAGGCTGCAAACCTCAGGGATGGAAAGATTTAAATCTTGACCTTTGTGGGCTTTTGCCAAAAAAGAGGAAAACTGCAAGACTACAAAAGATCTGGATCAACAGAGGATAGAACTGAGGTCCACTGAGGGGTGGGGCTCACTCCAGGTCTCGCAGCGCTGGTGTCAGAGTGAAGAAGGGGCTGCCCTTGTAGTCACTGAGCACCCGATGGCAGAGAGGAAGAGGCCCAGGGAGATGTGAAATTGGCCCAGCCAGGGAGGATATCCTGGCACCATCCCATGAAGTTTTCCCTGAATGAACATCTGGCCACGGGAGGCAGTGGGCAGGGAAGGAGCCCTGGGCCAGAAGCCAGGAGGCCGGTGTCTGGTCCATCCTGGGTGGGTGCAAGCCTGGGCCCAGCGCTGCAGAGCCCAGGGCCTCGCCCAGACGGGAGCGTCAGGCTGACACCTTGGCAGTCTCGCCTCTGACATCCATCTTGCTGGCGTTAGCGGAGTTTTCCTCTCCCTGTCCTCTATATTTGCTTGTGATTGATCTTGTTGAGTACCTACCATGTGCCAGGCATAGTGCTGAGCACCTCTTGATCCACACAACAACCCTATGAAGATATCCGTCCCCCTTTTACAGATGAGGAAATGAAGCTCAGAGACCTTGAGGGACTTGCCCCAGGAGTCACAGCTTGTAAGTGTCAGGTTTGGAGCCCGTGGGAGAGAGTCCAGAGCCTTTGCTCTCCACTGCCACCTGTGGACTCATCAGGGCACCCCTGGGCACTCTACGTGCTGGAGAAGAGAGTGTGGGGCAGGTCAGGAGCTCAGCAGGTGTCCTCCAGCCCAGTGCACCCCAGCTTCGGAGCAGCCAGTGGGCCCAGCCAGCCCAGCGTGGAAGGAAGAGACCAGCCTGCCTGGGCCAGCTCTCAGGAGCTGAGGAGCAGGCCTGAAAGCAAAGCACCGTAAGGGGTCCCTGTGAAGGCCACAGGGACCTGCCAAAGGCAGACAGGGCATGTGCTTTCCCCCTGGAGATCTGAGAGGGTGACGCTGCTCAAGCACAGAGAAGCAGGACAGCGGCTCTGGTGCCCCTGAGGCTTTGCACGTGGCCTTGACTGCACTTTGCAAGCACATCCACGTGCTGTTCCCCTCACAGCATCACCGTGGGGAGCGTGATCACTCTGTTTTTAGATTAGAAGGATGGGGCCCATAGAGGCTGAATTCTCGAAAGTCATTCAGTGAATGAAGGGCAGGGCCATAACTGGGCCCCAGAGTCTCCCCCAGACCCTCTGCCCTGTTGTGCAGGGACCCAGTGTAGGAGACAGTGTGTGTCTGCACTTCCTAGGAGAGGAGGGCGGGCGAGGCCCAGAGACCGTGAGTCCTGGAAGCTGAAGGTCCCTTGGCAGCGGCCGCATCGCCTGAGCCCCCTCCTCTGCTGCTCTGTCAGCCTGTCATCCTCTGTCGTGTGTGCCACGTGCCACTGCCCGCTCCCCAGATGTGAGCAGAGACCTGCCAGCCTCTCATTGTCTCCTGTGCTTTTTCCCAGCCCAGGCAGTGACTGACCCGTGACCCAGTGTGCAGAGAAGCCTGGATCCAGGGCCAAGTGGAACCAGCTCCTCCCAGGAGATTGGCCTCTCTGCCCCACTGCCCGTTGCAGCTGAGCAGGTTCTGGCAGAGGAAGGAACAGCACACCAACCATGAGGCGCCCCCCCCCCCCGAAGCTGGGTCCCAACATATCCCCATTTGTTCCTGCTCAGACTCCTTTTTACAAGTGACAAAGGCACTTTGGATGGACACTGTAAAATACTGGCACTGTATCCTAGAATCAGAATGTATTTTATACTGTTCACCTCAAGGGCTGCACGGCTGGGATGGTGAGGATGCAGGGTGGTAGCTGCACATACAGATTCAGGTACTCGTGGGGTGGTAGGTATGGGGAGGGGGTGGACGGGGCAAGAAGCGGCAGTCCAGCTGTTGCGGACTCAGGTGAAATTGTGCTTCCTGTGGGCTCTAGTGTGGTCCCACTGGTACTCAGTCCTGGCAGAGAGGGCCCTCAGCTGCAGACAGTGGCCGTCCCTGACCTGACCTCGTGACCAGCACCAAGTGACGCTCATCCAGGGTGCACGTGGAGCCCACGTCTGTGCCTCGGCCCTTGGTTTTGGTGTAGGGGCAGCGATGTGTTTGAGAGCTCTGAGTTCCCTAACCTCGCCAGGAGGTTCTCTCAGCAAAGGGCTCTTCTTGCAGAGAAGCAGCTTACTTTCATTAAAAAATACATTTTGAAGTACAAAAAATGTGAGAGGAAGCACCTTTTTGTATCATAGCAATAAACTCTGTACTGGGTGGCATCTACCTGAGAATCCCTGACTACTGACTTCCCGCCAAGCAGGCGTTACAGGAACCTTTACCGCCTGCCTAGAGGACCTCTGGTTCGGGTCCCTAGGACGTGGGTCTGGTGGCAGGCGGGCAAGCTCTCTGCCAGCCTTGATGAACCTGTCACCAGCAGGGCCACCACCGCAAGACTTTAACGTGACTTCTAGCCCCAAATGAGGAGGAGGCTACCAAGCCAGGCGCAGTATTTATGGTCCTTTATTTAAAGTTGTCTCACAATGTTCTGTGTAAGAAAACAATGTTTAAAAGGAAAAAATGAAAACTTTCATCGGGTGGAGCCACACTTTAAATGAAAATTTGTGTCTATGCTCAGAAAAAAAAGAATCTTGAATATATTTAGAAGTTGCGGTCTATTTTTAACTAACTCCATATGCTGCCAGTATCAACTTCATGACATTTGCCAAAATAAAATTTTATTTTTGCCTTTATAGGATTTTGTTGGGAAAATGAAATGAATATTTTGCAAGAAAGAGTTAATTTAAATAAAAGTGTAATGGTTTTCAAAAAAAAAACACAACAAACAAAAATGTGATGTACAGATTAAAATATTAACCTGACACATTTCCTGTTTCTTGGTGGCTGCGTTCTCTCACAAGCGGCCTATGGGTTTTTGCGGGGGAAATCCCCGTGGTTGGCTCTCACTCCTGCTGTGTCCAGCTGTGAAAAGTCCTGCTGACAGTTCCTGGTCACTGACTGCCTTCGGACACGTAGGGGCAGGAGCGGCTCCTGGGCTGTGGCTCGGCGTTGGCAGCTGCTCGTGGTGGCCCCCACTGCACCCCAGCCCAGGAGCTGCCGGGCTGTGCTCTCCCATGTGGGGCTGGTTTGGCAGGTGGGCTGCGGTCCAACCCAAGATAGCACTGGGGGACGGGTGCCACAGGCACCCTTCCAACCCACAGACCACGGCTCGTTCCAGTGAAGTGGGTTAGTGACGGACCATTGCAAACTGGATTTGTATTTAATTCATTTTGACTGGTGATGTGTGCTTAGAACAGAAGGCAGGAGGCCAGTTCAGCTGAGGCGTGTGTGTATTTCCATGCTTGCTGTTAGGGCCGTTCTTCTTCGCTACCAAGAGGCGCATCCGAGGTTTGGAGTGACTTTCCAACTATTTAAACTGGGGAAAGTAGATACCAAAGCGTTCTGGACAGAGAATACTGCTGCTTTTTTAGCTACTGATCCTTTTGAATTTTAAAATAAAATACTCGATAACCATTGATAATATCCTACCATTTTGTCTGTAATTTGCTAAGTCCCCCCTATTATTATGTTATCCTTCTTTTATTCTTTAAAATAAAAAAAAAAAAAAAATAAAATAAAATAAAATAAAATACTCTCCAGTTTTAAACATTACTTGATGTTGCCATAACAGATGAAAGCGGCGGTGGGGGGGATGATTCCATAATTGGATGTGGTGGCATCCCTCAAGAAAGAAAGAAACTCCACAGGAGGGGGCACTCACCCCGCAGTGCAGCCATTTGTAGACATTTTCTCCGTGGAAACTTGCCAGTGGTTTTTATACGCTTGGCTACAGTTTCTGTTTCACACACGGTAATCCCGTGTATGCAGGAGCATGGCAACTCTGAACTAGCTGCTGTTTCCAGGGTGCGCCATCAGGGAGGAAGGATAGCCTGTTTTAGAAGAATCCTGCCCCAAGTTGCAATCTGAGAGTGTCCAGCCCTCAGCTCAGACTCAGCAGGAAGCACTCGAGGTTCAGAAAAGGCACCTGTGTAAGAGGCAGCATGGCCTGGCCCTCTGCAGCCCTTTGAGAGGACTCTGGTTCCCTGAGGTAAGGTGCGGTTATCTGTAAAATAATGGCAGCCCAGGGACACTCACAGGGGAGGGGGCAACTCGGGGGAAGACTTCAATCCAGCGAGTCCAACTTGCCTTCCTTACAGGGACCCAGGGCCTGAGCAGTTTTAAACAGTGGGATTGAAGCTGCCAAAAGAGACAGGAATGCATGTCTATTTGTTGACATGTAACTTTAACCCAGGCCCAGGTAGGGCCCAGTATGCCTGTCAGATTTTAGGAAGAGCTACCAAGAGCACTTGAGGATCTAGTCTCAAACAGGTACGAATAAAATTCCTTCCTAACCCCTGCTTGAACTTCTGGATCTGCCAATCCCCTTAACGTGTCTAGGATGTCTTTTTTATTTTTTTCTTTTGGTCTTTTTGAGACAGGGTATCACTATGCAGTTCAGTCTGGCCTTGAGCTCACTTTGTAGCCTAGGCTGGTTTCGAACTCACAAAGATCCTCCTGCCTCAGCCTCTGTGTCCTTTAAGTGGTTGCATTGTACTGGTATTTGGGTGAGGTAGATGTGGCCAGGGGCATTGTGTTTTCCCCAGTTATTCATTCACCCGCCCACCTTGGTGCCTGGCCACCAGGAGTGGCCACTTAGCTCCCTTCCCACTCCCGCAAGGCCCAGGCTGCTTTCAAGGCCTGACCGTGGACTGTGAATTTCCCTGGCTATGTTAGGTGGCAGCTCAAGGCCGGAGAATCATTTTCCTGCCTGCTGTTGCTCTCCATGGGCCTGAAGATTTGCTGAACTAGTCATCTTGGGTAGGGAGAGAGAGGGGGCACAGATGCTCGCTGAGCCTGGCAAGAGCTTGTTTTGGGCTCTAGGAGTTTCCCACAGCTGCAGCACAGTATCCATGGTTAGCCCTTTTGTGTTCTCACCAAGGGTGGAAAAGAAGCAGCAAATGATTTGTCTAATCTGCAAATCACATTTCTGAGACATGGCAGGCCAACGCTGTGAGCCCTGAGCTTCCAACTCGGCATCAGATGCCTGGCTGCGCGAGGGACTTTGCCAATGTGGGTTGCGCATCGCCGTCGTGATGAAAAGAACAAAGAGCCCGGGCTGGGGAAGACATGAAAACTGGCAGCCCCTCCCGGTGCCGTAAACACACCATTGCTTTGCCGCCTTCACTCAAAAGGCTACCACTTTCATTGCTCCCCCAGCAGAGGAACCTTTCTTCAGAGTGAGTGGCGGGGTACAAAGGCAGAGCACAAAATGTGTGCACATCACAGTCCCCGCAATTCTGTTTGAACAAGCATATTGATTGGGCCTGACCCTGTTACATTTTTTCCCTATTATTTGAAAGGGTGCATCTAAGTGTAGTGAATTGAGCCAGCAGAGCTGAACTTTCCATGAAAACTTCTTGAGGTATTTCTTTAGTTCAAAGCTTTTGAATTTTAAAGGGCATTTTTAATATGAGTCTGTTGAGTATTCTCTGCTGCAACCCAACAAGGCATGCTCAATGCAGATGAGGTTGGAGTGGAGGCTGAGCCTGGGGCTGGAGGCGTGGGTGAGCCTGGTCTTGGGGATAGAAGCTGAACCCCATGCTGGGGAGCAGCGTAGATCCTAAAAGGGACCTCTGAACACAGCACAGCTTGGGGATAGGCATGAGGCTTCACAGCTGAGCTGCCTGAGCCAGGAAGCGCTCACTGGTATTCTCCCCATGGTGGAGGGTCGTGTCGCCTGGATGAGAGGACCTTGCTGCCCAGCCACTCACTGCCTCTCACTCTGCCTTAGAGTGGAGAAGGACTCAAGAGGCGCAGTCACTTAGCTGAGGTCCCAGAGTTCAGGAGGAAACTGCCGTTAACTGCACCTGTCACACACCTTGCCTCTGCCCCCAGCCATGGGTGGACTTTGCAGCCCCGGGAAAAGTCTTACCGATGAGTCCCAGCTACTTTCCCCTGGTGTCCTGGGCTGCATCTCTGTGTGTCGCTGATGCCATATCTTGGACAGCCTGCTAGTTGTGTGGTGTAGTGGCAGCCTTTGCAGCAGCCTAGCCCAGGGCCCTGGAGTTTGCCCCGAAATCTTTCTCCCCACACATACGAAGGCAGGCTCTTCAGGCCCACCAGAACACATAGGTTCTTTTGATTGTGTTTTTGCTTGCCTGTGGAGGCCTCTTGGCTCTGGAAAACACCTTCTAGATCCAGAATTCAGGCTCAGAGGCGGAGTCTTCCTGGGAGGAGAGAGAAGTTTAGGGCTTGTGCCAGGGTTGGACATCTCAGCAAAATCGTTGAAGCAAAGACCTATCCAAATTTCCACCTGGAGACAGAGGCCTGGGAGAGTCACAAAAGGGTCAGAGCCATAGTAACATCAAGGGTTGCCTGGGCCCATGGCTGCCCCGTATGTGCATTGGCACGCATTTTCCTGGCTGTCACTTTCAGGCCTTCCTGCTCCTACCTGTATTTCTGAAGGACACACTAGCCTGTGGATACAAAGGAAGTCCCAATGACAGTCATGACTTAACGTTTCCTGGCCTCTCCCTAGGCCTGCTCCCCACAGAGGGCCTCCCTGCTCTCTCTCCTGTTTCTGGGAGGCCCTGGATTTAGCCATCTGAGCTCCCAATTGTCCTCTCACATCTTGGTCTCCCACTTGCAGCTCCTAGGTGCCCGCAGGCCAGGAAGCTGCTCCAGGGTGGCCTCTCATCCCCACCCTGTGCCCGGAGACACTGCACCTGTCTGGCTGTGGCCCTTTCTGCAAGAGTGTTTGCGCCTGCAGTTGTCATGGCCAAGCCCAGGCTGCGGCCTGCACAGCAGTGGGGGAAGATTTTGCTCTTTCATCACTTGGGGCTGAAAGTAGAGGCTCTTGGGCTCATTTACTCGGAGCCCTGAGAACCTGTTTCTCAGCAGCCGCCCAGGGCCAGCAACAGCCTCTCTGTCCCTGCCGCTCCCTCGGGTTCAGGCCCCTTTGCAGCCCCTATTGGTGTGTGGTACACAGTCCAAAACAGTGGCTCGACCCTCCAACAGTGTATTATTTCTCAAGATCCTGCCCGCTGTGTGGGGCTCTGCTGGGCAGATCTTGGGCTCTGTGGATGAGGGACAGGGACTGGGATGTCCTTCACTTGCTATTCTGTGATGCTAGTGTCAATGACAATGTCTGCCACCAAGAAGCTCCCAAGGAATAATTTGTTCCATGAAAGGATGAAGGAGTGATGAGATTAAGGTCTGCTGGCCAGGGAGATTTCTTTTTTCAGATGACCTTGTCTATCTTTTTCTTCTGTGTGATTTTGTGTCCCCACAGAGGATCCCTAATGCCTTATTTCTAAGTCCCTTGAACAGTGTAAAGAGGGATTGAGGAATTCCAATCCACTGTCCTTTCCGTGACCTTGGGCAAGTCACTTGACAACCCCCAACCACAGCTTCAGTCTCCATCTGAGGACTGAACTGGTAAGTGTCTACCTTCCATGGGCCATTGCGAGGACTGAGGTAACCCTTACCCAAGTCCCTGCCTTTAAGCGCCCAGTAAATGTTCACCCTGCTAGTTTTGCCCTCATGTCTGACCAATTTATAAACACAACAGGGCTCAAGGTAGTTCTTCCATTTTTAAACCCTGTCGCCTTCTGGCTGGACAGGCTAAGCAGGTTTGGGGTCTTCTGCCCCCGCCCTCTGTTTGCCATTTCTGGCAGTCTCCTGCAGTGGGTAATGCAGTTGCTCAAGGCTTTTGAAGGCTGGGATTCTAGAAGCCAGGCCACTGTGAAGCTGCCTCCCTGAGCTCTCCCAGAGCTGAGGACAGACAGGTCCTCGAAGGCCTGCTCCTGCAGCCCTGCGGCTGTCCCTTGACATCAGATCAACCTGTACAGTCCCTTTGATGTCAGTCCCAAAACTGGAGCCTCATGCCCTGCTCTGAGGACCTGGGCTTTGAAGTGGGCCTATAAATTGAGCTTTCAGGAAGAAAGTTGTCTGTTGTGCCTCAGAGCATGGCTGGGTCCTGTAAAGGCACGCGGAGTGCCGTGAACACCTGATAAATAATTCTTTCTGGGCCCAAGAAAGAGTCGTTCCGTTTAAAGAGGAGGAAAATTCCCTTGACCTTTCATTGAAGTTCAGGGTGGGGGTAGCAGAGAGGGTTTTCGTGCCTTCTCTCTAAAGCCACTCAGGGCAGGCAGGGTGTCTGGAAGCGGAGCGCTCATGGCTGTCTCTACCTCCTGATCCCAGGTCCCCTCAACCAAGCCACTCCTCGCATCCCCTGGTCCTGCCACGACCCGGGAAAAAACTAGGGCCTGTGGCAGGAAGAGAGGCCTCGCCCCCTCAAGGCCAAACGCTGTGGGTTTGAGGGTCTGGCATGGTCAAGGGGTGAGGGAGACAGCAAGACGCCTTGGACTTCCACCTGAAGGAGTCCGAGAGATAAGCCCCAACTGACGTGCTGAGCACTAACACAGCGGGCCCTCAGCCGGGCCCCCTCTGGGCCTGGCTGGATAACAGCATGTGAGTTTGTGCACAGTCTTCCTTCATGGCAAGATGTGGCAGACAGAGAAGTTACACAACAGCATACAGCTGAGTGAGTGAGCAGACAGCAAATGCGTGTAAGTCAGCAAACAGCTGGCCCACGCCCGGCCATTCTCGTCCTGCCCGGCCATACCTCTCGCAAGGCAGGGCCACCCTCCTGACTTGGGCCGACCACTGACTTGCTTCTCTTTATAGTCCATCATCTCTGGTGATGCCTGCTTATAGTTCCATCTAAGCAAGTACCACCAGAGAGTGTATCTTAAGTTGGATTTGTTTCCTGGGATATTCTACTGAATGGGATATGACAGGGTAATGAATGTCGCTTCCACCATGAGGTTACAGGAGGACGATGGCTTCTGTCTTGGGTACCTTCCCCTGCTTTGTCACCCGCTTACCATCAGGAAACCGTACTAGGAGCTAACTAGGGAGCATCTGCCAGGCAAGGAAATGATGTCTTTAACCCACAGCCAGCGTGAGCACCCTAATCGGCAGCAGCCAGGTGGTGAACTTGAAGTGGGCGCTCTGCCAGGCTCGAGAGGCTGCAGCACTGGCTGACAGCTGGACCGCGGCCTTCTGAGAGACCCTGAGCTGGAGGCACCCAGCTAAGTTCATTCCTGACCCACGGATCGCTGAGATCGTCAGTGTTTACTGTTTTAGGCCATTAAGTTCTGGAGTCTTTTTTTTTTTTTTCCGGTACCGGGAATCGAACTCATGACCTTGCACTTGCCAGGCAGGTGCTGTGCCGCTGAGCTAAATCCCCAGCCCCTGCTGGGGTCATTTGCTACACAGCGACAGATAATATACTCACCAATAGCTTTTGTTGGTTTAAAAAAGTTTTCAGCATTTTGATGCGTGAGTAGGTTGATTAGCCCGTTCCTGACGGCCCATGGTTATGAGTGCAGCTTTTACCAGGTGTTCACCGACCTCCTGGGTTTCCTTTTTTGTAAAGCATCCGTCAGGCCCTTGCACTGAGTACCCTTCTCTGAGTATTCTGGGTGAGAGGCAGTCTTAGCGCTGAATTGCTCCCGAGAACAGCCCTAGGCCAAGGCTTGCAGGCAGATAGCTTATCTGGCAACTGGCCCAGGGAACAGAAGCAGAAAGGAAAGGAGGGACATCAGTGGAAGGGCACCTGCTTGGTCTCTGCTGTGGGAAATGGGGCTCCATCTCACTAAACTTTCCAAGGGGTCACATGAAAAATGCCTCAAAATTATCCACCTAAATATGTACAGTTTACAATTGTAAACTGCATAAATTACAAACATGTACTAATAAAAAATTATCCACCTAAGGCATGAAGAAAGTGTTTATACGCCTGCCTGGTGCCCCCACTGGCCAGCGGATCCCCTGAGGGGGTGAAGCCCGTCACTCTTCCACACACACATATGAATCCCATATGAATCTCACATGGGGACAGCTGGGAAGCCCTAGGGCAGAGGAGGCGGCATATCGAAAACTCAGGTTTGGCACGGTAATAGCTGAGGCAGTGTAAAATGTGGGTAAGAACCAGCTGTGGTGGCTCCTGACCTGTAATCCCAGGACTCCAGGAGGCTGAGGCAGAAGGATCAATTGTAAATTCAAGCCCAGCCTGGGAAATTTAGCAACTCAGTGAGATCTTGTTTTGAAAAACATAAAGTGTGTGTGTGTGTGTGTGTGTGTGCGTGTGTGTGTGTGTGGTAGAGCACAAAAAGTTTCTGCAACCATGGCCTCCTGTGGATTTATATATGTCTTGCAAATACCTTTTCCCACTCTGGGGCTTGTCATGATCTTCATGGTGTCTTTTTCTTTTTCTTTTTTTTTTTGAGATAGGGTTTCACTGTGCAGTTCAGGCTGGCCTTGAACTCACCATGTGGCCCAGGCTGGCCTCAAAACTCACAGTGATCCTCCTGCCTCAGCCTCCTGAGTGCTAGGATTACAGGTGTGTGCCACCACGCTCTTCATGGTGTATTGATGAATAGATATTACTAATTTTAAGGTAGTTGAGTTTATAAACTTTCCCTCTGTAGCTTTTTTTTTTTTTGCATCTTGTTGGAAAAGTCTTCCTGTAGTTAAGTCATAAAAACTGCTTCTTAGAGCTGTATTTGTTGCCTTTTGCAGATCTACAGTCCATTTGGTAACATGGGAAATGAGCCTGAGGTTTCATTTTTTCCGTTTGAATATTCAACTTACTGAAGACTCATTTCCTACTGCTGTGCAGTGCCACCTTTGTCATTAATCAAGTCTGTGTACACGTGAGTCTACTTCAAGGCTCCTTTTTCCGTTACATTGCCTATCTGCCTATCTTGTGACAGTGTCACACTATTTTAATTACTAGGGCTCTATTCTTAGTTTTGAAGCCTGAAAGCAAGGCTTCTCTCTTGTTATTCTTCACAAGTATCTTGGCTATTTTTGCTCTTCTGCATTTCCTTATACGCTTTAGAAGCAAATGGCCAAGTTTCACCCACTCCCTTCAGTTGCTTTTAAGATCGAGCTGCTTCGCATGCACACTAGGCTGGGGAGAACTGCATCTCTTAACAGTACTGAGCCTCTTACCCCAAACATGATACAGTCAGCCTTTCATTTATTTAGGCCTTGAAATTCTTTTTTAAATATTTTATAGAAAAAAAGAATTATTTCTAGCAATGGTGGACAAGTTTACTTTAAACTGACTTTCTCATTGAGAACAAGTAGAAAAAGCAAGCTAAAATGTAAAAAACACGTTTGAAGTCACTGGAGAACTATCAAAGCAGGGAATTTTTTCAGAGCCAAATGGAAGGGCAGGGAGCTTTGGTGCTCTTTTGTCTGTATGCTGTGTGGAAGGTGTAGCGGTTCTCAGACACATGGATAGGTGTGTTTTGTCAGTTTGGGGAGATTTTACCCATTCTCCCTTTAAGAGTTCACTCCTGTATGCTCCCAGTTCTCTCTGAGGCGCTCCCTCAGGTATATCCCCACCCTGCCTTGGATACTGGTCCTTTACTCTATTTCCCACTCCCGGGAAAGACGACTTCTGCAAAAACACATTATAGAATTTGACAAATTAGTTTTCATTCCATGAAGCATTTCTGAACCCATCTTTGACACTGGTAGTGGCAAACCCCAAGACCTTCATGCAACTTGGACATAGCAACCTTATCGTTCAAGGATACAGAGCAAAAGATGTGTTTTCCTAATCACAGCATTAAATGTTTAAGGTTATGCAGGCTGCACTATGCCAATCCTCAGTGCCAGATTCAGACAAGTACCTAAAAGCTCTTTTTTTTTTTTTTTTGGTTTTTCTCCGGTACCAGGAATCGAACTCACGACCTTGTGCTTGCCAGGCAGGAGCTGTGCCGCTGAGCTAAATCCCCAGCCCCTGTAAAAGCTCCTTGAAGGGATATAGCTCAGCAGCATAAGTGCCTGCCTGGCAAGCACAAGGTCCTGAGTTCAATTCCTGGTACGAATAAAAAATTATACTTTGGGCTGGGGATATAGCTCAGTGGCATAAGCGCCTGCCTGGCAAGCGCAAGGTCCTGATTCTCGGTACAAAAAAAAAAAAAGCTCTTTGATAAACGTGTGATTGTGACACGGAGGATCTCATCTTACTTACCAGGCTAGAAAGATATTTTCTCAGTCTCAACAGTATTGACGCTGAGGCAGGAGGATTGCCCCAAGTTCAAGGCCAGCCTGGGCTCAAGACCAGCCTGAATGACATAGTGAGACCATCTCAAAAAACAAAAACAAACCAAAACGAAACAGTTACTGGCAGTAAGATCAGGTAAGTCTGTGTGGGGTTCTTGTACAGATGTTGAGCAGCATCCCTGCCTTCTCTACCTTCTCTATAGCAATAGCACCTCTCAGTTGGAACAAAACAAAAAAATCTCTCTCAACACTGCCCAATATTCCCAGGGGAAAGGGAGCAAAAAATCACTCCTGGCTGAGAATCACTGGCCTAAGGATAATGCTCCAGGCCGGGTGGCACAGGCCTGTAATCCCAGCACTCGGGAGGCTGAGGCAGGAGGATCATTGTGAGTTTGAGACCAGCCTGGGCTACAAAGTGAGCTCAAGGCCAGCCTGAACTGCATAGGGAGACCCTGTGTCAAAAAGAAAATAAAAAAAGAAAAAAGAAAAAAAAGGATAATGCTCCAGATGAGAAAAGCCCTGATGGTTAAATTCTACTTGAAACTTAATACCAAGAACTAGTCAGCTGGACAAAAGTGTACCACCGGCAACCAGCAACATGGGTGATGTGTTGTATGGCTTCCTTTGGCTTTGGCTGCCTAGAAACTCAAAAGCCGAGTTTCATTTGGTAACTATGTGATGAACATCAACGTTCGGGGCTGATGTTTTATTTGTCATGTAACAATTCTTTTGGAAATGACATCGTTTGGAGAGACTGGCAGGATAAATGACACTGTACGGAACTTAACCTTAGGTGGCGACACCCTCGTACTGGTGACAGCTCGAGAATCCGTCGCGGTGGTACAAGTCAAGCTCTGCGAAGCAGCTTTGACAGTGGGCAGCAGCTGTAGGAAAGCACTGTTTGGTAGCGGGGGCATTCTTTGTGGACAGCACACAGGAAGTATTCCTTGATTTTTCCCGTCAGAAATAATTATGGGATGCTAAGAGTAAGACAGGGAGCTGACATTCTAAAAGCAAGTCAGCGGGGGTTTAGACATAGTAATCAGGGTGTTAAACTTAATGAGGAATTCAGTTTGGAGACAGAAGAGCGAAGTCACCTTTCTTCCCTTGGAAATCACCCAAAAGCCACAAAGAGAATGAGAAACAGATGTGCAAACTCCAGCTTCAACGAATCTAGAAGCTGAAACTCTTAACCCAAGTTGGGTAGACGAGTTGGAAAAATAGTTAATATCCAGTAAGGGCCCGGGAGGCAGCCCGCTTCTACGTGACGGGGATGGGCTGGTCTGTCTGCCAGGTGCGGCTGTCAGCAGGAATAGTCCTGTCAGCGGGCGGGGGTGAAGAGGAAACTGCGCTTTGAACAGCCCCGCAATGTCTGACCATGTTGGTTCACACACACATTGTTACGGTTTGTGTCTGCATGTCCCCCCAAATCCTCATGCAGTCCTGGGGCGGGCTTTTAGAGTTCTGATTGAGTGGGTGTGAGTGCTACACTGGCCTGGGCAGAGTCTGCACATGTAAGGGAAAGAGGCTTGCTCTTCCCGCGGCTCCTCCATCTTGTTCTTGTTGCTTTACTGTGTTCCACAGCCAGTCGCCCCGTCATGTGCCTCCCTGCCTTGGAGCCAGCCAAGTATGGACTGAAACCTCCACAAACTGTGAGCTAAATAAACCTCTCCTTCCTTAACTCTGGGCATCAGGTATTTTGTCTCAGCAACGGGACAAAAGCAAGCAAGACACACCCTCAGGTCAGGAAGAAAGTTCTGCTAGCCTGACCCCGCCTAACATGAAAAGCTCATGGGCATTTGGGAAGAATCTCATTTAAAGATAAGCATGCATTTTCCCATCTAGGAAAATGGCAGTTTCTTCTAAGAGCTCTTTTTTTTGAGCCATGGTCTCATTCTGTAGCCCAGGCTAGTCATGAATTTGCAGCAATCCTCCAGCTTCGCCTTCCAAGTGCTGCCATTATAGGTGTGTGCCACCACCCCTTGGCTAAGAGCTTCTTTTTGGCTCCTCTCATACTGGAGCCAATATAAACAGTTTCCTACAAATACTGTTGACTCTACTGTCAAAATATACCCACAATTGCTTTCTCACTACTCCTTCCTTTTCCACCCCAGTCCAAGCCCTGAGCTCCCTTAGAATACTGCCATAACCCCCATGATCCCTATTTTCAGGTGGCTCCCTATCATTCTTTTTAAGTACACCCGCCTAACTGCCCGTGTTCTCGTTCTTCCCAGAATAAAATTCAGAGTTCATCTTACGGCTGTAATGATCTCGTTCCTGCTCTTCAAACTCCTCTTGCAACCATCTGCTGTCCTTGGCTTATTCTCTGCTACATCACTGCCTCTCTTTCCCGTTTTAGTGTTTGTTACTATCCAACATGTACAACCGGTGTGTGTCTCTCCTCCCCCAGGAGAAGGGCCTCATTACGGCAGGGCCTGACCTTGTCCACTGCTGTCCTCCCCATGTGTAGAAGAGTGTATGGCCTGCAGCAGGCCTTCAGTATTTGTAGTTGACCAATCAATAAAAAAGAACCAGCATGAGCTCTGTATAACACTACTATGATGAAAGAGAAATAAATGGCAGATGAAGAACATTCATCAGGAATGCTGCCTCAACATATTTGAAAATTGTAATGAAAAATTTCAGGTTTTAATTTTAATGAAAGATTGATCTATAAAATAATAGCACACATCAGAAATGCAGCATATGATGGAAGCAAAGAATGAAATGTGAGCTAGAAGAACTAAGGGACAGAATTTAAAAATAAAATAATCATAAAAATGGAAGTAACATTGGAATGAGAATATACACTGCTTGAATCACAGGGAAACTAAACAGGGCTGAAAAAATAAAGAAAAATGACGTGGAGATAGCGGATACAATTGCGAGTTCCTAGAGGAGAAAATTCTATTTGTGTTTCTGCAGATGAAAGCACTGAGAAACCTTGCTCACATGAAAAAATGGTCAATAACAGGTTTTAGAAAATTCACTCAAGCCCCTGAAACCAGTGATTTTTCATCAAAATTTATTCTTTAATCAGCCAACAATTTAGTTCTCTACCAGTTCTGAGGGAAACCGCCTGTGTTAGTCTGCTTTCTACCATGGTAACAGAATGCATAGACTAATGGACAAAGAGCTCTGGGGGTGCAGCTCAGTGGGAGTGCTTGCCCAGCATGTTTAAGGTCTTAGGTTCAATACCCAGCACTGAAACAAATTTTTCTTACAGTTCTGGAGACTGGCAAGTCCAAGAGGATAGTGCCAGTAACTATTGGGGCTTCTGTGCTGTGTCATCCGTGGCAGAAGTTTGGGGACGGCTGAGAGGTCTTGCCTTTCCTTCCTCCAGTGGGAGAAAAGCTGTGAAAGAAGTAGTTTTAAGGCAGATCAGTTTGAGAGTAAGCACTCATGGACATACAAGCTTGGGAAATTCTCAGCTGAACTGTAGGAGTGTGCATATTCCACTGTGAAGACTACTGAGCAACAATGTCCAGTAGCGCTAACCAGTCAAAACCAAAAAGTATGTGAGTTTTGGGAAAATGAGTCTTTGATTCGGTGGAAGTAGCTTTTCAGTGTGGTATGTCAGAGGGGCGTAGAAGCCACACTGGGAGTGGAATAACGGAGGGACAGCAGTGAGGAAGTCTACAGTAACGGAAGGTAGCTATCAGCTGGCCGTGGTGGAGCCCATGTGTAAACCCAGCTACGGTGGAAGCTGAGGTAGGAGTAAAGGTTTGAAGCCAGCCCCAGAAAGATCCTGTTTCAAAAGTTAAAAAAAAAGGGCTGGAGATGTTACTCAGTGACAGAGTCCCCACTGGGTTCAATCCCCAGCACCACTGAAAATAAAAGAAAAAGAAACCAATTATTAAAATTGGAATACAGCAGGTATGGAGCAGACTGATTACAGGTGAAGCATATGGTACTTGAAGCTTCTTTTTTAATTGCACTGGGGATTGAGCCCATCAGCTTTCCACTGAGCTACATCCATTACTCCTTTTTAACATTTTTTATTTTTGAGAAACGATCTCACTGAAGTTACTAAGTTGCCAGGGCTGGCGTCGAACTTGCAGTTCTCCTGCCTCAGACTCCCTGAGTGCCAGAATTACAGGCATGTGCCACTGTTTTTTTAAGATGTAAAATACCGGAACAAATGCTAACAGAAAAGAGTCAAGATTATAGAAGAGGTTGAAGACTCCAAGGATAGTTAAGAGCATTAGGCTTACAAAGTACAAAGGATTAACAATCGCTAGCACTTATTAATCACATATAACCTGCACACTAAGCTTTTACCCAAGTCTCAATTTTTACCCAATTACCCAATTTTTTACCTAATTCTCACGGTGATACAAGGTAGTTACTACTGCTACTCTGATCGCACTGATGAGGAAAGGAATCGAAAGAGATCAAGCTGTGACCAAGGTCACCAAGGTGGTAGAGCTGGGGTAGGACTCAGGGCACAACGGACCAGTGGTCCACGGCTGAGGACCGGCTAGGTGCAAGTGCAGGGAATTAAGGGCTCTATTTTCTTATGTAAGAGAGACTTGATACTTAGCACTACATACAGAAAAGAAAACAAGTAAAAAAAAAAATTTAGAAAAAGTTGAGAACTTTCCCCTAATACTACAAGTGACACTGTACCTTGTCTCTGAAAACATTCTTTTCAATGAAGACATTTCAAGTATGGAAATTATTAACACATGGGAAAAGCTGCCTTTAAACTTCCCAAGTAATAGTGCTGGACTGTACAAGCACTACTTTCCTATCCTTCTCCCCAGTATTTCTTTAGCAGACATCAATACAACAGCCTAACACTGGGGTCCCCCCCACCAGCTGCTGGAGGTTGAACCTACGGCCTTTGCACTGAGCTACATCCCCAACATGTTTTTGTTCTTAAAGACAGGATCTCATTAAGTCACTAGGATGCTCAGGCTGGGGCTGAACCTATGTTCCTCCTGCCTGGGCTTCCGAGTGCTGGGATTATAGGGGCGTACCACCACGCCGCGCCCAGCTCGCCTTCTGTCCCGCAGTCCCCACTCGCTAAGGAAAGGTTCATGCATGAAAGACAGTTATGTTTAATGTGGTGCCTGACGCTAAGACATGTGGACCAACAGAACTCATCTTAATTTTAATCCTAAATTTTGTCAGTGTCCAGTAACATATGAATTAAAGCAAGAAAATCTCTAATGTGCAGTTTAAAGGAAATGGCCACCCAGTGTAGTTATTTTAGGTATTTCTATTTACATATTAAAAGCAAGGCGTGAACAATCATTTAAGTGATGAACTGATGAAAATACTTGTTCTGAAATGTTACTGGTCTCTCTCCTTCCATTATGAAACACAAACCAAGATTTCATTTTCTCATTAAATTAACTGTAATATGTAATCCTACAGGCTAGATATTTGAAAATCAATGGCTGAAATAAGACTGATTTGAAGGCATGGTGGCCTGTAATCCCAGTACTTGGAAGGCTGAGGCAGGTGGATTCCTGGGAGTTCAAGGCCAGTCTGAATTACATTGCAAGACCCTGTCCCAAAACACAAAAGGTTAAAAAAAAAATGTGTGGCCAAATTTCTTCAAAGCAGGTATTTGTTACATGATTTGCACATACTGTCTACCACCCAGACATGTATTTGAACCACAGAGAGCAGTACTTATTTTAACATGAGGCCGGGTGTGGTGGCGCACATCTGTAAACCCCCCCCTTGGGATGGTGAGGCAGGAAGATCACTGTGAGTTCCAGGCCAGCCTGAGCTACATAGTCCTTGTCTCAACCCCCTCCCCCAAAACAAATACCCCACATAAAAACCCAAAAACAATGTGAGGGATTAAAATATCTCGAACCTCAAGGGTCTAAAAGATGAAAAATATTGTAAGACACAATCTATAATCCAGAAGTCACCTGTTGTAGCTGCTGTACTCTAACACATTCTAAATTTAGAAATAATGTAGAGATTAAAGAAGAGTCCAACACACCAAACACATACTTAAGCATCTAGTTGTGTAACACTTTAGGTCACAAAAAAGTTTGACTCATGTCTTTGAACTTAATACTTCGAAATATTAAGACTTTGGAACCAAGTGTTCTAAAATAATGTATTTATGGTAACCCACGGTGCAAGTCCACTGCATCATGGTCAGGTGATTCTAATCTTACACCAACAGAAGCAGCAATAAAACTGCAAATTAATACTTCTCTTTAGTATTAATCAAAATAACAGCACTGAGATAAAAGCGTTTGTTTCAGCTTTGTGTTCACTGAGCCCATTCCTCATTTTTCAATAATGAGGATAAAGGTATCACAACAAAATATGGGAAACTGCTTTCTCTTTATTTAGACCTTAAGGAAAAAAAAATGAAATTTGGTCACATATTACTTAAAAAAAAATCCAGTTTTACATATTTCCAAGTAGATAGGACTAAATTACCAGAGAAATAATTTCTTCTGTAAAAATTGGCCAAATTTTATCAAAAATCTAACATACAGTATAATTCAAACTATATAAAGACTGTTTGGGATCATAACATTCCAAAAGTATGACAGCTGTACTTTCATCCTAATGGGTGTTAATATATTTGTTCTCATGTGACTTTGGTCCAAAAGAGAAGAGCTGAATCAGTAAGTATCTAGTCTTTTGCCAACAGTACTTTAGATTGTGACGGGTAACAGAAATATTCATGATAAGTAGTTCTACTTTAACAAAGTATAACTAAGGAATATTTTTCATGAACATCTCACAGTATCACATGAACTTTTGTAAGAGAAAAGTATGAAAGGAAAAATAAAGATGAAACAGCTACCACAAACAAAAAAGTATTCCCCCCAAATGTATCTGCAGGGGTACAAGGTGAGCTAGAGGGCTGATGATGCTGATATGAAAGGAAGTTGAGTACTGTATTTATTTCTTATTTTATACAACTCTTGCTCTTTACAAAAATGGTTATAGTCATGCCCATAAAAGTGTAACCCATGGCATCTGAAATCAAACACTTTGTAATTATTTAAAAGGGCCTTTTTAAAAATTATAATACAAAGGTCTGTGCTCTGTAAGCAGTCCTCCACTGTGCACTGTAACACTAAGGCTTACTTTTAATACAAAGGCTAAGTGTTTGGGAGTTATGAGCCGCTGGATTTAACAAACATCATTTTATAGTTGCCTTTTGCATCTTTTTTGGTTTTGGGATCTTCCACTTCATCAGGGTGCTCAGTAGCTTGGAGTTCCTCAGCAGATTCTTCTTTTTCTGACTCTGAATCACTTTCAGAATCATCTGGACTTTCGGGATCAGGTGAATCGTCATCATCGTCATCATCATCATCTGCTGCCACATCACCTTCTCCATCATGATCTTCTACCTGCAACACCAGTCAACAGGCTCTTCTTAAAACCACTCATATTAGCCAGTACACAACTGGGAAAGGGTGCTTGTGAGAATCTTAAAAAGGCCCAATGTTCTATTATGTCAGCAGTTTTAAGACTGCACTATAACCAGAGGCTGCTGAGGGAAGAACTCAGCACTGAGGATCAGGGATCTCCAGGGATGTAAGAAAGGAATCGGAAGACCACTCGTCTGTCTTCACTCTTGGTAGTTTGAAAATAATTTTATTTTCCCAAAACAGTATGTTTTACTAAGGAAAAAATTAAACAATTTTTATATAGAAATAAGTTCTCAACATTTTGTGTATTATGTGACTTTGGAGTAATCCGTAGTTATACATTTATTTATTAACATAAAAAGAGATCACTTAGGAAATGACTGAGAACTCAAGTAGTATTTTAAATTTGTGTATTTTATCTAACTTGTGAGCAGTTGTTTATGCCTCTGAAAGATGTACCATAATGATTAAGCAGAATTTACATCAGGCTGGTATTACAAAACAGTTTTAAATTCTTAAAAACATCTTTTCTGCTTGTCTAGAGAGATTCAGTTGGGCAATAAGAACATTTTAATTACCTCTATAAAGACAGCCTCCTGGGGCTGGGGATACAGCTCAGTGGCGTAAGTGCCTGCCTGGCAAGTGCAAGGTCGTGAGTTCTACCCCCAGTACCGCAAAAAAAAAAAAAAAAAAAAAGACAGCCTTCTGACATTAGGATTCTTGGTTGCTAGGGTAATCCAAAAGAAAGGATGTCACATTGAAATTGGTTATCCTCCCAATCTATAACAACAAGTTAGCCACTGGTTATCGTCCCAATCAATGAAAGCAAGTTAATCACTACCTCACTGAAGCCAAGTCCACAATGTCGTCGATATCTTCCTGATAATTTACTGTCCATACTCTGCTGATATTGAGACTCCAGTTCGTCATTAATTTTCTTGTCTTCTTCCCCTGCATGTCCATTTTACTTTGGTTATGTTTCAGTCAAATTAATAAAAACATTTGATTACACAAAAAAAACCCATTATACAGACGCTATTATATTCAGAGCTGAATTCTCTAAATGCAACTAATTTTACAATGAATTTTGTGTATCGTTATCTATAGCACAGTGGCTACCTAATAAACAATAATTAAAAGATGTATTTATGATTAGTTCTTTCAAAAATGAGCCTTTCACTACAACTGTAATGACTAGTCTGTGGTTTTGGGTTTTTTTTTTGCTATTGTTATTGTTTGGTTTTTGATGTTTTTTTGGGGGGGGGGCGCGTACTAGGAATATAACTCTGGACCTTACACTTGGCTAGGCAGGCGCTGTGCCACTGAGCTAAATCCCCAGCCCCGTTATTTAGTTTCTGAGACTTGCTATATAGTTCAGGCTGGCCTTGAACTCACTATGTAGTGCAGGCCAGTCTTGAACTTGAGATGATCTTTCTGCCTCAGCCTCCCCCATCCTGGGATTACAGGCATGCACCACCATGCTCAGCTATGACTCCTTTGACAGCTTTTTTCCAAGTCACCTAAAAAAAACCCTCCAATGAAAAAAACCATCTTAAAACAAAACAAAGCAAAACATCTATTTCTGAACAGAAATAGTGAGAAGGGCTGGATATGGTGGTGCACAACTGTAATTTCAGCATGCTGAGGTCAAATCTGAGGCTGTCCTGCACTACACAAGTTCAAGGCCAGCCTGAAGAGCAAGACTTTCTCTCAAACAAAAAGTGAAAAGATAGGCAATTCTGTTTAGTGAACGGCTAAATGAAAGTGACCTTGCAACAGCTCTCTTCTTTATGCCTCCTTGGATTATTATTTGCTAACTGAAGCAACGTAAACTTAAAAGGATTTTATTTCATCATGAAACAGGTATATATATTTAATATACATATATTCTGCTGCATGTAAGTGATGAAACAGACACCCACCCATGGACTTACTACTCCAGAACTAGAATTTTACCAACATGCCTGGAGTTTGCTGTGTATGTATAAACTTATATATGAGAAATTTCGAGTGTTAGTCACAAATGGTAAAGTATGTCAATCATTTTTATTCATAAAGTTCCTAAGGGTAAATGAAGGAGTTAAAATATTTTTTCATTATGCAATGCTCATTTTTTGCCTTATGTGGCAACATAAATCAATCTGAAACAAATTTTTAACGCTATCTAAACAAAAGACCTACTAATTTATAAAATGTGCTACACATACCAGATCAGTATGAAGTCAAATTATTTGGGTTCAATTTAGACTAGGAGATTATGCCATTATAATGACGTCAAAGATTAGTGCCTTTTTTTTTTTTTGGTGGTACTGGGGATTGAACTCTGGACCTTGTGCATACTAGGCAAGCACTCCATCACTGAGTTACATGCCCAGCCCATAGTTCCAATTTTTAGCAGGTTAAAATTTTAATTTTTAACAGACCCAAATTAAAATTAAAATTCATTTTCAGGTTTTATTAAAAAGTTTCCCCCTAAAATTAAAAAAAGGAAATGTTTACTTCTTCAGACTCCACAGCCTATTTCTTTCTTCAAAGCTTTCAGAATAAGACAGTGAGTAAACTAAAAAAAGTGTAATAAGCCAAGTATCATATATACTAAAAAATCTGTACAAAGAAAAAGGTCTAAAATAAAAATGATTTAAAAAGGAAGATAAAATCTATACATATCTCATTAGGCAACATGAAGGATAAAACCTTACTCTAATTAAAATATCCATTCTGAATTAGTAACCGTGAAATCAGAAAAGAACTACTATTTTGGTCAGAATATCACATGTACATATCACAGGATCTCTAATCTTCTCAGCACCAGGGACCAGTTTCAGAGTGTAATTTTTCCATTGACACAGGGGTACAGAAGGTGACTGCAGGACGGTCCAAGCATACTACATTCTATTATTATTATTATACTATACTATAATATATAATGAAATAATTAGATAACTCATCACAATACAGAATCAGTAGAAACCCTGAGTTTGTTCTGAGTAGACAGCATTCGGGGGTGACGTGACACACGGACAGCCGAAGTCTGTTACTGTGTCCAGTCTACCCCAAAATCGGGTTTTGGTTGCTGTCACTGCAGAAAACCCTGCTTCACAAAGGTAGGATTTTGGAAGTAGAAGCTACAGTGCTTCTGCAGCAAACCCCGGACATTCCGCTGGGTTGACCTTAATCCAGAATGTGAAGATTTGAAGTGGTCTCAGATGTACTTTTTAAGGCAATTGTCATTTGAGATCTAAGGAATTGTAATCCTCTTCTAACAGACAAAATCCATTATCCTGGCTTACTGACAAATGGCTCAGGACCCACGCCTTCCCAGTTGGGCAGGGGGCTCTTCTGTGGTTGGCGGATAACGTTCAAACTCTTGAAAGCTGGGATAGACAGTCATGCACTGAGAGCTGAGAGAAAGACCGCCCTGGCTCAGTCTCCTTCAAAAATCTCTGCTAATGTTTGGGGTTTTTTTGTTTTTAATTTTTTTTCCAGTACTGGGAATGGAACTCATGACCTTGCGCTTGCCAGGCAGGACCTGTGCCACTGAGCTAAATTCCCAGCCCCTCTGCTAATGTCTGAAACATGCCAGAAATCCCAGTGTTTACTTATCACCCCCTTAGTACCAGTTTGGCTTGGAATACAACCACTTTATCGGCCAACTTGAACACAGTTGTCTCCTAACATGACAGACTGAGCTTGTTGGGCAGGGTGGATATGTCACACAAGTAAGCAAGTTTTGGAATCCTTTTATGTCTTTGAAATGTACTGCCAGTGGTGATCGTTTTTCAAAAAGACATCTCTGGAGTGGCTTTCATAACTCATGAAATCTGGCTACCTTGCTTCTGTGTATAAGAGAAGACGTGTGCGTGTTGTGTGAACAGACATGAGTTAAGGATATGTACTTTAATGACATGTTGCACATGTTAAGTTCAGGTGCCATTTTTCTGTTACCCTCCATTCCTCTTGGGTGACACAGTGCGCAGACTCGATTTCAGAAGTGACCCCTTTGACCCTAATGGTGAAACTGGAAAGCCGTCCCACTGTGACACCGGCTCAATCTATACATATACTGACACAGAACGACCAATTCACTTTTCTTGATGTGTTATCAAGAAACTTGTATGCTGTGCAGCCAAAGCGCACATAACACCCCCTTGTGCACATCCTCCTGAAAGTTAACACAAAAACAAGCATTGTCGCCTCGTTGTCAGCATCGGTGATCTCGTCAACCTGGCTGGACTCCAGTGTGCCCCAGTGGCCTCTGCTGTTTCCTCAGTTCATCTCACTGTGGTGCTGGGTGGAAGAGGAACGTGTGTCACCTTTTGAACTACAGCTTCTCTGGTCGCTTCAGAAGCACATCTACTGAAACTGAGCTACAGCTTCTCCTGACAGCTCACGGCAGATGTCCTTGTCAGCAGGCAGGATCAGCTCTTCCAACAGCAAAGGGCTGCTTCGCTTTAGCAGCGCATGAGCCCCTGAGAATGATGCTCTCAGTGCAAGACACTTTGGGTGAAGTGCTGGCCTTTGACAACTGCTTCTGTTCAGTGTGTTTGCATTGTTTTCTTTTGAAAAACTCCAAAGGCCTGTCTTCTGACGCGCGGTGCTTGTTCTTCCTGTGGAGACGGTTTCATGCGTTGGGTAGCTGGTCACCACACACTATACAAAGTGGGCTTGGAGGATGTGAGTCACCTGTTGCAATGAACCCGTAATTTAAGTGGGACTCTCGGTATTTTTCTTTTTAATCATGAGTTCCCAACCCCCAGGCCACAGACTAGTACTGAGTATGCATGGCCTGTTATAAACTGGGCCACCCAGCAGGAAGTAATGGCCAATTGAGAAAGGGTTCAATTATCTTTACAGCAGCTCCTCATTATCTGCATTATCACCTGAGCGCCACCTCCTGTCAGATCAGCAATGGCATTACACTCTCATAGGGCCACGAACCCTACTTTAACTGCATACATGAGGGATCAAAGTTGTGTATTGCTCGTGAGAATCTAATGCCTGATACTGTGAGGTGGTGCTGAGCTGGTAATGCTAGTGTGGGAGAGTGACTGCAAATACAGATTAACATTAGCAGAGAAGTTTGACTGCAGAGACCAAAATAAACCAATTGCTTGCAAACTCTTCTAAAACCACGAGGGAGTGACGAGTGACCAGGAAGCACTATCTGGTGGCAGACTTTACAGAAGCAAGTAAGTCGATGCATTTCAACTACACAGCTGCACGTGGTGGCAGGCTTTATGTCAGAATGTGACACCTATTTTAGTCTATAGGTGACCCACCCATTTCATTTACCACTTTCGTCCCTGCTTCTTTCCTGCACTATTTTTTTTTTTTCAGGAACAGTTTTGGTAAGCAAACCTCAGCCAAAATAAGTAAAAACAAATGTCATGGTAGAGTTTTCTTGGAAAAAGGGGAAAGACCTAGTGATACAGCAGAGGACTCTAGGAGCACCAACAAAAGAGGGAGCAATTGAAAGAAAAATACCAGGAGTCCCACTTAAATTACGGGTTCATTGCAACAGGTGACTCACATCCTCCAAGCCCACTTTGTATAGTGTGTGGTGACCAGCTACCCAACGCATGAAACCGTCTCCACAGGAAGAACAAGCACCGCGCGTCAGAAGACAGGCCTTTGGAGTTTTTCAAAAGAAAACAATGCAAACACACTGAACAGAAGCAGTTGTCAAAGGCCAGCACTTCACCCAAAGTGTCTTGCACTGAGAGCATCATTCTCAGGGGCTCATGCGCTGCTAAAGCGAAGCAGCCCTTTGCTGTTGGAAGAGCTGATCCTGCCTGCTGACAAGGACATCTGCCGTGAGCTGTCAGGAGAAGCTGTAGCTCAGTTTCAGTAGATGTGCTTCTGAAGCGACCAGAGAAGCTGTAGTTCAAAAGGTGACACACGTTCCTCTTCCACCCAGCACCACAGTGAGATGAACTGAGGAAACAGCAGAGGCCACTGGGGCACACTGGAGTCCAGCCAGGTTGACGAGATCACCGATGCTGACAACGAGGCGACAATGCTTGTTTTTGTGTTAACTTTCAGGAGGATGTGCACAAGGGGGTGTTATGTGCGCTTTGGCTGCACAGCATACAAGTTTCTTGATAACACATCAAGAAAAGTGAATTGGTCGTTCTGTGTCAGTATATGTATAGATTGAGCCGGTGTCACAGTGGGACGGCTTTCCAGTTTCACCATTAGGGTCAAAGGGGTCACTTCTGAAATCGAGTCTGCGCACTGTGTCACCCAAGAGGAATGGAGGGTAACAGAAAAATGGCACCTGAACTTAACATGTGCAATATGTCATTAAAGTACATATCCTTAACTCATGTCTGTTCACACAACACGCACATGTCTTCTCTTATACACAGAAGCAAGGTAGCCAGATTTCATGAGTTATGAAAGCCACTCCAGAGATGCATTTTTGAAAAACGATCACCACTGGCAGTACATTTCAAAGACATAAAAGGATCCCAAAATTTGCTTGCTTGTGTGACATATCCACCCTGCCCAACAAGCTCAGTCTGTCATGTTAGGAGACAACTGTGTTCAAGTTGGCCGATAAAGTGGTTGTATTCCAAGCCAAACTGGTACTAAGGGGGTGATAAGTAAACATTGGGATTTCTGGCATGTTTCAAACAGTAGCAGAGATATTTGAAGGAGACTGAGCCAGGGCCGTCTTTCTCTCAGCTGTCAGTCCATGATCATCTATCCCAGCTTTCAAGAGTTTGAACGTTATCCGCCAACCACAGAAGAGCCCCCTGCCCAACTGGGAAGGCGTGGGTCCTGAGCCATTTGTCAGTAAGCCAGGATAATGGATTTTGTCTGTTAGAAGAGGATTACAATTCCTTAGATCTCAAATGACAATTGCCTTAAAAAGTACATCTGAGACCACTTCAAATCTTCACATTCTGGATTAAGGTCAACCCAGCGGAATGTCCGGGGTTTGCTGCAGAAGCACTGTAGCTTCTACTTCCAAAATCCTACCTTTAGGGGCTGGGGATTTAGCTCAGCGGCAAAGCGCCTGCCTGGCAAGCGCAAGGTCGTGAGTTCGGTTCCCGGTGCCGGAGAAAAACCAAAAAAAAAAAAAACAAAAAAAACCCCAAATCCTACCTTTGTGAAGCAGGGTTTTCTGCAGTGACAGCAACCAAAACCAGATTTTGGGGTAGACTGGACACAGTAACAGACTTCGGCTGTCTGTGTATCACGTCACCCCTGAATGGTGGTCTATTCAAAACAAACTCGGGGTTTCCACTGACTGTGCACTGTGCTGAATTTTCTAATTATTTAACTATTTACTCTAATGCAATACAATGGAAATATAGTGCACAATAAATATAACGTGCTTCAAGCATCCCCCACTCCCACTCTGAAGAAAATTATCTTCCATTAACTTTTGCCTGGTGCCAAAATGCTGGCAATTACTGCTTTAAATTTTTTTTGGTGACAGTCTTAAAGTCTTGTGCTGCTTCTTTGCTTCCTGCTCCCATTTGAAAGGAAACTTCCTAGTGACATTTGTTTTTTACTCAGTTTGGCTAGGTTCAGGCTGTGTACTTACGAAAACTGTGGAGAAGTGTGCAGTGTGGGAAAGAGACAAGGACGGAAGTAGTAATTGCAGTAGTGGGTGCGTCCTGTACAGACTGAAGTATGTGTCAGATTCTGACTTAAAGGCCTACCACCAGATGTAACTGTACAATTGAAGTACATCAACTTAACGGCCAGTATACAGCCTGCCACCAGATGTAGCTTGCCACTCGTTCATAAGATTTTCAGAAGAGTCTGCAAGCAACTGATTCGTTATGGTCTCTGTGCAATCAAACCTCTGCTAATGTTAATCTGTATTTGCAGTAGCTTTCCAACACTGGCACTACCACCTCAGCCCCACCTCAGATTATCAGGCATTGGATTCTCGTAGGAATACGCAACTTTAATCCCTCATGGGTGCAGTTACCAGTAGGGTTCGTGGTCCTATGAGAATGTAATGCCATTGCTGATCTGACAGGAAGTGGAGGCTCCGGTGGTAATGGGAAGGGTGGGGAGCTGCTGTAGATCAGCCTCTGGTCAGTCTCCTGCCACTCACCCCCTGCTGTGTTGCCCTGTGGCTACCAGGCCACGGACTGGTAGTGGTATTAGTCTGTGTTCTGGGGACTGGGAACCCATGACATACAGGATATATACCCTCCTACCCTTTCTAATCAGAATACATAAAATTTGATACTCTATATGATATATATTATATACATGTATTATATACATATCTATCTATATGACACATATAACATGTTTTTATATAGTTAATTTTCAATGCTAATACTTTAATGACTAATACAACTCTATATAGAGGAATATTCCAAAATATGTACAAGGATTTCATTTATCAAATTTAGCACCTCCATTTTAATTGTATTTTACTTTCTTACCTGTTCGGAAATGTGATGTTGATTTGTGATCTCCTATAACAAGACGACCAGTGTGTTCCTTCTATAAGATAGAAAATATCAGAATTGAGACTATTAATTTAACTACTCATTATCAACTATAAACTAGTCTAGGCTTCTGGATACAATGAAGAAAAGCAAATAAATAGATCCTCACCTTTATAAACCTTACATAGAGATGGGGAAGGGAAACAGACAGACATAAATATACAAATTATAGCATAGTAGAAGTAACAAGCGCCATTAAAACCACACAGAGCAGAATAAGGGGTTAAGGTATAAAGTAGGGGTAGAGATCAGATCAGAACTTTTTTATTTTAGACAGGGTCTTGCTATGTAGCCCAGGCTGGCCTTGAACTTGCAGCAATCCTCCTGCCTCAGACTCCTAAGTGCTGGGACTACAGGCAAGCCCACCACGCCCGACCCAGAGCACAATTTTAAAGGAGACGGACAGATAACTAGAAAATTAAGTCAACCTAAGCATGTTCTTTCCTAAAGGTCCAGTTATATGAGTCGCTTTACATTTCCTCCCATTACTTTCCCATGCCTTAGGACTTTCATAGACAGTAAACAGATTATTTAGGTAGATAAAATGAAATAATTAAGAGACTTATATTGTACAAAGTGATACTTTTTTAAAATAAAAAATAAAATCATTATTACTTTTTTGGGTGTTTTGAGACAAGGTCTCATTCTATAGGGCTGGCTTTGAATTCATTACTATAGCACAAGCCGACCTCAAATTTGTGACCCTCCTGTCTCAGCCTCCCAGGACTATGAGTGTGTGCCACTATGCCCAGCTTAAAAATAATTATTATTTACAATATGTTGCAACCAAGTAGCTCACTCTTTACTATCAGACTATAATAAACTAATCCCAACTTGTTAGAACAAAATTTAAAACAATCCAATATTATAAAATATAAAAATAATCTTATTCAAAGTAACAAAAATTGATCAAATACATGTATGTATATAAACCCGGTCTCAATTTATCAGTCTAGTCTGCGCTTGTGTGTGGTACTGGGTACCTTGTACGTGCTAGGCACGCACTCTTTATTTCTGAGCTATATCCCCAATCCTTTTAAAATTTTAAGTGAAGGTCCCATTAACTTGCTTAGTCTGGCCTCAAACTTGCAATCCTCCTGCCTCTGCTGCCTGAGATGCTGGGATTATAGGTAGGTACCACTGAGTCCCGCCGTCCAGTCCACGCTTAATGGTTCATACTTAGTTTCACAGGGTGGAGAAATAAATTATTCATTAAAACAGACTGAAAGCTTAAACAAGATTTTCTTTGCAAGGCAATCTTAACCAATTATCTGTGAATATATACTAGCAAACCTTCCTATTTCCTATTGTGAAACGATGGCCAAGTATGATGCTACTTGAAAACTTGAAGCATATTAGTACTTTAAATGCCTTTAACACTTAAGCAAATCAATGGTACAGTGTACTACCACTTTACAATGTAAGACAAATACTCCATTAATAAAATCTGAATGTAAATATAATGGCATCAAGTTATTCTAGGATGAGGATAACCAATAAAATATTCAAGCTAGCTGGTGAAGGTCAGGAATATACTTTGTAGCTACAAAACAGATTAAATATCCCAAGTTGGGTGTGGTGGCCCACACCTATACTCCCAGTACTCTCGAAGGCTGAAGCAGGAGGATGTTGAGTCTAGCATGTTTGAGTCTAGCCTGGGCAACTTAATGAGAACTCATCTCAAAATAAAAAATGGGTTAGGGATGTAACTTAGTGCAAATGTCCTGGATTCAATACCCAGTCCTGTAAAAAATTATAGAAATGCTTTCTTTATGTAAGTCTTTATATTTTACATGACCTTTCCCTACCTTCAACTCCACTGGTATAATCTAAGTTTTCATTCTTTCAGATTCAAATCAATTTTGGATTCAGATCCATTTTAGCGCTGGGAAGCTATTTTGAACTGCTAAGCCAGAGTTAGCTGTCCTCTTATGATTCCACAGCATTATGTGCATGGCTCTTCCATAGCAATTATAATTCTGAACCGTTACTGTATTTCCTCCATCACATGATGGCTCCAAACATAGGTTATTGATCTGTGATCCCCAGGACCTCATATAGTGCCTGGCATATAGCAGATAATCAGTAATTGTTGGTAAGATGCATGAATGTATTCCCATATATAATAAAAACAAATGGCTGAATTTCATTTTAAGGTGGCTTAAAAAGAAAGAAAGCTTCCCAGGCTGAGACAGAAGGGCTGCAAGTTTGAGCCCAGCCTGGGTAACTTAGCAACTCAGTAAGATTCTGTCTCAAACAAAAAGCGGGGGAGGGACTTGGGATGTAGTTCAACTTGGAGGCCTTGGGTTCAATCAGGGCTTTTAAGCAAATAAATGAACCGAAATTTTGAAGATTTCTTAAAATTCTATTTCTCTCAAATTTACTTTGTAGGAAGATTACTGTGAAAATGTTATGAAAATAAGGTTACTTGCTCATAAAAAAAATGTCCAGAAATAACTGTACAGAGACTATTGCATTTGTGTGTAAAAATTAACTACAAGGAAAAAGGAAGGATTTTCATCAACTGGTAGCTTCAAGGGACTTGCATTTTATACTTTATGTTAATTAAACTAAAAGGCATTTCAAAAACACATTATAATATTCTTAAAATTAGGTCTTTACATAAAAAAATAGTTCTTGGTTTCTAATTCAAGGCCTGAATAGAGCTATGAAGTACAACAGATTTTTGATATCGGTTCCTACAAAGTAACTGCACAGAAATAGCTTCTACCAAAATCACCAGGCTAACAGCAAATCATAAACTTTCATATCTCTTTTCTCTAAACTGTCTCCAACCTTAGTATTAAAGGCACTGAGAATTCTAGAAGCAGTTCAGAAATAGTACAAATTTTAAGCACGAAGTTAGGCTGGTTGTACTTCATAAAGAAATCATACCAAACAGGAAAACGTGCTTCCAATGTATTTAGTCTTTATGATTTCACATACACATGAAAAGCATTCTTTTCATATAAAAAAATACGAGGTGCATACCAATGACGCTTACCTTTCCTGCACCCATAAGTCTGAGGAACTTTTGTTTTCTCTCTTCACTGCCCAAGTCTGCTGCCTCCCAATTGCTAGATCCAAGCTGGAAGAGAAATTGTTATTATTATTTTTTTGCATAAAAATAAGTACTGAAACATTTAAAGTTTACCTATAATTCCAAGTTTCTTTTGTCAGTTTTAACTATTAACAGGGTTCATTATTCTTGCCTAATCTAAGCATATACTTCACACTCAAATTCAAATATACTCCTTTTCTATTACCTCATGGTAGAGCACTTCTTTTCCAACAGAGCTCTGGGTCTCAAAAATCGCCATGAATCAGAGTCACCTAGTGGCTGGTCTGTACCCCCAGAGTTTCAGTATCAGGACTGGAATTGCTAGCAAATCCCTAAACAATGCTGATGCAGTGGAGACCACAACTTAATTCCCACTCCTAGAGCTTTCTGAAGGGACCTACTGCACCCAGTACTCTGAACCAAGAAGGCTGCCACAACTGCTAGTTTAAATTTTAAAAATTCTGGCTTTAGTGATATCCTAAGGGACGGCATATAATTAGATCTACTGAACCCAATTGTAATCTTTCAGTTCCTTTTCAGCAATTCTGTTAGAACTGAAATACCGTAAGTTTCCTAAAAGTCTTCCAAAGAACAAAGAGAAAATTTCTTTTCTAAAAGGATAGAGACTAAGATTCATTTTATTTTGTTTTGTTTTTTTTTTGGTTTTTCTCCGGTATGGGGAACCGAACTCACGACCTTGCGCTTGCCAGGCAGGCTCTTTGCCGCTGAGCTAAATCCCTAGCCCCTCATTTTATTTTGTAATCACCAATAGGCTCACTGGACCCTTTCATAAATCTAAATAATATTATGGAATTCCAGTGACTATATTTTCCCCTGTATCTTGAAACAAATGTACAAATTAGTTCATTAGAATTCATCAATTATTCCAAGCAAGCTAAAAATGACTAAAACAGTAAGCAACTAGAATGCTGGAAGACCTTTCACATTGTATCTCAAGTATATATTGTATCATATTTCAAGAAGAAACCATGTTTTCTGCTTTTAGAATTCAAAGATCACAGGTGAGAATTCACAATTTTTCATAATGGCAAAGAAAACTAACAACTATTAGACAAACAAAAACCAAAACACAAAAACAAAAACAAAAAACCCCAAAACCACCAGCAGCAGCAGCAGCAGCAGCAGCAGCACCAAAACCTCAAAACCAGATGAGTAGAAAATGACAGGGAATAGTATCAGACTAAAAATGAGGGTGAAATTACCTATATGTAACAATCTCAGACTGTGAGTCTTTGGATGATGCAATACTAGATGACTTTTCTCCAATCCAAGAATCAGTGTGAGACAAAGGAAAAAAAGGGGGTAAAAAAGAAATATGGTTCCCTCATCTGGGCAATCAGTCAACAAGACTTCACCTTGCAATATTTGGCAGTAGGAGCTAGGATCACCTCAGTTTTCTAAAAGGATGTGTAACTTTTACTTAATCTTTTATGTTTGTGCAAGCAAAATTCACTTGGTTTGTAAGTAAATAAAGATTGAAGAAGACAGGTGTGTATATAAAAGTGATTGAAAGGAAAAAGATGATACAGAAATGAAAACATTCACTAGACTGATCATTCTGAGCTTATAATCTACAAAATGAAAACATTTTGCAATTATGGAGTAAAGACTGACAAACACCTCTTTAACTCAAAGTTGTAAATAATCAAAGGTTTCAAAAAATTCAAGTTATTAGCCAGGTGTGGTGGGCACTCCTGTAATCCCAGCACTCAGGAGGCAGAGGCAAGAGGATCACTCTCTGAATTTGAGGCCAGCCTGGACTACAGTGAATTTAAGGCTAGTGTACAATACATAGCAAGACCTTGTCTCAAAAAAAAAAAAAAAAACACAAACTATTATATTTTGGTCATGCAAATTCAAGAATCAGAAGTAATGACAAAGCTAAAACCGATTAGAAATAGATATAAAATCTTAAACTATACATTCTAGGTTCATACATGATAGATGAGCAATTAGGTGTAATGAGAAGACATATATACCATCAAAATCATAAAAATGTAGAATAGAAATCTGGGTTTGCTATTGTTAAATTCATATTAAAATTCCTGATGTCATTTTTCACTACTTCTGAAAATTATTTGCAGAAGACTAAGAACTTCATTTCATGGGCACAACAGTAAAAGTATTTGTACCAGACTGGACCCACTGTGGTTCTTCTAAATTCTTTTGGTAGAAGGGACTATATGTTTTTATAATTTTGGCAACCTGAGTTACAAATCTCTAGTCCTTCCTGGGTGACCATTCATACCTTTTCATAGGTCATTCAGTTTTCAACTATTTCTGGCTTAATATGGCTTTTTAAAAAGTACTAGCAGCACTCCATTTCTAAGTTGCACTAAATCACTTGCTCTGTGAGCCTAGACAACATTTACCTAGTTTAAATTCCTTACGTACAAAGACAAGAGTTCTTTAAAAGATTGTCTTAGGAATAGTAACTCCAAAGAACTGCATGCAGGTTGAATATCCCTTAACTCTGAAAACCTAAGCAGCTGCAAACTCCAAAACTTTTGGAGTACTAAAATGATGCCAATGTGGAAAATTCCACATATGACCTCTTGTGAGAGATCAAAACTAACCACACTAAAAACAATGTATAAAATTATCTTTAGGCTATGTTTTTAAGTTGTGTATTAAATGAATTTCATGGCCAGGTGTGATAGTGCATGCCTATAATCCCAGCACTTAGGAGGCTGAGGCAGGAGGATAGCTGTGAGTCAAAGGCCAGCTTGAACTGCATAGTGAAACTCCGCCTCAAAAAGTGGAAAAAAAAAGAAACAAATTTCCTATTTAAATTTGGGTTCTATCTCTAAGATATCTCATTATGTAAATGTAAATATTCCCAAATTAAAAAACAAAATCTCAAATCCAAATTACTTCTGGCTCTAACCATAAGGGAAGCTCAACCTGGACTGTTTTATAACTTATAAATAATTTTTGACTTGTATTCTCTCAAAAGCTCGTCACCACAGTCCGTTAATAAATAAGGACACTAAGGCATAGAGATGTAGATGACTTTCTTCACCTCTCTGGCCATAAATCCTCTGGCTCTTTTCTACACCATACAGTACATGACCAAATTAGGATATTGAGAATATCTACAGACTGCAGTTACAACTGTCTAAAAATCAACTTTCCTGACTCTGTATTTCTATTAAAAGAGCAAATACAGGTTGGGGCTGTAGATTGGTGGTACAGTGCACGTTTAGCATGAACAAGACCATGGGTTCAATGCCCAGCAGTCTCTGCAAAGGCAAATATCTTCACAGTAATCTTATTTTTTAAAAAATCATTATCTTAAAGAGCAAATACTTTGCCAAAGTGTTACATTCTAAAAAACACAAGGGTGCCTGATATACTAGAAGTTATTCACTAGTTACTCAAATGAACCGCCCCACTCCCTGTAATACTCATTTTTCCACTCCTACCAAACCAATGAAACCATTATATTTATCCTCAAGACTGTTTTTTGGCTGTAGTTTTGTTTTGAGGCGGGGTCTCATCATGAAGTTCAGGGTGGCCTTGCACTCAGTACGTCGTCCAAGATGGCCTTGAACTAGTGGCAATCCTGCCTCAGCCTCCAGAGTGCTGGAATTACAGGTATTTGCCACCACATGCAGTTCATGCTCAATATACATTACTACAGAACTACAATAAATTTTCTTCAATACATATCCTAGTGACTTTTACTTCTTCACTGTCAGCACTTTCCTACAGTTGTATGCTGTGACTGAGTATCTACTTTAACATCACAAAATGTTTTGTTACCCTGAAGTACATGTGAGGTAAATGAGCAAAAAAACTTCAATTATCTTTTACATTCAGTGGATGTTCATTAAAAACGATTGATACGTTACTGACTTTCCACAATAGATGTATCTACTTTACAGTTTTAAAAATATTTTTTTTTCAGTTTTAAAAATATTTAAAAATCAAAAGATCTAAATGCCAGAAGCAGGGAGAATAGAAAACATGAATAAACATCAGTAGATAAACATTCATCTCCTAAATCTTTACTGATACTAATCTTTCCTCAGGCTTAAATTTCCTTAAAGATACTTACTATTCTAGTCTCACTCCACCTTCTACCCAAAGACGGATAGGTCTTAGCACTATTTCGTTATGTACAAAGTAGTATTCAGTGAGCCTTTTATATTACGAAAGGCACTGAACTGCACTATAGAAAATATAAGAATTAATATGTTCTAAATACACTAAGTCAAAGTTAGATGCTCCTGACCTCTCCACGCTCCCATCCCAATATTATTTCCCTACCAATGCTCTCAAGACATTTACTCATCATATGAAGGACCTACTTTCGCGTTTGTAGGTTACTTACAATTTCCATGATACTGCGCTAGCGCTCCGACACACATACCACAACACAAAACAAACTTAAGTACCATAGTTGAGAATTTCCATCACCTGACACAGCCATCAATATTTAATTGGTTACATAAGGGGTCGTTTGTTAATTTAAACCCACAGAGGCTTGGGGGTATGTGAATAAGGTATATTTAAAATCAAAATAGGATTCCACATCTCACAGTCTTGGACCTCATCACATTATGCCAGTACCGAATTACGACCCTGGTACAGTTTTTCGGTTCAATATCGTTTTCCGTTTACTCTTACGAGTAAAGCTAAGGATAACTATACTACTAGCAGCACAGTTCACTGCAAAAACCATCCAGGCAGGAAATTTTGTTCAAATGTGCCCGAGTACTTCCCCACTGTCACAGACGCATTTTAAACCCTAAACAAGGAGGGTCTTGCCGTCTCTATGCTGAGCAGAAAGGCCTACGAACCCCGCTTCATCAGTAAAACCAAGTACGACGACCCCTCCACTGAACTTCCATCCCTCGCCCCTCTGATCTCCTTCCTGCCTCGCAGGCCCATGCAGGATTCCTGCTCTCAGACTCTCCAGCGCTTCATTACGAAAGGTATTTCCCAGTCATTTTTTCTTGTTCCTTCCCCCTCGAGCCTCCTTAGGCGCTTCCTCCTCCTCCATCCACCAAGCCCGGCCTACCCCAGCCTTTAGTAGGCCTCAACCCTCATCCATTCCGCCATTGTTATTTACATCGTCGTCTGGGGAAGCTGAACGCTTCACCCCGTGCGGGTGAGACTCCCTGGCAGCGCTCATCGTGGCTGGGATCCCGGCAGGATATACTGAACAAGCTCGCGGTTCTCCTCAGGCTAGGCACCAGCAGCCACCAGCCCCAGCAACGCCGCTCCAGAACGCAGAGCCCCTCGGGCCTTCTCCGCCACAGTCGTCACCGCTGCGGCCGCTAGCCCGCCTCTCGGAGCATTCTGGGAGTTGTAGTTTCCCTTGGCGCTTCATATTGGCTCGAATAAGAGACAGTTTGGTGAAAGAAAACTACAATTACCAGGAGGCCTAGCGGCGCGGCTCGCGCAGAGCGGCGGGAGTGCGCTCGGAGGCCCCGCCTTCTTCGGCTAGTCGCGCCAGCTTTACGGCGGGCTGGTAAGGTGGTGAACGTTATCGGCGAGCTTCGGCGCCCAAGAACGAGGCTTAGAGTGTTTTTCAGTTTCCTGTGAGACCCCGCGCAACCGCAGATGCACCCGTCGTAGCCAAACACCTAGGTTTAATGCAATGCTTGAGGCCTACCCAATGTCCAAAAACATTTTTTAAAATGGCTTCTGTTCTTAGCCTGGTGTGTATGCTTTAGGACCCGTAGACGAGTTCTAGAAGATTTTCATGAGTATCTTGCCATTTTCTCATCGAAGTGAGTTCCTTATAGTGCAGTTTGTAGTTAATTGGCTATTCCTGATCTAGGCTCCGCCGGAGAGCCTTCTGCACCGCGCTCCACAGGGCTCCGTGGTGAAGTCGGAGCGGCCCCCTGTGAAGCTGCGGGTGGACAGGCTTTGTACGGTGGGCCTTCGCTGGGTGAAGTTTATTTCTGCCAGAAAGCCCTGCATATATATTTAAAAGCATAATTTTTGTTGGGGTGAATTTCTCATAACATTAGGCATTTTAAAGTGCACAGTGCACTACCTTCTGCAGCTCTCTTCACCTCTAGTTACAAGGCAGTTATCATCTCCAAAGAAACACCAGGGCCCATCTCCACCGCCTCTCCGCTGCCCGCCCCTTCCAGCCTGGCAATTGCTAACCTACTCCAAAAGGCATGAAAGTATTGTTCTGATACTGGAAAGTAACTCCTAGTTTTAAGATTATGCCTTTTTTTTTGGGCGGGAGGTGGGCGGTGGTACTGGGATTGCACTCTAGGGTTTCATACATGCTAGGCAAGTATTCTACTCCTGACCTGCATCCCAGCCCTGTGCCTGAGTTAGAAACCAGGCCCGAACCTAATCGTCTTGTCCTCGTTCTGAAGCTTTCTGATTTTGATTTTAAAAAAGTTTTTGCTTTTGTTTGTTTTGGAATAAAAATCAGTAAATGATGGCAGCATTTTTTTTTTTTTTTTTTTTTTTCAGTACTGGAGATTGAACCTGGCCACTTTACCACTGAGACACATCCTCAATCTATTTAATTTCATTATTTTAGTTTTTTGGGTTTTTTTGAGGCAGGATCTCAACTGTGCATCGTAGGCTGGCCGTGAACTTGCTTATGTAGCCCAGGTTGGCCTCAAACTCATGGCAATCCTCCTGCCTCAGCCTCCTGAGTTCTGGGATTACAGGCCTGTGCCACCATACCTGGCATCTTTAGTCTTTTGTAAATTAAAAAAAGTTAAATTTTTATTTTTTGAGACAGGATCTTGCTAAATGGCCCAGGCTGGCCTCCAATTCATGATCCTCCTGCCTCAACCTCCTGAGTACCTAGGATTATAGGGCCCCATTCCATGCTGAAAGTACTGTACATATTTGAAATGAATTTCCATGCTGAGGGCAGTCTGTGAAACCATGCTTTTTAGCTTCAGAACTCAGCTATTTTTCTAGTTTGACTGTATACAAATTATCTATTACTGGAAAATTACTATATTCCAGTATTTCAAATGATCACTGAACCATACATAGAATTGTATACCTGGTTCTTTATGCAGTCATAGACCTGTTCCTTTATTTTGGAGGCAGAGGAATAGCATAATAAATAGGATAATATGACAAAAATCTTAATATAGGACCATATTTTTATTTTATTATTATTTTTTGTCTTTTTTAGACAGGGTTTCGTTATGCAGTTCAGGCTGGCCTTGAGCTCACTTTGTAGCCCAGGCTGGTCTCGAACTCTCAACAATCCTCCTGCCTCAGCCTCCCAAGTGCTGGGATTATAGGTGTGTACCACCATACCTGGCTATATTTTTAAAGTATTGCTAAGCAAAGTGCCCCTTAATCTTATTTATGGGGTAAGAATAAACCATAAAAGAGTAAACTAAAAAAAAAAAAAAAAACACCACTTTTACAAAGTACTTGTTCATTTTGCCAGAATTAAAATATTTTGCCTCCTAACTTAATTTTACTAAGGTTCTATAAATGTAATTATAGTGACACTATATTTAAGTTACTCAGTTTTATAGGATGGATTATAGTTCACCTCCATTGAGCTTGACAGACACTAATATGTGCAATTTAGAACTCTCAGCTATAGTAGCAATAAAATGAGATGGCTCAATAGCTTCTTTAGAGTGTTGAAAGGATCCTAAAATAAAAAAAGACTATCAAGGTTTACAGTTACAAACTATAAAATTAACTTTAATTTTATTAATTGGTGAAAGTCTAGAAAAGTGTAATGAGCTAGCAACATGTCTTTTATTTTTTCACCAGAATTGTTGGCACATGGATGACTGTGATCAAGTTACCGTAAAACAAAATCTCAAGCCAAAAAGTAACATAGGAAATAATACAGACTGGATCATTTGATCAGATTTTACTCAGTTCCAAATTCAGAAGGCTATAGGTAAGGATGAAATTGTAATAGAGTATACTTATAATACAGTATAATAGAAATGTAAGGCACAGAAATGCGGCACTGCTCTTCTTTCTTTTCTAAAAACAAAAACATATTTTGTCACAAGTAGGACTACTGAATATACCAGGATTGGGATCATTCATTCATTCATTCATTTCATTTCTGTATCTTCTAGCACAATGCCAGCCACAGAATAGATAATATATAAAGTTTGTACAACCTCAAATATTTTACAATAAACTTTGATTATATATATATACTTACATATATATATATATACTTATATATAATATATTAAGTAAAGAAAACTTTACTAAACATTATTAGAGGGTACATAAGAAAGTGACACTGTTATCTGCCTTCAAAGAATTTAAGATTTAATTGTGACAGTTTGAATTCAGTTTACCACTTAGCAAAATATATCAGGAAAATTTGTCAAAGACTAGGAAATGGCCAAAAGTGATTACCAAGTTATTCTTCAAGGGAATGTTGAATGTCTCTGGACCCTCTCAGGATTATTTGATACTAAATGAGTATACACATATATTTAAAAATATACAGTATATTATTTACAACCACTCTACTGTGCAGTTGTATACCAGCCCCCCTTTTTTTGCAGCATTGGAAATTGGACCCAAAGCCTTCACACTGAATTACGTCCATACCCCACCTTTTCCTTTTTTCTTTTTTAAAAAATTGAAATAGGGTCTTGCCAAGTCACTAAATTGCCCTGGCTGGGCTCAAACTTGCAGTTTTCCTGCCTCAGCTTCTCAGAGTGCTAGAATTACAAACTTGTGCCATCACACCTGGCTCAGAACTTTTTACTTTTACCTAACCTTAATTTAGTGTGCATTTATTAACCTCTCCCCATTCTTCCCTCACCCACTGTTCTTCCCAGTCTCTGATAATCACCATTCTATTCTCAATTTCTATGAGACTAATTTTAAAATATTCCATATTGGAGTGAAGTCATGTGGACTTGTCTTTCTGTGCCAGTATTATTTCACTGTAACATAATGATCTCAAGTTCCAACCACGTTGGCGCAAAAGACAGGATTCCATTCCTTTCTGATGCTTGAATAGCGTTCCCTTCTGTGTTTAGTGGACAGTATACTCCATGTCATTCATGCATCTGATGATGCGTGCTTAGGTTGTCTGTTTTGTGATCACCATGGGAGTGCAGATGGATCTTTGATATACTAATTTAATTCCTCTCCATTATATCCTTAGTTGGACAACTACTGGAGCATATGTTTTATTTTTAGTTTTTTTAAGAACTTCTGTTTTCTGTTTTCCTAATGCCCACCAGCCTTTCTCTGTATCCTTCACAACACTAGTAATCTCCACTTCTTGCTAATAGTCCCTTTTACAGGAGTGAGGCGGTATCTCATTGGGGCTTTGATTTGCATTTCCCTTATGATTAGTGATGTTAAACGTTTTTCCATATACCTGTTAGCCAGTATATGCTTTCTCTGAGAAATGTCTACTAAATGAAATTACACATTTGAAAGTCAGTTAATTTGTTTTTTGAGACAGGGTCTCACTATATAGTTCAGGCTGGCCTGGACTCACTATGGATCCCAGGCTGGCTTCAAACTTGCAACAGTCCTCCTGCTTCAGCCTCCCGAGTGCTGGGATTACAAGAGCGTGCCACCATACCCAGCTCTCAAATCAGTTTAAAAAATTTTTGCTACTGAGTCTTTGGAGGTCCTTCTATATTCTACATCTCAACCCCTTGTCAGATAGAGTTGGCGGATATTTTCTGCCATCATTTTGTACTTTTGATGAAATTTGATTTATTAGGCTCTTTTACAACTTTAGAGATAAAAATTAAGTTTTAGAAAACTGAAAATAATGCACGTTTCCTGCTCTTAATAATGCAAATGATTCCTTTTCTTGGCAATGGAAATAGATTTTGTGCAGTAGAGAATATAAATCTCTGAGTCAAATTCTATAATAAATTCATTTTAACTTCTCACTCCTTTTCATTAATTAACAAATTAAAAGGTCTTTGACATTAAAATTTTTTTTTGTTGCCTTTTGGTGGTGGTACGGAGGATGGAACCCAAGGCCTCATTCATGCAAGGCAAAGAGGCAAAGATTCTACTCCGGAGCTACATCCCTGGGCCTGACATGTAACATTTTTAAGTCATTTTTTTAATATTTATATGAGAGTCATGGTTTTACAATTTTGGAAATTATATTTTAAAATTACTTATACAGATACAAATATTTACTTCTATGTATTTATAAATATATAGAAATTTTTAGAAAGGTACCTACATGATATGGGGTATTTATTTATTTATTTATTTATTTATTTATTTATTTATTTTTTTTTGGTTTTTCTCCGGTACCAGGAACCGAACTCACGACCTTGCGCTTGCAAGGCAGGTGCTTTTGCCGCTGAGCTAAATCCCCAGCCCCGGGGTATTTATTTTTTAAACTAGTATCTTACCTTGTCACAAACAATACATGTACTTCAAAGATATAAGAAGAAAATATAGGGCTGGGGATATAGCTCAACGGCACAGTGCCTGCCTGGCAAGTGCTAGGTTATGAGTTTGATTCCCAGTATAAAAAAAAGAAGAAAAAATTGTAAAATAAAACATTACCCATGAATAATAATCACTGTTAAAACTTTGGAATACAATGTTTCAAGCTTATTTTCTTTTTGTGTTTTATAACTTTTTTCTAAACTAGGATAACACTGTACATATTGACTTAAGCCTACTTTTTAAAAATTTAAGACTCTATAAATGACCGTGTTTTTTATTTTTATTTTCTATTTCATTTATTTTTTTGTGTGACAAGGCCTGGCTGTGTGGTCTGGGCTGACCTCAATCTTGTGAATCTCCTGCCTCAGCCTCCCAAGTGCTAGGATTGCAGTCCTGAGCCACTATGTCTGGCTGATATTTATTTTTTGAATATTGTAGATCAGCATTTCTCAGGAGGAGGAGGATCCAACAAAGTGTAGCTATAATAACTTTGCAGATGACATGTCATTATTTTGGAAGTGAAAGTATATTTAATATACACTAAATCACCAAATATACGAATTGAAATATTTTAATTCTCTGAGTTATAAGAGGTGCCACTCTGTATGGGATTCTAGAAGTCTGTCTGTACATGTTTCATGATAGATGAAATTTTTAAATTGTTGTTTGGTTTGTTTTGTTTTTAAAAAGAGGCTAGCATACAGGTTATTGGGGTAGTTCAGGGTGGGAAGGAACTCAAGACTACAAAGGAAATGAAGCGTGGAATGTCAGTCTAGGAAAGTGGTCTTATCCTGGCTGTTAACATTTAAAAAGCCCCTTGGAGGGCTAAGGAAAGAAAGGCTGCAAATGTCCAGGAGTTCAAATGACTTTTATACTTTTGAACCTGTTATGAAAGCATTTCTTGGAAATCTCCTGCTTCCTCTTCCCCCAAAACAAAACAGTTGGCAATAAATAAATAAATAAACTAGAAAAAGTGTACATAAAGGATGTTACCATAGCTAATTTTAAATTTCTGAGCCATAAGGAATACTTTTTTTCCCCTAAAATGCAGAACACAAAAAGAGAGCTGCCTACTTAAGTCTGAAGAAAAAAAAGAATAAGTAGTTACATCCTTGAATCTTGTAAATTGCTAGTAGCTCAAATGTAGGTACATTTCTAGTTGGAATCGACACTTCTTGATTTTACTGCGCCTCAACTTATTTACAGATAAGGTCCAAAAATTAAAAAAGAGGCAGAGTATTCTGTTGTTAATACAGTATTTGGTTGAGCACATTGTTTTATATCTGTCTCCCCAAAGTAAATTTTTAAAAAATGTTGAAGGACACAAATTATCAATTGTTGTGAAGTTACTCACCAAAAGACCAAGTATGACTTTCGTCATTATTTCTGAAATGGAGGAATGAATGGTGACTTGTAGTTTTCTTCCTTTTAGTATTATGAAGCATCACACATGTTATCTACATAAATAAATAGGCAAAAGTGAAACACTGTTCTGTATAACTAATAGGCACCAAATTTTTTTTCAGAGGAAATCCAAGTTTCTTTTATGGGGTTTAACTCTATTTAACTTACAAACTTTAAAAGTCTTGCAATGTAATGTGAATGTTTTAAATTGTAGTTTCATTTCAGCTATTAATTTGATGTTGGCCAAGTCACCTAAATTCTCACAGAACCAAACCTACTAGTATTCTAACTCTTCCTCATCTCCAATCCTTTGTAATTCTGTGCTTTTTATAAATGTGAAAAGAATGAGAAGAATAAAATGTTTAAAAATAAAGTTTCTGCTGGGTGCAGTGGCTAGTGTCTGTAATCCCACCTACTGCAGAACCTGAGTCAAGAGGATCACTCGAGCCGAGGCTTCGAGTCCAGCCTGGTGCAACATAGCGAGACCTATTTTTGGGGTGGAGGACCCTAAAACTCCAAATCTCAATTTAACAAAAATACGACTGAATTAAAAATTTTTTCTTTTGGCTCAAACCCAGTGCTTTGCTGTTCTACATTTCCAACCCCCAAATGGTATCTTAATTAGCAATATAAAATATAATTTTAGTATAACCAGAAAACTTTATTTTTTTGAATATCATCAGTTGAAATAGACATAGGGAAGTATACACAAATCACAGCTGTATAGCTCATTTATCACAAAATGAATATATCTATGTGGTTGCTGCCTGGGTCAAGGAAATAAAAGATTTTCAGTGCTCCTGAAATCTTCTCACCCAATTACTATGATCTCTTTTTTCCCAAAGGTAAGTTATGTGACTGCTAGGGCATAAATTAATTTATATATTTAAAATATATATAATATATAACTTATATATTATGGTATATATATTATATTTAGCTTCCTCCACATAGTGTTTTGTTTGAATCATTACTGTTAACATGCTACAATGTTTGGTTCATTTTATTTCTATGTAGTAATCCAGTGTATAAATTCACCTATTGACAGATACATGGATTATTTTCCATTTGGGGCTGTTATGAATAATCCTGCTACAAACATTTTTTTGTATTTTTTTATATAAATGTGTATGCGTTACTGCTGAATATATGCTCAGTGTTGTAGTCAGGGTTTACAAGGGCAAAGATTTAATACAGGACACATAATTTATAGGATTATTTTATAGTATTCAGTCAAAGAGTCAAATACAAAAGAATGTAGGAAGGGCCAGACGTGGTGGAGCATGCCTGTAATCCCAGCACTCAGGAGGCTGAGGCAGGCGGATCACTGCGAGTTCGAGGCCAGCCTGGGCTACAAAGTGAGCTCAAGGCCAGCCTGAACTGCATAGCGAGACCCTGTCTCAAAAAGACAAAAAA
>NW_004955414.1:31595631-31613290 GCF_000276665.1 Chinchilla lanigera | reverse complement strand
TCTCACTATGCAGTTCAGGCTGGCCTTGAGCTCACTTTGTAGCCCAGGCTGGCCTCGAACTCACAGTGATCCACCTGCCTCAGCCTCCTGAGTGCTGGGATTACAGGCATGAGCCACCATGCCCAGCTTGATTTCTATTTCCACCTGCTTGGATTTTGAACAGTTCCTTTGTGCCTCCTAGAATGAAATGATCTCCAATATGAAGCATTTGAGCTTTACTGGAAGAAAATAATATATAGATACTGATCTCACTAATGCCTATTTTTGGAAAATGTCACAGTACTATTCTTTGTTAACTAGAACTTTGGAATGTCTCACAGGTTATTTGATACAGGGAAAAGCACTGATTTATTGCAATTTTTGTTTCCTTGGAGGACTCATTGCTTTTGGAAAAAAAGTAAAACTTCAAAATCATTAGAGTATTGTTTTCATTTTTTTACTTTCTTGGCAAATTAATTTTTTTTAATAACAAATTCCTTTAGCTGTCATAGTGTTCTTGAATATGTAGTATTTTCTGCTTTGAGCAAAGGATTATTGTTTGTGATTTCTGCAGTGTTTCTCTCTCTTTTTCTTCTTTCTTCTAATTCTCATTGAAAATATAATTTTTCATTTAAGAATCTTGCTTTCTGTAAATTAGCCACAAAACCATATTAATCATAAGTTATTTCTTTGGGGAAAGATAAAACACCAAAAACTAAATTACAAAAATCCTATTTGTGGGCTGGGGATATAGCTCAGTGTCACAAGTGCCTGCCTGGCAAGTGTAAGGTCCTGAGTTCAATTTCGGGTACCAAAAAAAAAAAAAAAAAAAAGAAAGAAAAAAAAAAGAAAAAATCCTATTTATTACCATAAGACTGTGCTGTCCTGTGGAAAGAGAACAAGTAGCATATGTAATTTAAATTTTTTTATTTTTTACTAATTACAAATGAAATTAATACTCATGTATTTTTGGAGGGGGAAATAAAAAGGATCAAGATGCAATATAGATGTTTGTCAGTATTGCACAATGAATATATGCACTGTGTATTGCAAACGTATACTAATAAATAAGTTTTTAAAAATACAGTGACAAATTTCCTGGGCCACAAAACAGGTGACCCAATATTTCCAAAATAATATCATTTCAGCATTAATGAGATATTTTATATTCTTTTATTTGTACTAAGTCTTCAAAAATCTGGTGTGTAGGGCCTGGGATATAGCTCAGTAGTACAGCGCCTGATGGCAAGCGTGATGTTCTGAGTTCAATTCTCAGTAACAACAACAAAATCTGGTGTGGTTACATACTATACCACATCTTAATCAGGACTAATCGTATTTCCAGAGTCCAAAAACCACAGGTGGCCACTGCGTATCATATTGGAGAGTATATGTTTGGGCTTTCCATGACAGAACATAAGAGTGTTCCATGCTGAAGATAGATATGATTTACTGCTAAACATGCTTTTAGCAGTATTCCATTGTAACACACTCTAATAATGGGCTTTTAGTCTATGTTAACATAGGATTCGAGTACTTAAAGTGAGTAGGTAAAGACTCAGTGTGTGCTGGGTAGTAAAATTTTTTTTGGAAACTTTTTCAACAGGATTATCTTTCCAGACTCCAAATGGCAACTTTTAAATGAGAATCTTGAAATCTGTAGAAGTCCAGTATATTCTGATGTAATTGCATATTAAAATGAGCAGCAGTAAGAGACATACCTACTGGACAAAAAAGACCCAATGAAAATTAAAAGACAAAACACATAAAACAACTGGTAGGTAAATAACAAAGACATATATAATAATTGTGAAATTTTTATGATGCAGAGTTTTGATTTTGTCTTAAGTGCCATTTAAAGGTTTTTATCTTAATTATGCTATTATAGTTTTTTAGTTGTGAATGATTTTGTTGTTGTATTGCAGTATGGAAAATGGAATAGAGGAGGTCAAGAAAAGTAAATTTGTTGCATAATCCAAGTGAGAAATAATGGACACTTGGGCTGCAGTGAGAATGGTAGAGATGGATAGATGTGGAGGAATTCATGGTATATTTTAGGAGTAGAACAGGACTTGTTGATAGACCAGGTATTGGGGATGATGTTGGGGAAGGAATAAGAGCCAGCTTGAACAACAGAATTTTTACTTTTCCAGATAGAAAAAGACAGATTTGGGTAGGTAGGTATTATGGTTTCTTCTTTGACTTCTTCTTTGGGCACATTTAGTTTATAATGTCTTTGAAATATCTAAGTAGTGATGTCAAGAAATAGAGTAGACAATTAAATAGTCAAACCTGAAGCTCAAATAAATCAAAGGTAGAGATCTATAGCTGAGAGATATCTAAATAATAATGGTATTTAACCCTATGAGAATGGATGAGGTTAGCCAGGAAGAGGGGGAAATCTTAGAGGGCCTTGGCCCGAGGAAAAGGAAATCAAGAATTTATAGTCAGGTAGAGGAGGTAAATTCAACAGAGGAGACTAAGAAGTAGGGCTGTTAATTAGGATGGAATGCATCAGTAGAGTACCCTATTTGGAGGCCAAGGGAGCTCAGTCTTTCATAAAGCAGGGTGTTATATTGAATGCTGATGAAAAGTAAATACAAATGAGCTAGGCATAGTGGTGCATGCATGCAATGCCAGCTATTCAGGGAGCTGAGAGAGGATCACAAGTTCAAGTCCAGCCTGAGCAGCTTAGAAGATCCTGACTCAAGATGAAAAAAAAAAAAAAAAAAAAAAAAAAGAGCTGGGGATGTAGGTCAGTATAGAGTGCCCCTGGGTTCAATCCTGGGTTCAGTTTTACTGCCAGAAAAAAAAGGTAAACGCAGAAATGATCTCTGGAGTTGGCAACATTTGGTTTGAATTCTGGCTCTGCTGTTGACTAGCTATATGACCTTGAGCATTTCATTCCCATCAGTGAGTCTCAGCTTTCTCATCTTCAGAAAAAGGAATAACAACACCTATCAAACATACATATTGTAATGAACTGTTTACTTAAAGTGTCTGACAAATGTGGGATACTTAGTTGATACTATTTGCTTTCTGTTCTAGCTTTGTGATACTTTTTGAGACTTTGGATGGAATATAGCTACTCCTTGCTTAAAGATGTATCTTGTTTCTGCAGATTCTGCTACTTAGTGAAAAGCTTTAAAACAGAAAATATTTCCATTAGTTTTAATGGAAAAAAATTATGATGCATTTCATCCCAATACATATCTGTCTTAGTTACTTTTCTCTTATTGCTGAGACAAAACACCTGACACCCAAAGTTAAAGGGGGAAAGGTTTATGTAGCTCACAGTTTGTAGCGGTTTCAGTCCATAATCGGCTGGCTGCAAGGCACCGTAGCTTGGAAGAGGGTGATTGAAGAGGAGAACCAGTTCATGGCAAGGTGAAGACAGAAATAGCAAGCAAGCAAGGGACCTTAACAGCATCTTTCTGCCCTTTTTATTTTATCCAGGCTACTCAGGGTGGGTAGTATGCACACTCTTAATCCTGGTGCCCTTGAGCCTAGCATTGCTTAATGAATTACATGGATCAACTCAAGCATCACATACTGTAGATCCGGCCACCTCTGAAAAAGTCCCACCTCTGACTGAATGAAGCTTTGCGGGGGTGGGGGTGGTGCATCTAGACATAAGCCAAAACAATATCCAAACTCTTTATAAATGGAAAAATGTATCATTTGATAAACAATAAAAATGAACATATCAGTATTTATTTGAAGGTAAATTAAATGTAGATTATATACAAACTATTCTGTAATAAAGGTTTATTGTACTTGCCAAAGGCATAAAATTGATAATAAATAATGTTAGTTTAGGAGGAGTATGAGGAATTAATTTTTTCAGTAGGGGGCTATGGATTTAGCTCAGCGGCACAGCGCCTGCCTGACAAGTGCAAGGTCATGAGTTCGGCTCCCGGTATCAGGAAAAAAAAAACAACAAAATTTTTTTTTCAGAAGCACGTTCTTCTTTTTGTCATTTTTTTTTCTACCAATTTTTCAGCCTTTTAGGGGATTGTGATTATCTTGTCTTCACATAAACTTTACATGTTGTAGCATAGAGAATCACTTTTGGAGTTAGATGTCTTCATTTCATATTGGCAATGTAAAACATTTGGGGCTACTTAAACATGGTACACAATGTGCATTTCCTCACATTTTCCACATTTTTCTCTGATTAGAAACTGTATAAAATAGATTGGTGAGTGTTTTGCCTGGAAGCAATATAATATCATGACATCTTATATTTATTTTTTGTAGGATTTTTTTGTGAAAAAATTATTTTGGGAAAGGAAGATGACATCTGAAAAGTGATAGAACTTTTCCAGAGCCATTTGAAGCTAGTAAGTTGTTATCTGATGTGAGTCTTTATTTACTGATTATCTACTCCTTGTCTGGTTGTGATAGATTCTGTGAGGATAGCTAAAAGGTTTATGTGTAATGGGTAGGTTTTAGCAGGCAGTACTTTTAGTTTTACTTTATTATATTATTTTTTGTAGTACTGGAGGTCAAATCCAGGGCTTTGTACATGCTAGGCAAGGGCTTTAACATTGAGTCACAGCCGCACACTAGTAAGTCTTAATTTTAAAGGATAAATAGCAAAAAGCAAAAGGCATTCATTAGCAGGATCAATTCCCCTTCTCATAATATAAAAACTCTCTGAACAGAATTCAAAAGTATACTATATTTTGTCTGAAGATGAGAGAATTCACTAACAAAACAACTAGGCACATTTTAAAACTATGTGTTTTAGATTGCACTGTGGAACCGCTGTTTAGGCAGGTTGAATATCTACTTCATATAGAGCTTATAAATGTAAGTACGTCTATTTCTTGACAAAAATATGAATTTACTGCTGACAAGCATAGCACAGACAAACATTAGATGTATGAATTACTAAGCTCTTTAGGTCAAAGACACATAAATTCTTTTAAAGGAAATATATTTGGTAAATTAGTCATTTCCCATTTTTAACCATAAAGCTGCTACATGGCAGTTTTAATAAACTATTCTGCAATTGTTATTACTAGTTGCTGTTGGATATACCTTGGTCCTAGAGCAATAGTATGTACAAATTAAAAATCAACCCAAAAGACTTTCTTATGTGAATGTTATTGAGACTTAATTCTGTTTGTCTCTCATCATTTTCTCTTTGTACTGATATTGGATTCATTTCCAAATTTAGTTGGATGGGGTTTGTAGGCATTTCTGAACCTGAAAAAGTGGGCTGAGATAAACTCAGGGGCATTCTTTACTTTGCTGAAAGTAATTCTGTGTGACTTACTTCAATTTATTTACTTTTTTCTCCGGAATTACTGTAAAGGTTTTCTATTTCACTCATTACAGCACAGTGTTTTTCACATTTGAATAGACTGCATCAACATGAATTCTTTATAAGGACCTTAAAAACAAACTTTGCCAAGTCCCAGAATACAGAAGTGAATTCACATCTTGATACTCAGCTGCCTCATGAATAAAGGAGAGCTTGTGCCTGACACTTTGAAGCTGTAGCTGTTAAACCATACAGAATATTTACCTCAATAAATCATTATAAGAAACTAAGGTACAATTATACCCACAGAGAAAAAGAATTCAAAACACTGATTTATGTGTTTCAGTGCCTATTCCCTTTCCACCATGTTTTGAATTTTATGCATGTTTGTCATCTTTGGCTGCTCCTGTGTATCTTTAAAGTAATGGGTTCTGCTTTTTTAAACATTCCTCATTAAGTTTCTTATTTTTCTTTGACACACAGACATGATTTGCATAGTGTTCTAAGTTCTACATTTAAAATTAACTATAACTCATTTCTTACGACTGAAACAAAAATGGAAAAAGTGACTAATTTATTTTGAATAAAACACTGACTTCTTTGCTTAATTTGTGGGTATTTAAAACAAAATTCCATATTAAGGATTTTATTTGACCTTTATTTTGGAATACTGGGAAAGAGTAAAGAACTGGGTTAAAAATTGGACATCAACCACCAACTTTATTGAATTATTTTATTTAAAGTGATAATAGTATTAAGGACAGATACATTGTTCACCAACACACTTTATCCTTCTGAAAGTAGACAGCATCCTAAAGGGAACATCAACTAGTAACAGAGAAATGAATGACACTGAATTTGACAAAGAATCAATATGCAGAGAGAAGTTTTGCCTAGAATAGTTTTAGCCAGGAATAGTAGCAAAAAATGGTTTTCTAATGATACATTATTGAAAGATGCATAAAAATGTTTTAAAAACAGCTAAATATTTTATTACTAAGATTAAAAAGTTTTACTTTACTAATTTAAAACAATTTAATTTTTATAATGTTCATTTTATTTATTTATTTATTTTTTTGAGACAGGGTCTCACTGCATAGTTCAGGCTGGCTTTGAACTCACTGTGTAGCCCAGGCTGATCTCAAACTTGCTGTGATCCTCCTGCCTCAGCCTCCTGAGTGCTGGGATTACAGGCATGTGCCATCATGTTTGGCCTAATTTTTTATAATGATTAGAAAAATCAAAGTATATACTATCCTTAAGCCTGATCTGTGGAAATCAAAGGTTGAAGTTTAGATTGAAATCAGTTTCTATCAAAAGCTACCTTTTTTTTTTTCTCCGTCTGGTGTTGGAGATTGAACCCTGGGAATATTGAGGTACATTGCTGAGCCTCTTTTTTTCCTTTTTAAAATCATAGAATGGTTTTGCTAAGTCACTAAGTTGTCCAGGAGGAGCGTGAACTTGCAGTCTTCTGCTTCCGTCTGACTGCTGGGATTTTAGGTGTGTGCTGTCACAACTCGCTAATAAAAGCTTTTTAAAGTAAGGAAATAATATCTAAACATTATCCTTTTTCACCTCTTTATCAATTTATGTGAGATTGTAGGTGACAATTGGATCTGAATCAAACTTTTTTCTGGTACCAGGAATCAAACTCAGGACCTTGTGCTTGCCAGGTAGGCTCTGTGCTAGTGAGCTGTATTGCGGCCCTAAATAAGACTTCTAAAATATATTTTTTTGGTGATACTGGAGATTTAACCTAGGGCTTTGCCTGTGCTAGGCAAATGCTATACCTCTGTGTTTCCTCCTTAGCCCTGGAGTCACGCTTTTAATAACTTTTTTTTTAATCACCTAAGCACTAGTGTTTGTATGACTTTTCCTTCACTGTTCTAATAGCAGGAGTGTAAGGATAGATACAGTTGAGATGGGGTCTTGCTAAGATGCATAGGTAGACTTAAACTTGTGATCCTTCTGTGTTAACCTCCCAAGTGCCGGGATGATAGGCATGCACTACCACATCCAGTTTGAACTATGTATTGTAAAGTCCACACTTGAGTAGAATCCACTCTAGACTTTAATTTTTGAAACTACGAATTGAGTATTTTGTAAGAAACTTTTAAGGTAAGCTAATGCCCTACTCTCTTTACTCGTTACCTGTATAAGTAGGGACATTCACTAAGTTTTACTTATCCAACAAGTACTTGCTAAATACCAGCTGCGTGCCATCCTCTATACAAAGAGCCTCTTTTCTCAAATCAACATGCACATAATAATACTTGTAGGACTATTGTGTTAGTGTATATAAAACATCTACAAAAGTGCCTGGTACAAAGATGCTTAATAAGTGGTTGCTTGTTCTTTTTTTTTTTAAAGATTGCTATTGTTTGCTTAGCCACTACCTATTTGTCCTTTTGTATTTTTTTTTTTTTTTTTTTTTTTTTGGTGTGGTGTAATTAGCAACAGAGATGGAAGCAGAATAGGAAATATGTTTTACTTTCCACATAATAGGTTTATGTGTACTTTCAAAAAGGAAACTCTAGTGAGACAACACGGTGTTTACACATGTGGGTCTGATTTATTTCACGTATGAGTATGGTCTCTAGTTGTGACCATTTACCTATAAAAGTCCTGAGTTTGTCTTTCTTTAGAGCTGAGTGATATTTTGTTATATAAAAAAAGTCTCTGTGTCTGTTATGTTTTCTTTCTTTTATCTTTAAAAAAAAAAAGGGAAACAGTAACTCTTGAAATAAAGTAAATGATTTTCAGGTAATGGAATGTAGGTGATCATTTTTGCTGAATTGGGTACATTTGATCTTAGGCACTCTGGTATCTAGAATACATGAAAATCATAGTATTAGCTTTTGCTTTTTTTTTTTTTTTTTTGTGGTGCTAGGGATTGAACCCAGGGCCTCCTCCATGCAACGAAATATTCTTCTTCCCCTATTTTTTAGCATAGTATTGTTATCTAATAAAAGGGAAGTGAACATACCGATTTCACAAATGCTGCGAACTTTTGTCTGGGATTCAACTCAATGAGGGATTTATACATTGATCTTTATGGAACAAATTCTGAGTATAGTTGATAGTGCCTCCATTAGCAGATTAGGTTTATGGATTTGACACAGGAACTGATCATAGATGACTGGTGAAAGTTATATTATTACTTAGAGAAGATAGAGTACTTCACTGAGTTTTATTTATTCATCCACAAAGTATTTATTGAGTACTTGCTGGTAAGAGAAAGAAAAATTGTGGGTGTATGAATGTTTTTTTGCAAAGTATATTACAGAATAGTATTATTGAGAGAAATATATGTTTCTTTGTGGTAGAACACACAAGTAATTCTCCATTGTAAAATTTTAGAATAACCTGTCAGATTTCAGGAGATTTAAAAAAAAAGATGAAATAACAAGAATCACAGATAAATTTTGTAAAGTTAGTTTGTTTTGATGAAAGAACTGAGTAAACTTGCCAAAGATATATTGTTTTATAGCATTCAGGATAACATCTTTTCACCTCTCTATTTTTCAGCTTACATTTCCCGTTTATATTATTATGAAATACTTTGAGACACTCAAAGGTGAAAAATATCTTTCTAAGTTAAATAAGTGTTTATAATTAAAAACTCCTTTTGGGCTGGAATTGGGCACAGATTTCTCACAGTGTTAAGGCGTTAAAATATTTTCATTACTAAGTGTTTTGAGAATCTTACATTAACCACTTTACAAGTGCAGTTTCATCATTAGCATATGAAATATTTGTTATATTCCCCTGGTCATTAATCTATATTTGTGAACTGTATATTTTATATATATAGTATGCAACTGATTTTTTTTCTTTTTTTTTCCCTGATACTGGGAATTGTACTTAGGACCTTGCGCTTGCTGGGCAGGCACTGCGCCACTGTGCTAAATCCCGGGCCCATAACTGATAAATGTGACTTGATCATGTAATAAGACATTGTGTATGGACTACTTTAAAATGCAAACATATAAGATACATTTTAAATGCCACAGTAAATTAAAATTTCATATCATTTGTGACCTTTCAGGAATTGTTCTATTATTTTTTTTTTGCTAAATGTTAAAGGTAATCTATTTCTTTTTCCTTTTTTTTTTTTTTGGTACTGGGAATCAAACTCAGGACCTTGCACTTGCCAGGCAGGTGCTGTGCCACTGAGCTATATTCCCAGCCTGGTAACCTATTTCTTAAAAAGATATATAATGAAGAATTATACATACATAAATATATATATGTTTATACCATAGGTAGTTTCTTTGGCAAAGACTGTTTCAGATGAGATGTAAAATACAATATTCAGGACTTTTCTTTCCTTGTTCATAAAATATTACAGTACAACACAAGCTTTCTGAAGGTGTCTGAGACATCAAACACCTTCAGAAGATTGGGGACAAAGAGGCTGGCCAGTGAGCATTTTATAGATGAGCATTTTATTCATAATAGAGAATTTTCCCTTTTCCATGGCCAGAGGAAAAGAAGGAAGATACTAATAGAAAAGAAAAAGCTTGAATTTCAGAACTACCCAATATCTCTGGACTGCTAAACAGTACAGAAAAGGAAGATTCTGACCTACGTAAAAGTATCTTCTAGTTGGTCTCACTCAGGAAGTCTTAGTCTGTAAAGTAAATTTATAATTTACACAGTCACCATATTTTCCTCAAGTTACTCCTTGTTATCTGCTGGTTGGTGTATGTTTTATTTCATACAAAGGTTAAAGCAATTCAGAGAAATTACCTCTTTTTAAAAAGACTAGTATAGCATTTAAAAAGTACATGGGAACTTTTCTTTAAAATATAAATCATAGGTGAGAACAATTGGGAGTTTGAATATGGAAACTGGTTAGCAAAATTATATGAACATTAGGGTATATAATAGATTATGATAAAAATATAGTCAGATAATCTGACTTTAACTTTTATCAGTTTGTAAATAATCTGTGATTTTCTCAAATTAAAATATGAACTTCAAGTTTTGAAAATACTTAATTCAATAAAATTATTTAAATATTTAGATTTAAAACTAATTCTAGGAATCAGGTAATGAAACGTGCATTATTTAGAAAACTTTCAAATCATATCCTTTTCTTCCAAGCATGAGCTTTTGATTTTAAACTGCATGCTCATGTTATTGAATGTTAACATGTTACTTTGTTTTGCTGAACCAGATTGTTGAGGCTTTTATAAGCCATAAGATCCTTGTTAAAATTGAGATAAATGTTAGTAATAGGAATCAATGTGTGTTGCATTTGGAAAGTTTATTCTCTGTTTAGAATTTATAACATAGGAGGAAATGATGCAGTATGATATAAAGTACATTAGACATATTTATTTATTTTTTTATTTTAAAGAGTAAAAGAAGGATAACATAATAATGGGGGGCTTACCAAATTACAGACAAAGTGGTAGGAAATTATCAATGGTTATTGTTTTACATATTGTTATCTACAAGACAGTTTCTTAGGAAAACAAATAGACAATAGTGAGTTACAGACAAAAGAGGTAGGAGATTATCAATAGTTGTTGTACTATACTTTGGTATCTTCAAAGTGGCTTCTAAAGAAAATAAATAGAGCTATACATGAGTGACCTATTGAATAATTATTAACTATTCTCAATGGTTGTTGTAGGAAACACATAATAATAGACATGCATCCATTTACGAAATAGGATATGAACAATACAAGCATTACAGAGTTATGGATAGATTAGGAGGAAAATATCAATGACTGCTGTAATACATGGTGGTATCTTCAGAGTGGTTTCTCAGGAAGACAGAGATATGTAAGAAGGCTCTAACAAGTAGTTGCAGCCTAAGGGTTGTCAAAAATATTACCTCCTCACCAGTGACTCCTTTCACTGAGGTGTGATGGCTGGAAGGAAGGCCAGGATTGAAAAGGACTGAGAGACTTGCACCTGTGTCTAGCAACAGGCTGTTTTCTTGTTCCTCCATAGTCATGATTACCCAGGGCTCTTCCATGGAGATGATGGTCTGGCCAGAGGGAGAAGGCAGAGTATGCCCCGGGCCCTCTCATTCCTGTTGGACTAACTGGTAGGATGGGTATGAGCTCTGGGGCCTCCGCTTCAGAGGGCAGACCCATCTCCAGGGGTCATCTTGGCATTCAGGGCATGGCCCATGGCCTCTTAGGGCAGTTCCTCTTGAGGTGGCCTGGCTTTTAACAGTGGTAGCAGATCAATGCAGTCATCGAGTTCTTCTTGGGGCCGCAGGAATCAGACTTGGGATCTGTTTCTCTTAGTGCTTCTGCAAAAGCAGCTGCTTTTTCTCGGTCTCTTTGTGTTCTCTCTTTGGCCTCCTCCTCGTCATGGCTATGGAATACTGAGGAGGCAATTCTTACTAACATCTCAAGTGAGCCGTCCTAGACTTATAATAAGACATCTTGACTTTAGTCCTCGATCTTATGTTAGGGAAGTAGCAACACATCAAATCTCAGTTTTATTGTTTAGGTTTTGAAGATATTGATTTTTAAAAAAAGTAATATTTAACACTTAAAGCCTGCACCATAATACATAATTGTAAGTGAATAATAGTTTAAAAAGTTAGAAGACACAAATAATTTATCAGGGGAGTCTATGAGACAAAGAGCATATGTGGGAATCAACAGTGTTTGGATATTGTATTAATAAGGCTGAGCTTCTGTAGCAAAGACTGTACAAATTCTCTCCTCTAGCCCTCCTCTTGACTTCTCTCTCCCTCCCTTAAGCACACACAGACTTACAGTCCGTGTGACTCTGAAGTCTGGAGCAAAAAGAAGCAATCTACTCCTTGTGCTCCTTTTGCTCTCTATTGCCTTTGACTCCTACTTCATTACTCCTCTTAGATAATTAGCTAATATATTCTATAAAGTCTTTCTTCCTGAGGTCTTAGAAACCATTTGATTATTTCCAAAAAGGCCTGATGTCTCAGATACAACAGAATTTTATTTCTTATATAACAGCCCAAGATGGATAATACTGGTTTTGAGTAGTTTCTTTCATATAGTGATTCAAGAATCCATGTTCTTTGGTTGTTTGATCATACCTTTAAAAATGCAGAAGGGACCAGTGTGGAAGATACAAACGGTAGTTAAAGATTTGTCCCTGATATTTATTATTTTTGCTTATGTTCCTTTCATTGGCTAAGGTCCTTTGACATGGTCATATCTAACAGCAAAGGAGGCTAAGAAATATAGCTGAACTCTGTGCTCAGGAAGCAGCACTCATCTGTCCATCTCTGATGCAGGCAGCCAGAAAAGCTTACTTGCTATATGTTGAGGGAAAGCAAAGAGAAATAAGACTAGAAATTTCGCATGGGATCAGATTGTGGCAGACTTTGACCAGTAGTCTAATCATTGCATACTTTATTTTACAATCATTTGGGAATTGTTGAAATATCTTCTTTAAGAGAAAGATATGTTAAAATGATGTTTTAAAAACATCAATCTAGTGCAGTAATGGTGAACCTTTTACAGCTTTCAGTGATTCAAATATCTCTCTGCAGCACATGTGCCTAAGTTCCCCACCACTGATCTAATGTTTGGAATGAACTTGGAAGAGAAAAAGGTTATTACCCAGTCCAAATTTCAGGTGACAGAGACTTGGCCTAGGGCAGTAAGAATGGAAATGAAGGCATTGGTTTATAACCCAGTAGAAAGAAAGTGTAAAATATAATTGGTTAGTTTGGTAGATGGAGGAATTAGAGTGGTAGGAAGAAGGAGTAGCATTTTCCTTCTGCCCTAAATACATTCAAAGGTGATATGTGCATGTGGTATTTGTTAGACTGATCTCTACTTACCTTAAAGTTTTGCTTTTTTGTGTGCTGTTTGTTTTTGTTTTGGGCAGTGTTAACTGAATCCAGGGCCTTTGCATGCGCCTACATCCTCATCTTCCTACTCCATTTTTAAAATTTTTAATTTTGAGGTGCTGTCATGTTAAGTCACTAAGTTGCTTAGGTTGGGCTCAAACTTCCAATCCTCCTGCCTCAGCCTCCCAGAGTGCTGGGATTATAGACATGTGCCACCACACCTGGCTCAAGACGTCTTTTTCAATCTTTTATTAGACTTAAGATCTCTTAGGGCCCATATTAAAAGGAAGATTCTTGGTCCTTCTTTCCAGAGATTTTTGATTTGAAATTTGAGTGGTGCCCAAGAATGTCTTTTTACAGGCATGTTGAATGATTATGATGCTTATGTTCTGTAAACTATACTTTTAAAAGCACTACTTTAAATATACTGGCACATAATAAGTTGATGCTTTTGTTTGTTTTATAGTAAGTGGCTGGAAATTATTTCTTTTTTTATTTTAAAGAGAATAAAAATAATAAAAAACACTAGAAACGATACAGAAATTCACTAAACAAGATGATAGGAATTAAACAATTATTGCTATATTGCATATTGTTGTCTTCAAATTAATTGTACAGATTACCAGATATAAGCATGCAAAATTGGTAAAAAAAATTAAAAAGAAAAAAGAATTTAAGCACTGACTGTTTCTTTCAGCAGACCAGTAGAAATCAGCAGTACAATTATCCCAGCTATCCTGTGTATATGCATATATATTTTGTTCCCTTCCTTATTTCTTTCTTTTCTCCTTTCCCGTGTCCCAGTTGTTCCTTCCTTTTGAGCAGTTTCATTCCCTTTCACAGTATCTATTGTACCTTTTGTATTTTACTTACTCTTTCAGGTTCTTACACTAGGGAGACAATATGATGTTTATACATGTGGGTCTGATTTATTTCCCTTATGAATATGATCTCTAGTTGCATCCATTTACCTATAAAAGCCTCAAGTTTATCTTTTTCTATAGTTTTCTTTTTCTATTTCTTTCCATTGTATAAAAATACTACATCTTTTTTATTCAGTCCTCAATTGATGGGCCTTTGGGTTGTTTCCAAGATTTAGCTATTACAAATTGTGCTGCTATAAATATGGGTGCACATATATTGCTGTGCTATGATGTTTTCAGTTCTTCTGGGAAAATATCCAGAAAGGGAATAGCTACGTCAAGTGGAACCTCTAATCCTAGTTTTTTGAAGAATATCCACACTGATTTCCGCTGTGGTTGTACCAGTCTGCACTCCCAACAACAATAGAGAAGTGTTCCTTTTTCACCACAGCCCCACCAGCATTTGTTACTGGTTGATTTCTTGATGATAGCCATTCTTTCTGGGGTGAGATGGTATCTCAGTGTTGTTTTAATTCGCATTTCTCAAATGACCAGTGATGCTGAAAACATTTGTTCATGTATTTATTTGCCATTTGTATTTCTTCATCTGAGAAGTGTATATTCATCTCAGATGCCCAATTTTGGATTGGGTCTTTGAATTTTGGGGGCCTGATTTTTAAAAAATTCTTTATATTTCCTAGATAGAAGTCCTTTGTCTGAGGGACAGTTGGCTAAAATGTTTTCCCAATTTGTGGGTTTTTTTCTACTCTGTTGATTTCTTTTGATGTGCAAAAATTTTTTAATAAGATGAGATCCTAGTTGTTGATTCTTTGAAGTATTTCCTGTGCAGTTTGGTTTTTGTTCATGAACTCTCTGCCTACCCCTATGTCTTCAAGATTTCTACCTACTTTCTCCTCCAGTAGATTTAGTGTTTCTGTTTTAATATTTAGATCTTTGATCCATTTTGAATTTAGTTTAGTGTATGGTGATAGCCAATAAATAAGCCTTATTCCTTTTATTCTCTCTCTTGTGTAATTGCTCTGGCTAATATTTCCAGAACTGTATTGAACAAGAGTGGAGACAGTGGACATCCTTGTCTTGTTCCTGATTTCAAAGTGAAAGCTTTCAGTTTTTGTCCATTTAGTGTGATACTAGCTGTTAGTTTGTCATAGATGGCTTTTATAAGATCGAGGTAAAGACAATCTATTCCAATTTTCTGTAGGGTTTTTATCATGAATGAGTGTTGGACTTTGTCAGAAGCTTTTTCTGCATCTGTTGAGATGATCATATGAGTTTTTACTTTGGCTCTGTTGCTATGCTGTATTACATTTATTGATTTGTGTATATTGAACCATCCCTGCATTCCTGGGATGAATCTAACTTGGTCATGGTGTATAATCTTCCTGATGATTTGCTGCATTCTGTTTACTAGTATTTTATTGAAGATTTTTGCATCTATGTTCATTAGGGAGATTGGCCTGTAATTTTCTTTTTTGATTGGGTCTTCCTCTGGTTTTGGTATCAGGGTAATGCTTGCCTCCAGGAATGAGTTAGGGAGAACTGCTTCCTTTTTAAATTCATTAAAGAGTTTGAGAAGAACTGGCATTAAATCTTCTCTAAATTTCTTGTAGAATTCAACTGTGGATCCATCAGGACCTGGACTTTTCTTTGTTGGTAAGTTTCTAATTATGTTTTCAATTTCATTAACTGATATTGAGTTGTTCAGAAGTTTTATATCTTTCTGGGTCAGCTTTGGTAATTCATATGTATCTAGGAATCTCTCCATTTTTTCTGTCTTTTCCATCCTGGGACAGTAAAAATTTTCAAAGTAGGTATTGGTGATCTTCTGAATTTCTATAGTGATTTCACCCTTTTCATTCCTTACTGCATGAATTTCAGTGCTTTCTTTCATTTTTTTGATAAGGTTGGCTAAGGATTGATCAATTTTTTTATTCTTTCAAATAACCAACTCTTCAATTCATTAATTCTTTGTATTGTTTTCTTAGTCTCCATTGCATTAATTTCTGCCCTGATCTTTATAATTTTCTGCCTTCTTTGAGCTTTAGGTTTAACTTGATTTTCTTTTTCTAGAAGCTTGAGGTGAAGCATAAGTTTGTTTATTAGTGCTCATTCTGTTTTCCTCATGTGAGAATTCACTGCTATAAATTTCCCTCTTAGGACTGTCTTCGTTGTATCTCACAGGTACTGGTAAATTGTATCTGCATTTTCATTTGATTGTACATGTTGTTTAATTTCTTCTTTAATTTTATCTGTCACCCATTGTTTGTTTAGGAGGATGTTATTTAATTTCCATGTGTTTATGGAGTTTTTGCAATTTTCTTTGTCAATAATTTCCAATTTCATTGCACTATGGTCAGATAATATGCATGGCATAATTTCAATTACGTTGGATTTACTTAAGCATGTTTCATGTGCTAGTATATGGTCTATGGCGAACGTCTGTGTGCACCTGGGAAGAATGTGTATTCTGATGTTGTTGGGTGGAACACTCTGTAAAGATCTACCAAGTCCATTTCTTCACAAGTTGGCTCAGTTCTGTTATTTCTTTGCTGGTTTTTTTGCCGAATTGATCTTTGTGACAATGAGTTGTTAAAGTCCCCCCATTACAATTGTGTTATTGCTTATTTGATTTTTCATGTCTGTTAAAATTTGTCTTATATAGTTGGGTGCTCCTGTGTTTGGTGCATATATACTTAGGATTGTTATCTCTTCCTTTTGCAGTTTTCCTCTAACAAGTATGTAGTGACCTTTATCTCATTTGATCATTCTTGGTTTGAAGTTCACATTGTCTGCAAACAGAAAAGCTACCCCTGATTTTGTCTGGGTTCCTGTTGCATGGACTATTGTTTTCCATCCTTTGACTTTCAGTCTATGAGTTTCCTTTTGAGTCAAATGCATTTTTTTTTTTCCCTCCAGTACCGGGAACCGAACTCACGACCTTGCGCTTGCCAGGCAGGCGCTTTTGCCGCTGAGCTAAATCCCCAGCCCCTAAATGCATTTCTTGAACACAGCATATTGTTGGATTTTGTTTCTTGATCCACTCTGCCAGTCTGCTTCTTTTGATTGGTGAATTGAGGCTGTTTATGTTGATGGTATAATTGGTATATATTGGCTTATCTTTGTCATGTTATTTTCTTGCTGTTGTTTCCTACCTTTTTCCTCTGTTTAATTGCTTGCTGTGTTTGTTGGTTCCTTTCTGTTGTTGTTCTTGAGGTTGTGGTCATTTTTATCTCTTTGTAGGGTTGGTTTGGTGGTCATGAACTTCTTCAGTTCTTTGTCATGGAAGTATCTCATTTCTCCATTAATTTTGAAAGATAGTTTTGCAGGGTACATCAATCTAGGTTTGAAGTTGTTTTCTTTTAGGACCTGAAATACTTCACTCTAAGCTCTTCTTGACTGGATGGTTTATGCTGAGAAATCTGCCATGATTCTGATGGGCTTTCCTTTATAGGTAATCTCTTTGTTTTCTCTAAAGCTTTTAATCTTCTATTCTTGTGCTGAATTTCTGTGATCTTGTTTATTATGTGTCTGTGTGTAGATTTATTTTGTTTAATGGAGTTAATTGGAGTTCTATATTCCTCATTTACCTATATGTCAGATTCTTTTCTCATGCTTGGGAAATTTTCTAATACTACTTCTGCTAATAGCCTTTTATTTATTTTTTATTTTTTTAATTTTATTTTATTTTTTTATTTTTTATTTTTTTTAT
>NW_004955414.1:31567528-31594135 GCF_000276665.1 Chinchilla lanigera | reverse complement strand
ATAGTATAATTTCAGGTCAGGGATTGTGATTCCACCTGACTTGTCCTTGTTGCCCAGGATTGCTTTTGCTATTCTGGGTCTCTTCTGGTTTGCTAATAGCCTTTTAATGTTTTTGTGTTGACTCCTTCTGTTTTGTTGACACCTATCTGTCTTATATTGTTTTTCTTTGCATCGTCTTGCAGCTGTTGAATTGTTATTTCTTGGTTTGTTGTTATTTTATTTTATTTTATTTTATTTTGTTTTGTTTTATTTTATTTTATTTTATTTTATTTTATTTTATTTTATTTTATTTTATTTTATTTTGTCTTTTGGAGGCTGAGTCTTGCTATGCAGCCCAGGCTGGCCTTGAGCTCACTTTGTAGCCCAGTCTGGTCTCGAACTCCCAATGATCCTCTTGCCTAGCCTCCCAAGTGCTGAGATTGCAGGTGTGCACCCCCACACCTGGCATCCTTGTTATTTTTAAGAGATCTTTCCTTTTGTGATTGCTAGCTGCAATGCTGTCTTCAAGGTCTGAAAGCCTGTCTTCAGTTTTGTTCAAGAAGTTTTGCCAGCTTTCAATGGAATTTTTAATTGCCTGGATATCTCTTTAAGTGTGTTTCATGCATTCCAGTTGTTTTCTGTATTGTTCCTTCAAGGTTTCCCTCATTTTTCTGAGCTCCTCTATTTTTTATCAGTCTTCTTTAGATATGTGGAGCAATTCTTTCATTATTGTTGTCATTTCTTTTTTTTACCTGACAGATTATTTCTGATCTGATTGCTTCTATAGCCTGATGGAGTTGTTTCTTTACTTTTGTTGCTATTATTTCAGAAATATCAGGCGTTGTGACTTCCAAGTTCTTCTATGTCAATGTGTCCTTGTTTTGGATGGGTTGGAGGTCTGAGATTACATTTTTCCCCTGGTTTTGTCATTTTGGAATCTCCTGAAGTTCACTAGGGCTCAATGTCACTCCTATGATGGTGTGTGGGGGTGTGGGGTGGCCCACTGAGGCTCCCAAGGCTGTCCAGGACTCAGCATTGCCCCTGTGAAAGCGACACACGTGGAGTGGGCCTCACTGAGTTTCCTGAGGCTGTCTGAGGCTCAGGGTATCTCCCGGGATGGTTGGGGTGAGTGTGGCTCTCCAAGATTCCAGAAGCTGTCCAGGGCTCAGCATCACTCCCTCGAAAGTGGGGAAATTACTTATTTATATAGACTGATATAGGGTAACAGAAGTCTTTAGGTCTGAGTAAAATGGTTAGAACTATTTTGATGTTGTGTTTCCCACACTGTCTCACTAATTCTAAGGTATCCAGCTTTATATACCTCTTCTTTCACCTTCCTGAAGTGTTAAGTATCAAGAATGAGAAATATTTACTACCATGTCCTGTGTTAGTCCCAGGGATTATCTAGCCAGAGATAGAAAAATTAAAAATTTGCTCATTCTATTTTCAAAATTGCACTTTTTGGTGTTCTGCATTGATAGTAGGGTGGTGTCTGAGTTTTGTGAGATTGTTGTCATACACATTCCTCCTAATATCTCAGTCAGGTGGGCTGATTATTCTTCTCACTACATGTTATTTCATCTTCTTTATTCTCCACATGTATATAGTACAGAAAATATCTGGAAAGATATTGATCCCACTTTTAATAGTAACACTCTATTTTAGGAGTGGTAGTGAGAAATGAAGGAATAAATGAAGATGTTATATTTTGTACTTTCTTCCATACTGTTTTCTTTTAAAATAGCAATGAACTGGGCCAGTTTTAAGAATTTGTTATTTTCTCCTCATCCCAGATTAATTACTATTATCAAACTGGTAATAGTGGTTATTACTTTCTTATTGGTTATACAGAATAATGGGTTTTATTTTGGCAGATTTGTACTTGCACATGGTTTACTTTCATCATTTTTGACATCCACCCCTTGCCCTGCCCTCTCCACTACTTCAGATTTTTTGAGAAGGTTTCAATGTGTATTTTGGTCATATCCATCTCCCCTATTACCCAGCCTTGTACTCCTTTCCACTCCCTCTAGTCTCTTTCTTTTGTCTAATAGTAGTCTCCCTTCTACTTTCTTATCATCTTTTTCAGATTCAAATTATCACAGAGAATATGTAGTATTTGTCTTTCTGAGTGTGGCTTATTTTTCTCAATATGATGGTCTCCAGATCCATAGATTTTCCTGAAAATGACAGAATTAGTTCATCATAGCCAAATAATACTCCATTTGTATATATACCACATTTTAAAAATTCATTTATCTGTTGATGGGCATCTAGGCTGGTTTGTAGTTTGGATATTGTGAAATGTGCTGCAGTAAATATGGGTATTCAGGTATACCTATGGGTATGTTGACTTTAATTCCTTCAGCTATATACCAAGGAGTGGTACAGCTGGGTCAAAGGATAGCTCTATTTTTAGTATTTTGAGGAATCTCCATACTGATTTCCATAATAGTTTTACTAGTTTGCATTCCCACCAGTACTGTAGAGAGATACCTTTTTCCTTGCAGCTTCATCAGCATTTCTTATTATTTGATATCTTGATGATTTATTCTTTCTGGAGTAAGGTGAAATCTCAGGGTTGTCTTAATTTTCACTTCTGCAATAACTAAAGATATTGAACATTTTTTCATATATTTATTGCGCATTTATACTTCTTCTGAGAAGTGTCTATTCATTTCAGTTGACCCAAATTTTGGAGTCCTTTATATATTCTAAATATTAGTCCTCTGTTTGAGGAAGAGTTGGCAAATTTTTCCCCATTCTGTAAGTTGTCTTTTCAATCAGTTGGTTGTTTCTTTTGCTCTGCAGAGCTTTTGAATTTGATATGATCACATGTTTGTATTTCTTGAATGTATTTCTTATGCAACTGAGGTTATGTTTAGAAATTCCTTGCCTATGCTGTTAAAAGTTTTACCTCTTTTATCTTTCAGCAGATTGTGTCTGTTTTCTTTTTTCTTTCTTTTTTTTTTTTTGGTTGTTGTTTTTGAGACAGGGTCTTGCTGTATAGTTCAGCCTTGAACTTGGCCTTGAACTTACTACATACCCAGGCTGACCCTGAACTCGCAGCACTCCCCTTGCCTAAGCCTTCCGAGCACTGGGACGACAGGCATGTGCCACCACATGTAGTGAATGTTTCTTTTTAATATTTATATCTTTGATCCACTTTGATTTTAGTACAGGTGAAAGATATTAGTCTAGACTCAATAGCTGTATGTAGATAGCCAATTTCCCCAGCACTATGTATTAAAGAGGCTATCTTTCCTCTGGTTTGTATTTTGAGCCCCTTTATCAAAGATGAGATAAATGAATGTGTCTGGGGTTGTCTTTGGATCCTCCACTCTGTTGCGTTGATCCACATAATTGTTTTTGTGCCACTACCATGCTGTTTCATCACTGCAGTTCTGCAGTATAACTTGAAGTCTGAGAGTGTGATGCCTGCTTTGCTGTTGTTTCCAGGATTGCTTTTGCTATTCTGGCTCTCTTCTGGTTCCATATGAATTTTAGGATTGTTTTTCTCTAGTTCTGTAAGGAGTGCTATTGGTAGTTTGATTGCGCTTGCATTAAATCTGTGTATCAGTTGTGGAAGTATAGGCATTTTGACAATATTTGTTCTGCTTATCCAGGAACAGGGGATAGCTTCCCTTTTCTGATGTCCTCTTTGATCTTCCATTTTAGAGTACTGTAGTTTTCATTGCAGAGCACTTTCACTTCCTGGGTTTGGTTAATTACTAAATTTTTCTTCATGCTATTGTGAAAGGTATTGTGTTCTTAATTTCTTTCTTAGTGAGTTCATTATTTATGTATAGGAATGCTATTGATGTGTGTTGATTTTGTATCCTGTTACTTTACTGGATTTTGTTATTACTTCTAGGAGTCTTTTGGTGGCTCTCTTTGGCCTTTTGTGTAGAGGATCATGCTCTGTACAAATAATGATAATTTGACTTCTTCCTTTTCTATACATATCTTTTATTTCTTTCTCTTGGCTGATTGTTGTGGCTAATGTCTCTCATACTATATTGAACAGGAGTGGTGATAGTGACATCCTTGTTTGTGAACATCATTGTTTGTACTTATTTCAAAGGGAAAGCTTTTACTTTTTCCCCATTTAATATGATGTTGGTGGTAGTTTTGTCCCAAATGGATTTTTATCTACAGGTTGAGAAAAGTCCTTGCTTATCTATTTTTTTCAGTTTTATTATCATAAATGTATGTTGGATTTTTGTCAAAAGCTTTTTCTGCATCAGTTGATGTGATCATGTGATTTTTGTCCTTGCTTCAGTTTATGTGATGTATTACATTTATTGATTTGTATATATTGAGCCCTCCTTGCAAGTTGCATGCCTGGGATGAATCCTATTTAGTCATGATCTTTTTGATGATTTGTTGCATTCTGTTTGTAAGTATCTTGCTGAGGATTTTTGCATCTATGTTCATTAAAGAGATTGACTTCTCTTTTTTGGTTGGTTTCTTTTCTTTTTTGTAATCAGGGTAATTCTGGCTTCTAGGCATAATTTTTGGAGTACTCCTTGCCTTTCAATATTGTTAAAGAATTTGATTCATATTGATATTAGATCTTTCCTGAAGTTCTTCTAGAATTTAGCAGTGAATCCATTGGGACCTAAGGTCTTCTTATCTGGTAGGTCTTTTTGTTTGTTTGTTGCTGCTTCAATATCATTGCCTGTTATTAGATTATTCAAATTTTTATATCTTCTTGGTTCAGTTTTGATAATTGATATTATCTAGGAATCTATTCTTTTGGGATTCTCTAATTTGTTGGTTTTCAAAGTAATTACTATAATCTGTATTTCTGTGGTGTTTTCACATTTATCATTTCTAATTGCATTGATTTGGGTCTTTTTTTGGTATGATTGACTGAGGTTTTATCTATTTTGTTTATTCTTTTAAATATCCAGTTCTTTGATTAATTGATTCTTTGTATTGGAGTTTTGGTCTCAGTTTTGTTAATTTCTGCCCCACCTTTCTTGCTGGGCATGGGTAGTCAGTGGTGTGCTATCTGCCTTCTGGCTATATTCATTGAAGCAGCTTTTAATGTTTGTGCCATTGTGTACCATAAGTCACTGCTATTTTCACCTAGTTTTATAGCCTGTGGGCTCATGAGATGTTTGTTCCCTTTGTTCCAGAGGCCCCTCTGCCCCTACACCAGGATGTGGAAACCATACAATCTGAGGCGAATCCCTGATGACATTGGCAGGTGGGGGAAACAAACTACTGAGCTATATGCTGAAAGCAGGCAGTGAGGAGGAGCATTTTGCTAGATGTAATGTCAGCACTTTCAGACCTACTTCTCCCCCAGAAAACCACATACAACTGGCCTGGCTTCTTTCCACAAAGGGTGTCCTTTATAACTTGAGCTTACTGCTGTGGGTCTGTTGCTAGCCTGCCCCATCTCCATGACTGTCTCTTCTGATGTCTCCCACCAAGTCACTGTGGTAGGGTGACCCCAGCGACCCCTGAGGTGTAGTGTTCTGTGATTTCTTATTCTCAATGTAACTCAGTTTTAAACAATAAGCCCCTTCCCAAAATGACTTCTAAAGCATGGTGAATGCCACAGTTAATTTCTTCTCCAGCTCAACCCTGCCATGTGGAAGAAGTCACTTGCAGAATGAAACTCGTACTTTATTTGTAGCTTATTATAACCATGGGCTTTTCTTGGGGCTAGCACTGCCAGTCTGTTTTTTCTCCTTGCAGCTGCTGACTCTCTCTGAGCTTAACTTGTGTTTGTCATGTTACCCTCTTCCCAGAACCCTGGGTTGGTATTCTGGACTATTTTATTCTTTTCCATGTATTATCTTTTGTTTATCTAGTTTCTTTATGGTTTCTAGTTTTCCTGTTGGCTCTTTTTGATTCTCAAAGCTCTAATTCTTTTTTTCCTTGCCAAGTTGTGTCCCAGTTGTCTCAATTGTAGGGCCTGGAGAAGTTGTATTTTGCTTCCAGCCTTTACTCTGCCATTTTTAATCTCTCTTTTTCTTGATTTTTTTTTGTTATTTTTACCCAATTCTTTTTACTTTTTACATTTTAAATTTATTTTTTAAGGTTTTTATTTTAAAGAGAAAAAAGATAAGTAAACAGTAATGAAACAGTTTTGAAACAGTTTAGTTGGACAATTATAATAGTTGGTGCATTACATATTGTTGTATTAGTTAATCAGAGTACAAGATATAGGCATGATATCTTCTCTAAACAATATTAGCACAAAACATTCTTTTCAAGGAACTAAGAGAAGCTAGCTGTAAAACTGTCTTAACTCTCTTGTGTATACATACATATTTTTCTTTTTCCCTTTCTTTCTTTCCCCTTTCCCCATCACAGTTTGTCTTTTCTTTTGCAGTTTTTTCCCAGTTTACAGTATCTATTGTATGTTTCAGATCTTATTTTCTTATTCAATTTCTCACACTAGTGAGAAAATACAATGTTTATACATATGCATCTGATTTATTTCACTTATGAGTATGGTCTCAAGTTGCGTCCACTTAGGTATAAAAGTCTCCAGTTTATCATTTATGGCTTAGTACTCCATTATATAAAAAAACCCATATCTTTTTTATCCATCCTTCTGTTGATGGGCACCTAGTTTTTTTCCCAACGTTTAGCTATTATAAATTGTGCTACTATAAACATGGGTGTGTGTATACTGTTGTGGTATGATGTTTTTAATTCTTCTGGGAAGATACCCATAAGCAGAATAGCTGGTTCAAATGAGACCTTTAATCTCAGTTTCTTGAGGAATCCCCACATTGATTTCTGAAGTGGTTGCACCAGTCTACATTCCCACCAGCAGTGGAGAAGGGTTCCTTTTCCCCACAGCCTCTCCAGCATTTGTTACCAGTTGATTTTTTGATGATAACCGTTCTTTCTGGGGTGAGATGGAATCTCAGTGTTGTTTTAATTTTCATCTCTTGAGTGATGAATGATGTTCAACAGTTTTTCATGTATTTATTTGCCATTTGTGTTTCTTCATGTGAGAAGTGTACATTCAACTCAGATGCCCATTTTTGGATTAGAATTTTGCATTTGAGGGGTCTGAATTTTTTCAATTCTTTATATGTTCTAGATATAAGTCCTTTATCTGTGGGATAGCTGGCAATAATTTTTTTTCCATTCTGTAGGTTGTCTTTTTATTCTGCTGGTGATTTCTTTTGTTGTGCAAAAGCTTCTTAATAAGGTGAGACCCTGTGTTGGTTACTTTTCTCTCATTTCTGAGACAAAATACCTGATGCCCAAAATTAAGGAAGGAAAGGTTTATGTTGCTCACTGTTTGTGGAGGTTTTAGTCCATACTTGGCTGGCTCCAAGGCAGATTGGCACATGGCAGGCACTTATGCCACTGAGCTATAGCCCAGGCTCTAGCAGCTTCTTTCCATTGGTCTTCCTTCATTTGAGGTCTTCACTATTTCTTTGTACCTGTACACATCTTAATTCTTTTTTCCCTGTCCTCCTTCCTTCAACCCTTCTTCTTCCTCCCACTTACAAAAGCTTTGTTTCCATTTTCTCCTTCCATTCTCATTTTTTTCTTTTTAATCACTTTTCTCTCCCCCACTCCGTCTCCTTCCCATTTGAACAAGTTCTTCCTCCTCCTAATATCTATCTTCCATTTTGCTCTTGTTTGCCCTTTGAGTTGCTCACACAAGAGAAACAGTGCAATATCTTTTGTATCTGGTTTACTTCAATGAAAATTATGATCTCAAGGTGAGTACATTTATCTAAAAATGTCTGAGGTTTATCCTTTATGGCAGAGTAGTACTTCTCTTGTATATGAAAACCACATTTTCTTTTCCATTCATCTGTTGATGTGCATATGGACTGTTTCTAAGATTCTGATATTATAAATTGTGGGGTGATACACATGAGTATGATGCTTTAATTCTTTTGGGAAATCAGAAGGGGAATTGCTAGGCCAAATGAAACCTCTAATTTTAGTTTTTTTGAGGAATCTACTTACTGATTTCCATTAATGTTTGCACCAGTTTACAGTCACATCAACAATGGAGAACAGTTTCTTTTTCCTCATTGACTTGCCAGCATTTGTTATTGGTTGATATCTTTTTTTTTTTTTTGGTTTTTTTCCAGTACCGGGAATTGAACTCAGGACCTCATGCTTGCCAGGCAGGTGCTGTGCCACTCAGCTAAATCCCCAGCCCCAGTTATTGGTTGATTTCTTAATGATAGCTCTTCTTTCTGGAGTGAGGTGGACTGTCAGTGTTGTTTTAACTTGCATTTAATGAATGACCAATGATGTATTTTCATGTATTTATTTTCTGTTTGTACTTCTTCATTTGAGAAGTATGTATTCATTTTAGATGTCCAGTTTTGGAATGTCTTTAATTTTAGGGTATCTCATTTTTTTTTTTTTAGTTCTTTAAATAGTCTAGATATTTGTCTTCTGTCTGAGGAGTAGTTGGTAATATTTTTTCCTATCTGCGGGTTGTCTCTTCACTCTGTTGGTGGTTTCTTTTGCTGTGCAAAAGCTTTTTAATTTGATGTGATCCTAGCTGTTAATTCTTTGTAATGTTTCCTGTACAATTGGGGTTTGGTTCATAGAGTCTTTGCTACATTTATGTATTAAAGAGTTTTACCTATTCTATCTTCCAGTAGATTAAGTGTTTCTGTTTTAATATTTAGATCTTTGATCCACTTTGATTTTAGGTTAGTGCATGGTGAGGGATATGGGTCTATGTTTAATCATGTGTAAGAACCTGAAAAAGTGAATAAAATCTAAAAGGTTCAATAGATATTGTGAAAGGGAAAGAAACTGCTCAAAAGGAAAGAACAACTGGGATGAAGGAAAAGAGAAGAGAAAGAAAGAAGGGAAAATATGTATATGTATACAGAGGATAACTAATATAGCTGTACTATTGATTTCTATTACTTTATTGAAAGGAACAGTTAATGTTTAATTGTTTGATCAATCTTACATGCCTATATTTGTTTATCTGAGTAACCAATTTGAAGATATCAATATGTAATGCAACCACCACTGTTAATTTCCTATCACCTTGTCTGAAATTCTGTATCGCTGGTATTGTTTTTGTGTTATTTTGTAGATGTCTGTCAATATGTTTTTCTTCTTTTATCTTTAAAATTAAAAAGTAAATAAATAAAATTTAATGAGAAGAAAGTAAAAAAAAATCATGTGGAAATCCAGTTTTTCCAATACCATTTATTAAAAAGACTATCTTTCTTCCAGTGAAGGTGTTTGGCCCCTTTGTCAAAGATAAGATAGCTGAGTGTGCTTGGAATTGTCTCTGCATCTTCTACTGTGTTTTATTAATCCTCAGGTCTGGTTTCTTTTGCCATAACATAACTGTAGCTTTGTAGTGTAACATAGCTGTGGATTGTGATGCCCTCTGCCTTGCCTTTGTTGCCCAGAATTGCTTTTGCTATTCTAGGTGTCTTCTGGTTCCATATGAATTTGAGTACTGTTTTCTGTAGTTCTGTGAGGCATGCTGTTGGTATTTTGATTTGGATTGCATTAAATCTGTATAACAATTTTGGAAGTATTGCCATTTTCACTATGTTGGCTCTTCCTGTCTATGAGCAAGGAAAATCTTTCCATTTTCTGATATCCTCTTTGACTTCCTGTTTCAGAGTACTGTAGTCATCATTGTAAAGATCTTTCACTTCCTTTGCTGGACAGATTCCTAAGTTGGATAGATTCTTTCACTAGATGGATTCATTTTTCTTGATGCTATTGGGAAAGTTGTTGTTTTCCTAATTTCTCTCTTGGTGAGTTTGTTATTCATGTACAGGAATGCTATTGATTTTTGTGTGTTGACTTTGTATCTGACAAGCTTCAAATATTTGATGTATGAGCATCAACATAATTATATATGTAAGAAGTTGGACAATGACCTGGAAGATCTGTGATGACTGCACATATACAAATAGAACAAAGAAGAGACAAATACCCAACCTTGGCACTACACCTTACCTTGTGCTGTAGTTTGGATGTGTCCCTCAAGGGTTCATGTGCTGATAACTTGGTTTCCACTGTGGTGATGGTAGAACTTCTAAGAGGTGGGCCTGAATGAGAATTAATTAGATCATGGGGGCATGTTGTCAGAAAGTATTAATATAATTTTCATGGGACCTAGTGAGAGTAGGTATGTGAAAGACTGGCTTCTCTCCAGTCTCAAGGGTTTCCTGTCTTGCTATGTGGTGTCTTCCACATGTAATCCTGCTATTTTGATACCATCCACTGTCAGGGCCTCACTAGAGTCCAAATTGATAGAGCCACCTGCTCGTGGGACTTTCAGCCTCCAGATCTATGGGCTGCATTTACCTCTTTTCTGTATAAACTACTCAGCCTCAGGTGTTTTGTTATGGCAACAAGAAATGGACTGATATACCTTTCTGATAAGAGCCTAAGTAGCAAAACAAATAAAATTAAGAGTTTTTTGGGGGCTGGGGATTTAGCTCAGCGGCAAAAGCGCCTGCCTGGCAAGCGCAAGGTCGTGAGTTCGGTTCCCGGTACCGGAGAAAAACCGAAAAACAAAAAACAAAAAACAAACAAACAAAAAAAATTAAGAGTTTTTGCAAAGGATGATGTAGTGGGAAGAGAAAAAAGGCAAAACTTAAAGGCAAAGGGAATGGAACAGCATTTACTAAGCTGTTTATTCATAGTATCTCTTTGGAAGGAAAGATGTCAAAGGGACCCTAAATGTAGTTCATCTTCATCAGAGTGTCCTGGGATATGCAGTAGAGGCCATAATACTGCTATAAGTCACATACCAAAACCTTGAAGAGAAAACCCATAAAAAGCCATTAAAAATAATGTGGTTTATGTCTAGATGTGCTCCTTCCAATGCCTCATGCACTCATAGGTTGTGAGGCATTGGGGTGGTGATTAGATCATGGGGCATGATGTTTGTCAGTGGGTTAGTCCATTGCTGAGTTTATATCTTAATGTGATGCTGGAAGGTAAAGCCTGGTTAGAGGAGGTGGGTCACTGGGGGTGTGATCTGGGAGGTTATAGCTCGCTCCCTCTCTCCCTTTGTACTCTCTCTGCTTCTTGTCTGCTATGAGCTCTTTCTCCTTGGCCATGCCCCTGCCGGTCACCTTGTCTTGAAGCCATCCTGCTATGGACTGAAATCATTAAAAACTGTGGGCCCAAGTAAACATTTTCTTCTTTAAATTGTGGATTCAGGTATTGTGTCCCAGTGATGAGGGAAGTAGCTAAGGCACATAAGTTTTTATTTAGAATGCTACTATATGGAATGATTCTGCCCTGATGGAAGAGTAGAAATTTTACACTGCCTTAGCAAAAGAGGTCACATAAGGTTCAGCTAATTTCAGAAATAGTCAAAGATTATTCTCAGAAAAGGGAAAAATTGTCCTTTTGCTTTGGGGGCTATTGGGTCACAGTAGAAAATTATTCATTTAAGGTTCTTTTACAGTAACTATATTTAATGATGTATAGATATAGATGAGATGTTATTCTATTTTATCATCTTTCTGTAAACCTTTAATTCTGTATGTGGATAACATAGATATTTAAATACATAGATGAGCTATGAGAAAATAAAAAAATATGCAAAGAATAAAAATAAGTGAAAATGAGAAGGAAAGGAACAATACTGAAGTGGGGCTGTATTCTAGGGAGTCTAATTAAAGCCTTGTGCATATTAGCCTTACTTTTTCAATATTTTAGTTTTATTTTTTTAACATATATCAACTTGGTATAACATAAAATTAACATTCTAATGTTTAGTGTGTGTTTCTATGAATTTTGATAGATATATAGCTTCGTGTAACCACTACCATAATTAGTATACCATACATGTCCATAATCCACAAAACTTTTGCATCAAACTGTTTCCTTTCTTGATACTTGGCAAATGCTTGTACATTGTGTGTTCTTATAGTTTTACCTTTTCTAGAATGTTATGTAAATGAAATCATTTCACTCGACACGATGCCTTTAATGTTCATCCATGTTGTTGTATATAGCTTTTATTGTTGAGTAGTATTTCAATGTATAAAGGTACTAGTTTGTTGAGGAACATTTGGGTTGTGTGGTAGTTACAGTAGAGTGTCAACTTGTTTGGCTTTGGGATATGACCAGAGGATTGGTGTGGCATGCATCTAGTGTCTGCCTGGGTCATGAAGGTCTGAACTTGGGGTGTATATCAGGTCTCTCACCCCTTCTTCTCTGGTGCTTTTCCACTGCTCTGCTTACTAGCCATTGTAAACTAAGCAGCTTTGCTCTTCTTTGCCCTTTTGCCATGATGTTCCTGCCTTGGAGCCTTGTAATCCACTGAAACCATAAGCTAAATTAAACTTCTTTTCCTATAAGTTGTGTCTGTTGGGTGTTACGTCCCAGCAGTGGAAAATTGACTAATACAGGTTGTTGCCAGATTTGAATGTGTGTGCTTGAGAATAAAGGTGCTTTTTAGCATTATTGTATAGGATTTTTAAAATGAAAATAACTTTTCATTTCTGTAGCATAAATACCTAGACAAGGGATTGCTGGAACATAGCACATAAAATTGCCAAACTGTTAAAGAGTTATAAAATCTGATAAAAAGTCAATAGCAATAGTGACAAAAAACAATACCTAAGAATACATCTAGCAAGGAGATAAGCAACACTCTTTGAGGCTAATGTTACAAATCTTTATTGAATGATGTATTAGTTAAGATTATGCTGTTTTAATAGATAATCTGCAGTCATCAGTGGCTTAGCAAAATTTATGTTTATTTCTTGCTCAGATAATGCAAACGGATATTTTGAATTAAGAATGGCATTCCTCTAAGTAGAGATTTAGGTTTGAAGTCTCTTTCTGTGTTTTACTTCTGCCATATTTAACAGGTGGCTTCCAAATTGGCTATGGCAAGCAGATATGGAGATGTATGCAAAAGATAGTGCTAGTGCTAGTGACTCCCATTTCGAGAGTTGACATGCTATGCATTATTTTTGTTACCATTTTGTTGGCAAGGGTTTAATCATAATGTCAACTACTGAGGATTCTATGAGTTTCACTCTCGCTGTCTAACTGATTCTACGCAGCCAGCACTAAGATGTCCTTCCTTCCAAACTTGATCTGTAGAGTCAGTACAATCCCACACAAAAGCCTACCAAACTATTATGTAGATATTTGCAAACTGATTTTAAAGTTCAGATGGAAAGACAAAAACCCAGAAAAGCCAATACAATATTGAAGAACAAAGATAGACTAACACTACTCAGCTTCAGAAAGGTACAGTAATGCAGACAATATGGTATTTACAAAAGAAGAGACAGACAGATCAACAAATATGAATAGAAAGCCCAGAAGTAAAGCTGCACAAATACAATTCACTTTATCTCTTGAGAATAGGCTAAGGGCAACTCGGTGGAGGAATTACAGTCTTTTCAACAAAAGCTGTTGGAGAAACTAGATATCTGTATGCTAAAAAGTGAACATAAACTCTGATGTAATTTTTTCACCTCCTTTTAAAACTAGTACATGTTTGTAGTACATTATAATTTTATTCTTTGTGGGGCGTTGGTACATGTACACAACACATCTTCATTCTTTTTTCATCCTTTTTCCCTCTCCTCCGCCCTGCCTCCCAACTCATCTTTCCATCTCTTGGTCACCTTCCCTTTTGGGAAAACCTATCTCCTTGTTTCCTATTATCTTTTATTTTGGCCTTTCATTTATTTATAATTTATAATTTATATAATTTCTTATATAAGAAAAGCCATGTAATATATAGGGCTTGTATGTGTCTGATTTATTTCACGTAACATTATGGTCTCAAGGTGCATCACTTTTCCTACAAGTAACTCGATGTTATCCTTCATGACAGAGTAGTAATCCACCATATATAAATGTCTCATTTTCTTTATCCATTCGTCTGTTGAGAGATAGAAGCTGCTTCCAAGATTTAGCTATTATGAGTTGTGATGCTATAATCATGGGTATTCATATATCACTGTTAATATGATGTCTTTAACTCTTTGGGGAAGATACTTAGAAAGGCAATAGGTGGTTCAAGTGGAATTACTAGCTTTAGATTTTAGGGATCTCCTTACTGATTTCCAGAATGGTTGTAATGGCTTACAATCCCACCAACAGTGTAGAAGTGTTCCTTTCCCCCTGCAGCTTCACCAACATTTGTTATTATTTAATTTCCTGTAGCCATTTTCTCTGGAGTAAGGTAGAATCTCAGTATTGTTTTAATTTGCATTTCTCTGATGGAAAGAGATGTTGAACATTTTCTCATGTACTTATTGGCCACTTTAATTTCTTTAGTTGCTCATTTTTTATTGGTTCTATTATTTCGAGGGGTGTAATTTTTGAATTCACTGTATATTCTAGATATTACTCCTCTGTCTCAAGAGTAGCTGGCAAAATTTTTTTCTTATAATATAGGCTGTCTCTTCACTCCGTTGGTTGTTTCCTTTATTGTGCAGAGAAATTTAAATTTGATATGATTGCATTTGTTGAGTCTTGGTACTATTTTTTGTGCAACTGGGCTTCTGTTCAGAAAGTCTTTGCTTATCCTTATGTCTTCAAGAATTTTATCTAATTTATTTTCCAGAAAATTGTTTCTGTTTTAATAGTAAGATCTTTGATCCATTTTGATTTTGATTTAGTAAATGGTGAGAGAGAAGGGTCCATATTCAATCCTCTGCCTGTGGATAGCACATGTTCCTAGTACCATTTATTAAAGAGTATCTTTCTTCTAGTGCATGTTTTTGATCCCTTTGTCAAAGATCATATCGCTGAATATGTCTGGAGTTGTTTCTGCATGCTCTGTTTTGTTCCATTGATCCATGTTTTTTTTTTTTTTTTTTTGGGTTAATGCCATGCTCTTTTTATTACTGAATCTTTATAGTACAACTTGAAGCTCAGAATGATGATGCCTCCTGATTTGCTCTTGTTGTCAGGATTGCTTTTGCTATATTAGGTCTCTTCTGGTTCCATATCAACTTTAGGTTTGCTTTTTCTAGTTCTATGAGGAATGTTGTTGGTATTTGATTGAAGTTGCATTAAATTGTATATCAGTTTTGGAAATATGGCTACTTTGTAATATTGGTTCTCCCTATCCAGAAAAGGGGATATCTTTCCATTTTTGGATGCCCTGTTTAATCTCCTTTTTTCAGAGTACTTAGTTTTTATTGTAGAAGTCTTTTACTTACTTGGTTAGGTTAATTCCTGTAATCTTGATGGTGTTGTAAATGATGTTTTACTAATTTCTTTCTCAGTAAGTTCATTATTTGTGTATAGAAATGCTATTGTTTTTCCATGTTGATTTTGCATCTTGCTATGCTGCTGAATTTGGTTATTAATTGTAGAAAAGTTTTGTTGGAACTTTTTTGTCCTTTAGATAAAAGATCATGCCCTCTGCAAATAGTGATAATTTGACCTCTTCCATATATATATGTATGTGGGGGCAAATTATATATGTGTGTATATATATATATATATATATATATGAGATCATATATATGTACATGTATATATACATATACACATATATATGGCAGAGGTCAAATTATCATTTCATATATATATATACCATATATATATATTCCCTTTTATTTCTTTCTACTGCTTGATTTCTCTGGCTAATATTAGTGGTGATATTGGGCATCCTTGTCTTGTTCCTAATTTTAAAAGGCTTGGAGTTTTTCCCTAGTTACTATGATTTCAGCTGTAGGTTTGTCCTAAATTTTTTTTTTTAATCAGATCAAGATAGGTCCCTTTACATCTACTTTTTAAAGGGATTTTTATTATGAATGGATGTTGGATTTTGTCAAAGGCCTTTTCTGCATCTATTGAGGTGATAATGTGATTTTTGTCTTTGTTTCTGCTTATGTGATGTATTGCACTTATTGATTTGCATATGTTGAATCATGCTTGTATCCCTGGGATAAAAGCTACTTGGTCATGATGTATGATCGTTTTGATAATTTGTTGCATTGTTTACCAGTTGAGTATTTTTTTTTCCTTTTTTTTTTTTTTTTGTTTTTCTTCCGGTACCAGGAATTGAACTCACGACCTTGTGTTTGCCACTGTGCCGCTGAGCTAAATCCCCAGCCACTGGTTGAGTATTTTTGTGACTATGTTCATTTAAGAAATTGGCCTGCAGTTCACTTTTTAAATTGGATCTTGGTCTGCTTTTGGAACCAGGGTTATGTCAGCTTCCAGGAATGACTTTGGGAGTGCTCCTTCCCTTTTAATTTCATGAAAGAGTTTGAGGCATGTTAGCATTAGATCTTTCCTGAAGTTCTTATAGGAGAATTTTGTTTATTCTTTCAGAAAAATAGCTCTTCAAATTTTTTTTAGTGACAACTTTATTAATTTCTGTTCTGATCCTTATAGTTTCCTTCCTTGTACTAGCTTTGAATTTGGAAATTCTTGTTTTGCTAGGACCTTGAGGAGCATCATTAGGCTATTTGTTCTCACTCTGTTTTTCTTATATGGACATTCAAAACTATAAACTTCCCTCTTAGGACTGCTTTTATTGAGTCCCATAGGTTCTGGTAAGTTTTACTGGCATTATCATTTGATCTAGAAACTGTCTAACTTCTTTGATTTCTTCTGTGACTCATTGGTTGTTCAAGAGGGTACTGTTTAATTTCCATGTGTTTGCATAATTTCTGTGATTTTTTGCCACTGATTTCTAGTTTCTTTTTTTTTTCTTTTCAGAATTAAATTTTATTTCACATTGATAGAAATCATGAAAAACATTTACACGGTCCCACATTACAGCACAATATTTCAATGGAATAGTTCTTGCTATAAATAAGATCTTACTGATTTGTATAACTGAACTAAGTCTACAGTTCTGCAAGGTAAAGCAGAATAACTTAGTAAATGTTTAAAATTTTTAAATTTAGAAATAAACATATGGCTTCATTATAAACATCCTATGTAGTCCATTTCTAGATTACTTTCATGATCAATTAGCACCATAAAGATGCATTCTTAACATTGTTTTGGTAAGTTGAAATACAGCAGAAAAATTAACTCAGTTCAGAAATATGAAGCAGACATTTTTGCTACATTTTAAATTACATGGTAACTATACCATATTTATAGGGTTCTGATTAACTGTTATTATCCATAAAATTGTTTTCAAATAATTTTTGACTATTAATCTGGAAATTTTGACTACTTAAAATCAAATGACTGCCGTTTTTATGTCTGCACAAAAGACTAATCTTTAAAAATAATTTGAAGTGAAAATTTCAAGTAAGACCACTGGCAGATTACAATAAAGCAACTTTGTCATTTTCTACAGTAGTTGGTTTCAAAAATATGTACAGAGAAAGAAACCTTAATGTGACAAACCTCAATAATTTTAGAAATTCATTTTTAAGATCTGTCTTAAATATTTCTGTACATACTAGAATATGATCTAATTATTCATTCAACTGCTTACATAAAAATAATAACCTTTTATTATCAGGACTGCAGACTCTAAGTCTAAATTTGAACTGAAGTATAATGATTTGAAATACATAATGTAAGAAGTTTAAATAATGTTTGGTTTCTTTTAAAGTGTGTATAGATTTTAAATATCTTACATCTGTAATTGAGAATGTCAAATTACAGCATATATTGATGGTAGATGTCTACAGCAGGGAGGCAATAGGTTCGGTCCGCTATGAAGAGTACTCATGAAAGAAAACATTTTTTTCCTTGAGAAAATATTAAATAAAAACAGCATCAAGGAAAAGAAAAACCTGGTCCCTCAGATAAAGGGGCCATTAAATGAAGAGAGCAGTGTTACTCTTTACTGAGAAAAGCATCATCCCTCTTATCAAGAATAATGAAGTAACATCTAATTCTTACGTATTACAATCATTCTGTATAATGAACACATACAGAAAAATACAGACACTGCATGGTGATCGAGCAACCCTGGAATAAATCCATAGACTAGATCATTGCATGCATAAATCACTTACACCTAAACTGTTCATTTTACCTGAACAAAGTTTCATTAGTATACTGGCAATTTTCAAGTGATGTAATAAAAAAAATCTGGTTGTATTATTTTATTATTTTGCTGAATTATATGTGAGAAAAAGAACCTAGCTGCCTCACCTATTTTAGTACTAGTATATTCTGGATCACATTATACAAATACATGTATAGAAACTTAAAAGATCATAAATTTCCCACAAGGAAATGTTATTTATTATATATCATTGATGTGTATTTGCAAAACATTTTAACACTGCAAACATTAGAAGTTTTAGGATTGGGCTTGAGAAAAGTGTATCCTCTACTACGATGTTGCTGGTGTACTTCTACACAAGGCCTCTTAATGACGTCAATCGATCCGAGGTAGGAGTTTATCAATGAATTGCTTGACATCCATCATTTCCTGCTGACACGAGCTATGCATCAGCCTTCATAGATTTTGAATGTCACATTGGCTGGATTTACCAACGATTTCAGTTTTTCAACAGTAGGGGAGCCAAACATTAGGGGAACTAGAGGGTCACAATCCCCGTGACACTGGAGAATAGAAATATCTTTGTTAACACCACTGACAGGACCCTGTGGGAATGAAGCCCGGAGTGGAAGCCAGTAACTAAGCGTGGTGACACCCCCCGACAGTTTCTGCTGTGTGGTCAGCGCAGTGCATAAAGACAGAGCTCCTCCCTGAGAAAATCCTCCCAAAATAATTCTGTTAGAAGGAATGCTGTTCTTCACCTCTTGATCTATTAAAGCTTTTACATTTTCTGCTGCCCTTTTAATTCCAGGTTCATCCTCCTGAGAATCTGGTGAAAGCCCAATGATATCAAACCAAGAAGGCATAACCATGTTCATATTTAATGTTTCAGGCATAACAGGCGCGTGTTGGGCAGATATATTTGATATGTGAATTTCTGATACCTGCAAAGGCTTCTGCCCATCCATGCCCGGTGTCTCCCAATCCGTGAAGGAAAATAACCGCGGCGGAGGCCTTGCGGGCGGCGGGCAGACGGCGGGCACCGGGGCGGACATATTATTGCCGCACATGCGCCGGCCCGTGGCAGCGCGTCAGGAGCGGAGGGGCTCGCGCGGCCCAGGGCGTGGAGCGGCGAGTCTCGGCCCGCCCTCCGGGCGCGCGCATGATTTCTAGCTTCATTGCACCATGATCTGATAATATGCATGAGATAATTTAAACTCTTTCGCATTTACTTAAGTATGCTATTAAGTTTAGCATGTGGTCTATCTTGGAGAAGATTCCATGTACTGATGAGAAGAATGTGTGTTCTGTCATTGGGTGAAATACTCTGTAGATATCTGTGAAGTCCACTTGTTCAAAATTCCATTCAATTTTGTTATTTCTTTGCTAAGTTTTTTGTTAGTTGATCTGTCTGTTTGTGGAGTGTTAAAGTCCCTCATTACATTTGTGTTAGTGTTTATCTGATCTTTTATGTCCAGCAGTGTTTGTTTTATGTAGTTGGGCATGGTGTGTTCAGTGCATGTGTTCAATATGTTTATAAATGTTTATAATTGTTATCTCTTCCTGCTGAACTGTTCCCTTAACCAATATGTAGTGACCTTCTTTACCTCTTCTGATCAGTTTTAGCTTGAAGTCCGCTCTGTCTGAAACAGGGGTAGCTACTCCTCCCTGTTTTCAGGTTCCCAGGTTCCCACTGTATGAAATATTGTTTTTGTGAATTTATTTTTGATTAAATGTGTTTCCTGTATTCAGCAGAGTGTGCTGTTGAGTCTTCAGGTTTTGGAAGTAGGGGTAATACTGGATTGCTATTCTATTTTATGAAGTAGTTTGAGGAGTATTGATTAATAATTTTAAAAATCTGGTACAATTCAGTAGAGAATGCATCTGATCCTGGACTTTCCTTTGATGGCTTTTTAAAATTACTGGTTTACTTTCACTGCTTATTATTGATCTATTGAGATGTTTTATATCTTTGTGGTTCAACTTGGTTAGGTCATATATGTCTATTCATTTGTCTATTACTTCTAGATTTTTTCAGTTCATTAGAATATATTTTTAAAAATATTCTCAAACCATCCTCTGGATTTCAGTGGTATCTGTTATATTATTCCTTTTTAAGCCTCTAATTTATTTATTTGTTCTCTCTCTCTTTCTCTTTCTCTCTCTCTCATGTATTTGGCTAAGAATTTGTCAATTTTATCTTAACAAAGAACCAATTCTTTGCTTTATTAATCCTTTGTGTTCTTTTAGTCTCAATTTCATTCATTTCTACTCTGATGTTTGTAATTTCTTTCTGCTAGTTTTGAATTTGGATTGTTCTTGTTTTTCTAAGAACCTGAGATGCATCATTAGGTTGTTTATTTGAGGTTTCTGTTTTTCTAATGTGGGCATTTATAGCTGTAAATTTTAACTGTTTTTGCAGTATTCTATAGGTCTGAGTAAGTTGTGTTCACTTTCCTTTAATTTTAGGAATGTTTACTTTTATTTTACTTTTTTGAGACAGGGTCTCGCTATGTAGTTCAGGGTAGCTTTGAATTCACTATGTAGCCCAAGCTGACCTTGAACTCATGGAGATCCTCCTGCCTCAGCCTCCTGAGTGCTGGGATTGCAGGCATGTGCCACCATGCCTGGCTGGAATGCTTGCTTTTAACTCCTAATTTGTTCAATGATCCCCTCCTCATTCAGAAGTATATTTTCAAGCTCCATGTATTTATCTATTTTTGGTGGTTTCTTTTGCAGTTGATTTCTAGTTTCATTCCATTGTGGTCCAATAAAGTGCAGTAAATTACTTTAATTTTTAAATATTTGTTAAGTATTTAACAAATATTTGATTTAGGGCCTGAAAGTTCTTCTATTTTGTGGAAACTTCTTTGTGCTAGTGAAAAGAATGTGTATTCTGCAGCTTTTAGATGGAATATCCTGTAGATGTTTGTTAAGTGTATTTGAGCTCTATAGTGTAATTTAAATCTGAGCTTCCACTGTTGATTTTTTTTTGTCTGAAAGATGTTTGATGTAAATGGGGTATTGAAGTCAGACACTGTTATTGTATTGGGTCCTATACCTTGCTCTTTAGGTAAGGTTTACTTTATAAAATTGAATGCTCTAACATTCAATGCATATATATTTACAATTTTTATATCTTTCTTTTTTGTTTTTTTTGGTACTAGGAATCGAACTCAGGAGCTTGAGCTTGCCACGTAGGTGTTGTGTCTCTGAGCTACATCCCCAGCATGTTATATCCTTCTCGATGGATGGCTTCCTTTATCAATGTGTAGTAACCTTCTTTGTCTCTTTGACTAATTTTGGCTTGAAGTCTATTTTGTTGGAAGGTAGTATAGCTATTCCTGATTACTTTCAGATTGTAGTTGAGGGTTGGGGATATAGCACCTGCCTGGTAAGCTCAAGGTCCTAAGTTTGATTCCTGGTACAAAAAAAAAAAAAAAAAAAAAAATGGAGAGAGAAAAAGATTCCAGTCTATTGGAATATTTTTCTCCATCTTTATACTTGCAGTTTGTGTATGTCTTTGCTGGCGAGGTAAGTTTCTGGCAGACATTAATAGTCAAGTCTGCTTTTTTAAAATCCAATTGAATAGTCTGTGTCTTTTAATTAGAGAATTCAGACACTTTATGTTCATGGTTATTATTGAAAGGTATGTACTAGATGCTGTCATTTTGGTTTTGTCTGGTTGTTTTGAATGATCTATGCTTCTTTCTCTGTAATTCATCTTAGTAGTTTGATGTTTTGCTGAGTTAATCATACTTTATTATTTCCTAATTCTCATTTGCTTTTCTACTCTTCTAGTAAGATTTATTCTTCCCTATGATCTCAAGATTTATTCTTCCCTATGATCTCAAGATTCCTCCTCAGTGTGTAGGAGTTAAACATCTTCTGCAATGCTGGTTTTGTGATCATGAATTATTTTAGTTATCCCTATCTCAGAAAATCTTTATTTCATTTTCTGTTCTGAAGGATGAATTTGCTGGATATAGTAATCCAGATTGGCAGCTATTTTCTTTTAGGGCTTTAAATATATCACTCCATATACCCTTGGACTGAGAAACCTGCTATTCTGATATGTTTGACTTTTATAAATGACTTGGCACTCTCTTTCATAGCTTTCAATATTCCTTGTTTATTCTGTACTTTGAGTAGTTTAAGTATAATATGGTGTGGGGAAATTTTATTCTGGTCATGTCTGTTTGGGGTTCTAAATGCCTTTTGGATGTCCATCATTCCCATGATGTGGGAAATTTTTTGCAATTGTTTCATTGAATATGTTTTTTGTGACTTTAGCCTATACCTGAACTGCCTTGGCTAAATAAATTCTTTGTATGTTTTATCTTCTAATCATGTCCCACATATCTGTTCTATTAATAATTTATTATTTTTTCTAAATTTATTTATTTATTTATTTAACTATAGCAAAGTTTTGCTAAAGGTAAGAAAAGCAACAGGCTCTGCAGGGCAAATTTGGACCAAGTCAAAATATAAAAAGTACACCCTACAGCACGAGGGTGGGCCACTATGCAAGAGAAAACAATGGCAAAACCGCAGTGTGGATCATTCTTTTTGTATCACTGGTGTCGGGTCTAAGTTATCCTATTGAAAACTTGCTTGAGTTCTTGTAAGAAATTCATGTATAGGGCTTTAGGAACTGTTCTGCACATGTGTCCTGGGGTTTTGTAATTAACAGGTCACGCCTACTTCTCTAGCCAGCTTTGCAATGTCCTAATCTCTTGTCTCATTTCTCCCTGACGGACACATATCCTTGTAATTCTGTATGGGGTGCAGAGGGAGTGACGGTCTCCATCTTCATACAGCGACTTTCTGCTGAAAGGGGCTGTAGGCCCTACCTATTGGGGAGCATGTGCTTTCCAACTACCTTGGGGTGTGTGGCTCACTGGCTGGGTTGAAGCACAAAAGATGGAACAATACTGGAGTCTTGCTTTCTGAAGAGGAGCCCAGGTCTTCTGGAGGATCTGAGGAATAGCTTTCTTCTCAGTTCTTCTGCTCCTGGCTGGCTAATCCAGATATGTTACTGGATTTTGGGTGTTGGGATCTCCCTCTGAAGGTGGTTTCTATGTTCTTTCTATCCTGAGAAAAGAATTGGTCAAGACAAGCACAAACTGTAGTAAATTTTATTAAAGATAGGAAAAGAAATAGGCTCCGCAGAGCAAGCTTGGGCCAAATAAAAGTAGGAAAAGAAGTATACCTGAGCACAGGCCAGCATGCTAGGGAACTCACTGGCCTTTTTCTTTAATTCTTTCTGAATGTGATAATTCACCAGCCTTATATTCAAGTGCTGATATTCTTTCTTCTGCTTTACCTAGTGCATTGCTGAGGCTTTCAGCGGAGTTAGTGGACTTACTGAGCTTTTCATTTCCAAGGTTTCTATTTTGTTGTTTCAGAATCTCTGTCTCTTTGGTGAACTGCTGTTTAAAACTCTGTATAATTTTCCTTAATGAATTTATACTGGCTATTTGTATCCCCTTCTGGGGTCACTGATCAGTTTTAAAATCAGAACTTTGAATTCTGGCATTCTATTCATTTTGAAACTGAAGAGCTGTGAACACTTGGAGAAATCCTGTTGTGCTGTTTTCCCACATTTCTTGTGTTTCCATGTCGAGATTTGGATATCAGTTGGGGTGAATGTCCCTTCTAAATTTTGTGACAGTCTTCTTTGTGAGCAGCTTTCTCTTAAGGACTCCATCCTCAGCATCAAAAGGGAGAAAACAAACCATAGTAATGACAACATAAAGTTAAGACATAGAAATACAGTAAAAATTAATTAAAACTACAACTATATGACCAATAATAGTAGAAAATAAAGGGGCAAAATAATATAGAATAAACTACAAGGATAAAAACTAATGAAGGTCAAAAGTCATAATAATAAGATAGTTAAAAGGGGAAGCAGTGAAGAGGTAAAAGAAACAAGATTTTCTTTTGGAGACAAGGTTTTACAATGCAATTCAGGTGGCCTTGAACTCACTTTGTAGCCCAGGCTGGCCTTGAACTCACAGAGATCCTCCTACCTCAGCCTCCAAGTGCTAGGATTATAGGCATGCACCACCTTGCCTGGCCTAGAACAAGATTTAAAAGAGAAAGAGGAAAGGAAAATCAGAAAAAGGAAAAGAATGAGATTAAAAAATACAAGCAAAGAATAAAAGTAATTATATAAAACCAAGGGAGAAAAAAAAAAGTGAGTCCAAAAAAATTCTCCCCAGCCTAGGTACTTGGATTAGAGAAGCTTTATTCCTGGGCTTTTTTTTTGTTGTTGTTTGTTTGTTTTGAGATAGGGTCTTGCTACATAGTTTAGGCTGGCCTTGAACTCCTCATGTAGCCCAGACTGACCTTGAACTCACTGCAGTCCATCTGCCTCAACCTCCTGCATGCTGGGATTACAGGTGTGCTCCACCACGCCCAGCTTTTCCTGGTCTTCTAGTACCAGAACCCACCAGCTATGGAGTTGTACTGGGTTCTGCTGTGATTCTTCCCTGCTCCCAGCAGAGTGGTGTTATATGTAAGCAGTGACCTTGCTTGAATGTCCTGCTGGGCTGGGCCAGATAATAGGATGTTGTCTGTGGCAGCATTGTATTCCCTCCAGATACTTTGCTTTCTAAAATGTGGACGTAGAGCTGATGCTAGTCCCAACTGGCTTCATGCCATCTGCTGGACAGGTGCCTACTCTCTCCAGAGGTCCCCAAGCTTAACTGGTTGTGGTAACACTTAAACTGGGCCATATCCCTAAATCTGTCAGAGAATGAGAGAAGTTGACCACTGAGTTCTATGCCTTTGGGAGTGAGGAGGTATGGGTGTGGGGGGTGTGGGAGGGGCAGCCATAGGGACTGAGCAATCAGCCATGGGAGGTGAGCAATCTTGGCACTCTCAGACCCAGCCCCTTCATTAAACTCTATGTGATCAGTCTTACTCCTCATCTCAGAGTGCGGTGCTACTGACCACCCTCACAGTCTGAGTTCCTTGCTGCTTAAACTTTTCGGTGGGCCTGACTGACCCTGCCTGTCTCCATAACTGTCTCTGTAGCTGTCTCCTGCCCAGCCACTGTGGCAGGGTGCCCCTAGGAACCCTAAATTGCTATTGTTCCATGCCTTCTGATCTCCTGAGTACTCAGTCTCCCAAAATAGGCCCCTTCTCAGGATGGCCCCTGGCTATAGCACTCCACCATATGGTGAGTACTACAGTAGGTTTCTTCTCCCAAACTGCCTTAGCAGGGAAGAAGAGTAACTTTCAGAACAAGTCCCTTATCAGGAAGATAACTGTTAGTAACAGCGAATGAGTAACAACCCGCAGACAGGTGTATGTGAGCAAAAGGGTGGATTTAATTCTGTCTGGGTCCAGACCAGCTGAAATCATGGATGATATCAGCGGTTGGCCAGAGGAGAAGTTGAGTTTATATAGGGTTTGGGGATAGAATCATAATGCCAAGGAGTTTGGATGGAATGTTTAGGGTCAAAGTTCCAAGGATGGTTGGTGCAGGTGTGCAGATAGTGCTGGCCCTTCTGGCGCTAGGGAGATTCTATGTCCAGTCCTAATTTCCCTTATGGCCATCTGTTCTGTTTGCTGAAGGCAGCATGGTCCTTTTAGTGGTTTCCTGTTGTTTGCTGAGAATGGTCTGTTTGCTGAGAAGGTCTTGCCTGGGTCAAGCAGGATGATAATGATACACAGTATACTATACTAACTATTGTTATTCTCTTATTATTTTGTTATGAAATTGTTTTTCTTATGAAGTAAAAAAATAGGTTATAAAAAAACCTTTCAAGGTTTCTTCTGTGGCTGGGATTGCTGGGCTGCCAGCACTCTCCAGGGTTATCCTACGCTTGCAGCTTTGGGTTCCCCTCTCTGCAGTGGGCGGGGATTAGAGTTGCCCGTGGCTTTGTACTTTTCTCCAAGTTGCCTTTCTGCTTCCTCATGCATTTTTAGCTTGCCTATCGGCTCTTGATGCCCAGAGCTCTTCCTTTCTTGCTCTGTTCAGAGTGAAATTTCTTGTTTGTTGCCATGACTCTTCTCACTCACAGAGTCATGCAAAGAACACTTCTACTCTGCAGTCTGGGGCCTGTTCTGGGGCCTGAGAAACACTACGTCACGGAGGGGGCACTTGGCAGAACAAAGCAAAGGAACAGAGCTGCATCAGGGAAGCAGATAAGGGGCCATGCTCCCAATATCCCCTTCAACAGCACAACCCAATACCCAGTTTCCTTCCACTAGGCCCAGCCTCTCACAGGTTTCAAGTTGCCCAGCCACAGGTTGGTGACCAAATCTTTAACGCATAGGACTTTGGGGAAACTCCAGATGCAAAGCAGGATTGGGGCATATGTGGAAACTGTCTTGTCTAATCATTTTATGTAAATATAAAACTTCTATTAAAGTGAAATTAACAAAAATAAAAAAATGAAATTAACAACTGTATTTTTCTTTCATAGTTATGAAACAGCATATAATAAAAAGTATAAGGAAATAAATATATAGTAGAAAAATATACCATCAAGAGAAGTTTATGATTATTGCCTTTAGAAGTAAAATTTCTTGTAAGTAGCCTATTCCAGACTTTATAACTTAAACAGAAATTAGCAAAAATTTTGAGATACCATGGGCATTACAATATATGACACTTTCTAAATTAAAAGTTTTAAATCTAAAAAATCATCTAAACTGAAGGTTAAACAGAAACACATTTTTTTTTTTTTTTT
>NW_004955414.1:31554446-31566277 GCF_000276665.1 Chinchilla lanigera | reverse complement strand
TTTTGGTTTTTCTCCGGTACCGGGAACCGAACTCACGACCTTGCGCTTGCCAGGCAGGCGCTTTTGCCACTGAGCTAAATCCCCAGCCCCTTGATAAAATATTTAAAATATTATCAAGCTATTTTAGGGTAAAAATTCTGACAAGCTAATACTAAGATTTATGTATTTGTCAAGTTTCTTGTCTTTGGGACAAAATACCTGACATCTGCAAGTTAAGAAGGAGAAGTGTAATTTTTTTATGGTTTCAGGGGTTTCAGTCCATTGTTAGCTGTCTCCAAGGCAGGAACATCATGGCAGAAGGGTGTGGTGAAGGGAAATTGCTGGCAGCTAGGAAACAGAGCACAGGAACAACTCCTAGAGGAAGGGACCCAGGACCAGATAATCTCTGAGACCACACCCCCGATGCACCCAGAAGTGTACTTTATGATTTCTTAGGCATCTCTGAGACCAACAAAGTTGAGTCAAGATTAACCATCACAAACAGAGGTTCCCACAACCCCTATTCACGTCTGATAGTTTGTAGAATTGGAAAGTTTACTTACTAGATTGCTAGTTTATTTTTTGTTTGTTTTAAATTTTTTTCCTATGTAAAATTTTTTGTTCTATAAAAATTCCATAATTAATGATAATAACATAGTTGTTACATTGCTTATCATTATCTTCAAAGTTCTCAGAGTACAAGACATAAACCCAAAATATTCTTACAAAAAGAAACAAACAGATAATAACTTAAACCTTTTTTTCAATGAACTAAGGTACACTTCTAGAATAAATGAAACCAATTAGCATATGTATTGGAAGTATTTTTAAAACAGTGGAATTTGTAGGTTAGAGAAGTATTGAACTTCTCTTTATTTCCTGTTTACCTGGAAGCTCCTCAAACTTTGTCTTTTAGGGATTTTTATGGATTCTTCATTACATGGGCATGATTAATTATTAATTCAGTCTCTGGATGACAGGAGATGGTACTGAAAGTTCCAAACTCTTCCTATCATTTCTTGATCTCTCTTGCTACAAGAACTATCCAGGAACCACCAAGAGTCACCTCATTTGAATAAAAGATTCTCTGATCACCCATGTAATTCCAAGGGATTTAGGAACTCTGTCAGGAATGGGGGCCAAAGACCAAATACTAGAACAAAGATGCTCTTATGCATCCATATCACTTAAGAAATTACAAGAGTTTTGGGGTTGTTAGGAACTGAGAAATATACATGTATACATGTACAATTTCACACATATACTTCACACTATACACAAAATTAACATGATTTTGAGCTTAAATATAAAAGCTAAAGCTATAAAACATCTCAGTGAAAACATTGGATCGTACTTTTGCAATCTTATAACATCAACAAAAAAGAATGAAAGAATTCAGACACAGTACTAATTAAAAAGGACAATAATAATACAGACTTTTTTGCAGTACTAGCTATTGAACTCAGGGCCCTTGCACTAAGCACATCCTTAGCCCCTTTTTATTTTTTGAGACAAGATCTTGATGAATCACTACATACCCCAGGCTTGGGTTGAAATTGTGATCCTCCTGCCTCAGTCTCTCAGAATGCTTGGATTACAGGTGTGTGTAATCTGTGGTTAGTTTGTAGTATGCACTTCTTAAAAATTCCTACTCATCAAAAGATATTGGTAAGAGAATACATAGGAGGGGTCAAAATATTGGCCAAAACGTATTTGAAAAGGACTTGTGTTCAGAGTATACAAAGCAATTTCTTTAGCCCAATAAAATTAGACAAAAATCCACTGTCCTTAATAAAAAAGGATCAAAGAACTCAAATTAGTATTTGTGGCACTTAGGGTTGAGTGTCAAGTTGATTGACTTTGGGACCTACTGGGAGGACTGATGGAACATACTTCCAGGAGTGTCTGAGTTGGTCATGGAGACATTATCTTGGGTACTCTGTATGGTCCCTTGTCCCTTCTTCTTGGTATTGTTCCTTTGCTCTGCTTCCTGACTGTCATGAACTAAGCATCTTTGTTCTACCATGCCCTCTGCCATGATGTTTTTGCCTAGGAGCTACCTGACCATGGGCTAAATTTCCTGAACCCATGAACCAAATTAAACCTTTACTCCTTTAAACTGTAGGTGCTGGATATTGTGTCACACAAGGGGAAAGCTAATTAATGAGTGGAGGGGCCATTGTTGTGACACTCCCTGACTATGTAGTTCAGAAGCTTTTGGAACTTGTTTTGAGGAGGAATTTAGAAAGGTTTGGAGTACAGCCTAAAGAAGCCCTAGAAAGCTTTAAACAGAACCTGATGTAATGCTGATCAGAGCTCAGAAGACCAGAATGCTAACAGGAATGCAGATAGCAAAGGCCAGGCTCGGGAGTCTTCACTGGGAACAAGGACTCCATCAGCATGTGTGTTATGCATTGGCAAGAAATTTGTCTACATTTGGCCCGTGTCCTGATCTGGTGGAGGAAATGTAAAGCAGCCAAGAAGTCAGGCTGTGGCATAGGTATTGCAGGCTTCTTTTAGCAAGATTTATAATGAGAATCAGGGGTAAAAAGCAGAGCAAAAGAACTGAACAATTTACATTTTGGCCTAGGAGTTAGGGATAAAGTTTGGGCCAAAGGAGGTATACTTGCTGAAGAGGCTAGTGCCATTAAAAGAAACTAAGTATTTTGTACAGGGTATTTTGTACATTTATATAGAAATGGCCAATAAATACGAGAAAGTGTTCAATTGCATTATTCACCTGAAGATTTCAAACTAAAACCATAATGATATAATACCAAAACAACAGCAACAGCAGAAACAACAAAAATCAATCTGGTAATAGTAAGTGTTGGTAAGGAGGTGGAACAATAAAAATTTTCATGTACTACTAGTGGAGATACAAAATGATATGGCCACTTTGAAAATTGCTTTGGCTACTTCTTATAAAATTAAATATAAATCAGCTATTCTATTCTTAGACTTTTACCCACAAAAAGTGGAAATACATGTTCACAGAAGCATATTTACAAAAGTGTTTATAACAGCTATATTCATAATACTTAAAACTAAAAACAATTTTTTTGAGTTTGGGCTGACCTTGAATTCACTGGTCTCGAATTCACAGTGATCCTCCTGATTCAGCCTCCCAAGTGGTGGGATTACAAATGTGCACCACCACACTTGACAAAACTGGAAGCAATTTAAGTGTTCATCAATGTAAGCTGGATAAATAAGTTATCATATATACATAAAATAGAATACTATTCAGTAATAAAAATGAATCTTTTACTATAATGCATAATAACATGGATGAACTTCAAAGAACATTTTGTTAAATAAACAAAACTAATTGCAAGAATACATAAGGCATGCCAGGAATGGTGGTGCATGCTTGTAATAACTGCACTCAGAAGGCTGAGGCAGGAGGATTGCTGCAAGCTTGAGGCCAGCCTGGGCTGCAAAGTGAGTTGAAGTCTAGCGTGAAGTGCATAGTGAGACCCTGTCTCAAGAAAGACAAAGAAAGAGAATACATAATGCATTTATATGAAGAGTAAGAATTTACGGGATTAGTAAGTATAGGAAAAAATGAATGTATGGTGATAATGATCACAATTGTGGTTCCCTTTGAAATGGGAGGAAATGATTGGGAAAAGGCAAGAGATATGTTTTGGAGGTGATGATCATTTTTTATATCCTGATAGGAAAGTGAGTTTATATACATGTAATTGTTAACTGTGATATTTAAACTTGACTTGAGTAAGAACCACTTAGCAAATTCATTAAGCTATGAATGTGTCTGTGGATTTTTGACATATAGGCTGCAAACTAAGGAGGGAAGACCCGCCCTGGATGTGGATGGCACAAACCATTAGTCTTTTTGCCTGAATGCAGTGTAAAGATAAAATGGAAGGAAGTCTTACTCTTTTTCTTCAGAGGAGCCCAGACCTTTGCCATTGCCTTTGGATGTTTGACTCCAGTTCCTTCACACTTCCAGTGCAGACTCTTCAGTCTTCCAGTGCAGACCCTTCGACTTTCTGACACAGACTCACACAGGACTCTGCAGTGAGCTTCTAGGCCTCAACCTTTAACTGGATTCCTCTGCCCCAGGTGCATTCTTCCATATCTGATCTGGCAGGTGGCCATTTGGACTCTCCCACTTCTATTCCTGTAAGCCTACATAGTAAATCATTTGTATAAGCATACATATATTTTATATAAATTCTGTTCCTCCAGTGAACCTTAACTAATACAGTAGGTAAATGGGTTTGTAAGGTGGACTAATAGAATAGAACATAAAGCCAAGAAATAGACCTTATAAACATGAAGACTTGATATAGACAAAAGTGGCACTGGATAATATATAAAATATAATATATGAAAATAATATTATCAATAAAAGGCATGATGTGAAAAGAGAAAGAAAACTTAGGTCTTCTTTTTCTTTCACTACACTAAAAAATCCAGACAGACTGATCATCCTAATGTGAAATGCAAGAATTTGAAACTTTTGAGAAAAATACAAGAATATCTTTGTGACAGCAGATCAGAAAAATGTTTCTTAAATAAGGGCTAAAAACCAAAAATGGAGCACAGGGAGTGCCTGGGACTTGGCAACTAGTTGGGCCAGAGGAACCCAGGTGCAGGTAATGCCTGAACCCTCCTCCAGTGCAGGTAATGCCTGAACTCAGCAACCAGCTTGGCCAAAGGAACCCATGTGCATGACCCATTGCCCTACACTGTGGGAAGGGCAGCTAGCATGGGAAGCAGCTGGGACTCAGTAACCAGCTTGTCCAGAGGAACCTAGTGCCTGACCCAACCTCCTACATCACAGGAAGGGAAGAAAGCATGAGCAGGGCCTAGGACTTGGTAACCAGCTTGGCCAGAGGAACCCAGGTGCCTAACCCATCCTCCTACGTGATGTAAAGTTCCTGGGACTGGGCAACCAGCTCAGCCAGAGGAACCCATGTTAAACCCACTCTAACAAGGGGAAATACCTTGCATACAAACTCCTAATATCTGATTTATTCTGTTATATAATTATGGACTTTGCTCCTATGGTCTAAAGTACAAAATCAATAGTTACCACTATCAATTTCTAAATTTTGCTTGATGGTATAATTATTGCTAATTGTGCTACTGTAGCTAGCATGTCACACCTGTTGTAGTCACTTGTTGTCCGTTGGGTAACAGTATTGGGAAGCTCTGGTATAATAACCTCACCATAGCTCTACACTTAAAGGTTGAGGACAGAGCCAAATGGAAACCAACATCCCACTCCCAATTAATTGGGAAGGTAGGGCGTTGGGACAGACACAAACCAAGAATCTCTGACACAAAGAAGATATCTCTGAAGAATAGACTTTTCCTAGAGAGGCCTTGAGAGCAGTGATATAGCTACCTACTACCAAAACTCATGAGGATTATCACAGACAAAAATAAAAATTTCACTTTGAAATAGAATGTGTCAAGATGAAGCAGCAAAATGCAATCTCAGACCTCCAGCCCACTCAGAGCAAGTCCAGGAGACATTGATATAGAAGAACTTTGAAGTCACACACCTGAAATTTCTGAAATGATGGCAAGTAAAGAAATAGTTCCATCAGGCTATAGAAGAAATAAGATCAGAAATAATCTCTCAGGTAAAAAAAGAAATGATAAACATAATGAAAGAATTGTTGAGCATATCTAAAGAAGACATAGATTAAAAAAATAGAAGAATATAGAAAAATAATGGAAACCTTAAATGAACAATATAGGAAAGAAGTAGAATGCATGAAACAGATTCAAAGAGATATCCAGGAAATTAAAAATTCCATTGAAAGCTGGCAGAACCACTTGAACAAAACTGAAGATAGACTTTCAGACCTTCAAGACATTGTTGCAGCTAGTGACCATGAAAAGAAAGATCTCTGAAAAGTAACAAAGAACTAGGAGGAAATAACAATTCAACAGCTGCAAGATGATGCAAAGAAGAGCAATATAAGACTGATAGGTGTCAATGGAAAAGCAGGAGTCAACACAAATGACATAAAAAGACTGCAGAAGTAATAGCAGAAAATTTCCAAAACATGAGAAAAGAATCTGACATACAGATAAGTGAGGAATATACAACTCCAATTAGTCTAAACCAAAATAAATCTACATCCAGATACATAATAAGCAAGGTCCCAGAAATTCAGCACAAGAACAGAAGATTAAAAGTTATTAGAAAAAAGAAGCAGATCACCTATAAAGGAAAGCCCATCAGAATCACAGCAGATTTGTCAACACAAACCATCAAATCAAGAAGAGCTTGGAGCAAAATATTCCAAGTTCTGTAAGTACCCAACTTCCAACCCAGATTGATGTGCCCTGCAAAACTATTTTTCAAAATTAGTGGAGAAATAAGATACTTCCATGACAAAGAACAATTGAAGAAATTAATGACTACCAAATCAACCCTATAAAGATTAATGAAAGATACTCTAGAAAGAGATAAAAATGACCACAATTCCAAGAACTACAACAGAGAGAAATCACCAAGGAAGGCAAGCAGTTAAACACAGGGGAAAATTAGGGAGCCGAGAGCAGGAAAATAACATGACAAAGATAAGCCAATACGTATTAGTATTAACATATCAATGTAAATGGCCTCAATTTACCAATTAAAAGAAACAGACTGGCAGAATGGGTCAAGAAACAAAATCCAACAATATACTCTATACAAGAAACATTTAACTCAAAAGGAAATTCATAGACTGAAAATCAAAGGATAGAAAATAATACTCCATGCAACAGGAACCCAGACAAAAGCAGATGTAGCTATTCTGTTTACAGACAATGTAAACTTCAAACCAAGAATGATCAAATGAAATAAAGAAGGTCACTACATACTTGTTAGGGGAAAGCTTCAAGAGGAAGAGATAACAATCATAAATATGTATGCACCAAATACAGGAGCACCTAACTATATAAGACAAATACTAAGAGATGTGAAAAATCAAATAATCAATAACACAATTGTAATAGGAGACCTTAACACCCTATTAACATAAAGAGTAGGTCAACTAGACAAAAAAATCAGCAAAGAAATAACAGAACTGAACCAAACTTTTGAACAAATGGACTTAGTAGATGTTTACAGAGTGTTCCACCCAACAATATCAGAAGACACATTCTTCTCAGCTGCACATAGGATGTTCTCTAAAATGGATCACATACTAGCCCATAGAACATGCTTAAGTAAAGGCAAGCTGCAGGCACCCACTCCTGGAGGCTGCGCAAGTGCCTGGAAAGGCAGGCAGCAGGTGCCCGGGAAGTGATGTGGAGACGTGTGCCGGCCCTCGGGCTGGCTGCTGCCCAAGAAATGTCATGCCACAGAGAAGCACCAACACAGTAGGCCCACCCGGAGATGTGCATGAACCATCTTGACATGGAAAAACCTCTGGGAAAACATGCCACATGGCGAGTCGCTCTTGGTCCTGCCCTTGAGAGCCAGAAAGGTCCAGAGTCAGTGGAGGAGCAGCTGATGAACAAGGACTCAGAGAACATGAGAGTACCGATGCCTGACGACTCAGAGGTCGAGCTGGCTGGGGATGCAGGAGCCGTTTGGGAGCTGGAAACCAGGAGGACCTTGCACAAAATACCTGGGGAGATCCCCTGGAGGCCATTCTTCCCCTAGCTGTACAGGCTGTGGTGGAGGAGCAAATGGAGCTCTGGAGAGGTCTGTACCAAGACTTCATGGATTAAATGGGTGCCCAATATTCAGATTTTGAAGAACCACCTTCATGGAGAAGGTACATGTTTAGGTTACCTGCCTGGGATACTTTGCACCTGATGGTGCTGAGACTGACTAGTGGGCCGAGGACTTCATCCACATGTTCCTGCCCCCTGTGTTGATGGTTGTGGAGAGGACACTAAGTGGTTGCGGGACTGCAATGTGCTGGGAGGTTGGAAAGAACACCTCTCTGCTTTCTCAGACAAGAGGCATTGATAAAGCATACTTCCCTGGATCCCAGGTCAGTAGAGGGACAAACTATTCTTAAAGATAAGTTTATTACTCAGTCAGCCCCAAATAGTAGAAAAAAGCTACAAAAAATGGCTTTTGCCCCAGATAGTTCCCTTGAGATGTTAGTAAGAATTGCCTCCTTAGTTTTTTATAGCTGTGAGGAGGAGGAGGCCAAGGAGAGAAAACAAAGAGACCGAGAAAAAATAGCTGCCTTTGTTGCAACACTAAGAGAAACAGAACCTAAGTCTGATTCTTGGGGCCCCAAGAAGAACTTGTTGACTACATTCATCTGTTACTGCTGTCAAAAGCAAGGCCATCTCAAGAGGGACTGCCCTAAGAAGCCCCCTGGGCCATGCCCTTACTGTAAAGGTGACCACTAGAGGTCAGACTGCCCTCTGAAGTGAAGCCCCCAAGCTCAGACCCCCTCCTACCAGCTGGTCCAACAGGAATGAAGGGGCCCAGGGCATACTCTGCCTTCTCCCTCTGGCCAGACCATTATCTTCAAGGAGGAGCCCTGCATAATCATGACTACAGAGGAAAAAGTAAACAGCCTATTGCTGGACACTGGTGCTAGTCTCTCGCTCCTTCTTTTCACTCCTGGCCTTCCTTCCAGCTATCTCACCTCAGTGAAAAGAGTCACTGATGAGGGAGTAATCCGCTATTTTTCACAACTCTTGGGCTGTAACTACTTGTTAGATCTTTCTTGCATATCTTTGTTTTCCTGAGAAACCACTTTGAAGATACCAACATGTATTACAGCAGCCATTGATAATTTCCTACCAATCTGTCCATAACTCTGTAATGTTTCTATTGTTCCTATGCTATTTCATAAATGGATGTGTGTTTATTACATTGTGTTTTCAACAACAACCATTGAGAATAGTCAATGATTATTTAATTGATCACTCATGTATAGCTCTATTTGTTTTCCCTAAAAACCACTTTGAAGAAAACAAAGTACAGTACAACAACCATTGATAATTTCTTACCATTTTTGTCTGTAACTCACTATTATTTGTCTGTTTGTTTTCCTGAGAAACTATCTTGAAGGTACCAATAAGTAAAATAACAACCATTGATAATGTCCTACAACTTTGTCTGTAATTCGGTAAATCCTCCTATTACTATGTTATCCTCTTTTACTCTTTTAAATAAATTAAAAAAATAAAGAACGTGCTTAAGTAAATGCAAAGGAATTGAAATTATCTCATGCATATTATCTGCATAGTGCAATGAAATTGGAAATTAATGACAAAAGAAAACACTACAACACATGGAAATTAACTAGCACTCTCCTGGACAACAAATTGGTCACAGATGAGATTAAAGAAGAGCCAAAAATAAGGCTCAGTGGCAGAAGTGCCTGGCTGGCAAGCACAAGGTCCTGAGTTTGATTTCTAGTACCAAAAACAAAAAAAACAAACAAAAAAAAAAAACAAAAAAAACAAAAGAAGTTGAAGAAGAAATTAAACAATACATACAATCAAATGGAAACACAAACACAAGTTACCAGAATCTGTGGGACGCAATAAAAGTAGTCCTCAGAGGGAAATTTATAGTGGTGAACTCTCACATCAGGAAAACAGGATGAGAACAAATAAATAACCTAATGCTGCACTTCAAGCTTCTAGAAAAAGAAGACCAAGTTAAGCCCAAAGAAAGGAGGAAATTATAAAGATCAGAGCAGAAATTAATGCAATTTAGATAAAGAAAACAATACCAAGAATTAATGAATCAAGGGGCTGGGGATTTAGCTCAGCGGCAAAAGCTCCTGCCTGGCAAGCGCAAGGTCGTGAGTTCGGTTCCCGGTACCGGAGAAAAACAAAACAAAACAAAACAAAAAAAAAAGAATTAATGAATCAACAAGTTGGTTCTTTGAAAGAATAAATAAAATTGATAAAACACTAGTCAACCTTATCAAAAAAAGAAAGAAAAAACTCAAATTCATGCAATAAGGAATGAAAAGAGTGAAGTCACTATAGATCCTATGGGAATTCAGAAGATCATCAATACCTACTTTGAAAATCTTTACTCTCATAGAATGGAAAACACAGAAGAAATGGACAGAGTCCTAGATACATATGAATTACCAAAACTGAATGAAGAACATATAAAAATTCTAAATAACACATTAATGAAATTCAAAGTGTAATTAAAAACTTACCAACAAAGAAAAGCCCAGGTCCTAATGAATTCACAGCTGAATTCTACAAGAAATTTAGAGAAGATTTAAGGCCAACACTCCTCAAACTCTTCAATGAAACTGAAAGGGAAGCACTTCTCCCTAACTTATTCCTAGAGGCAAGTATTACCCTGATACCAAGACCAGAGGAAGACCCGACTAAAAAAGAGAACTACAGGCCAATCTACCTCATGAACATAGATGCAAAAATCCTCAACAAAACACTAGCAAACAGAATGCAGCAAATCATCAAGAAGATTACACACCATGATCAAGTGGGATTCATCTCAGGGACACAGTGATGGTTCAATATATGCAAATCAATAAATGTAATACACCATATCAACAGAGTCAAAGATGAAAGTCATATGATCATCTAAATAGATGCAGAAAAGCTTTTGACAAAGTCTAACACTCATCCATGATAAAACCCTACAGAAAATTTGAATAGATGTCTTTACCTCAATCTGATAAAAGCTATCAATGATAAACCAGTAGCTGACATCATATTAAATGGACAGAAATGTAAAACTTTTACTCTAAAATCAGAAACAAGGGTGTCCACTATCATCACTCCTTTTCAATATAATTCTGGAAACATTAGCCAGAGAATTAGACAAGAAAGAGAGAAATAAATACTGTACATAGAAGACCCTAAAAACTCTACCAAAAGACTTCTAGATTTAATAACCAAATTCAGTAGTGTGGCAGAAAACAAAGTCAGGACTCAAAAATCAATAGCATTCCTGTACACAAACAACAAACTCACTGAGAGAGAAATTAGGCAAACCACAGCCTTCACGGTAGCATTCAAAAAATGAAATATTTAGGAATCCATCTAACAAAGGAAGTAAAAGACACACACACATATATAAAAATTTACAATACTCTGAAAAAGAGATCAAAGAGGATATCAGAAAATGGAAAGATATTCCATACTCATGGATAGGAAGAACCAACATAATGAAAATGGCCATAGTTACAAAAATGTTATACAGATTTAATGCAATCCTGATCAATATACCATTAGCATACCTCACAGTTCTAGAGAAAACATTCCTAAAATTCATCTGGAACCAGAAGAGGCCTAGAATAACTAAGGCCATCCTGACCAAGAAAAGCAAGGCAGGGGGCATCAGAATCCCTGACTTAAAATTATACTACAAAGCTACTGTGCTAAAATCAGCATGGTACTCTAGTAACATACTATAGAAATGATCCCTGAAAGTACTGGCAAAAAACAGACCTGGAGATCAGTGGAATAGATTAGAATATACAGGTATAGCTATAAACACTTTCAGCCACCTTATCTTTGACAAAGGGGCCAAACCCATTCATTGTGAGAAAGAGAGCCTCTTTCATAAATGGTGCTGGAAAAACTGGCTTTCCACATACTAAAGACTAAAGCTAGACCCACGCACTAAACTAAATTCAAAATGGATTAAGTATCTAAATATTAAAACAGAAACACTAAGTCTATGGAAGAGACAGTAGGTAGAAATCTTGAAGATATCGGGGTAGGCAGAGAGTTCATGAACAAAAACCAAACTGCATGGAAAATACTTCAAAGAATTAACAACTGGGATATCATCTTATTAAAAAGTTTTTGCAGGGGCTGGGGATTTAGCTCAGCGGCAAAAGCGCCTGCCTGGCAAGCACAAGGTCGTGAGTTCGGTTCCCGGTACCAGAGAAAAACCAAAA
>NW_004955414.1:31548353-31554346 GCF_000276665.1 Chinchilla lanigera | reverse complement strand
AAAAGTTTTTGCACATGAGCAGAAATCACCAACAGAGTGAAGAGAAACCCCACAGATTGGGAAAAAAATTTAGCTGACTGTCCCTCAGACAAAAGACTTCTATCTAACACATATAAAGAATTAAGAAAGAATCAGGCCCCCAAAATTCAAAGACACAGTAAGAAATGGGTCTCTGTGATGAATACACACTTCTCAGATGAAGAAATACGAATGACAAATAGATGTATGAAAGAATTTTCAACAGCATTTGTCATTTGAGAAATGCAAATTAAAACAACACTGAGATTCCATCTCACCCCAGAAATCATGGCTATCATCAAGAAATCAATCAGTAACAAATGCTGGCGTGAGGGTAGGGGAGAAAAAACCCTTCTCTATTGTTGGTGGGAGTGTAGACTTGTACAACCACAGTAGAAATCAGTGTGGAGATTCTTCAAAAAACTAGGATTAGAGATTCCATTTGATGCAGCTATCCCCTTCTTGATATTTTCCCAGAATAACTGAAAACATAATAGCACAGCAATATATGTGCACCCATGTTTATAACAGCACAATTTATCATAGCTAAATCTTGGAAACAACCCAAATGCCCATCAACTGAGGAACAGATAAAAAGATGTGGTATTTTTATACAATAGATTACTAGTCAGGTATAAAAAAGATAAACCTGAGGCTTTTATAGGTAAATGGATGCAACTAGAGACAATACTCATAAGTGAAATAAATCATAATCTCATGTGTAAACATTGTATTGTTTCTCTAGTGTAAGAAAATGAAAGAGTAAATAAGATTCAAAAGGTACAATAGATATAGTGAAAGGAAAAGAAACTGCTCAAAAGGAAAGAACAACTGGGTTGGGGCAAAAGGGAAAAGAAGGAAGGGAGGGGCTGGGGATTTAGCTCAGAGGCACAGCGCCTGCCTGGCAAGCGCAACATCATTAGTTTGATTCCCGGTACTGGAAAAAAAAAAATGTAAAAGAAGGAAGGGAAAAATATATATGTATATACACAAGATAGCTAAGATAATTGTAGTACTGATTTCTATTAGTTCATTGAAAGAAACCATTAGTGCTTATATTGTTTGATCAGTATTACATGCCTATACCTGGTAATCTGAGCAACTATTTTGACGATAACAATATGCAACATAATAACTGTTGCTAATTTCCTATCATCTTTTTTTTATTTTTTTATTTTAAAAATAAAAGGAGGAAAATGTTAACAGACAGACAACATTTTACAAAATAGCAAAGGAACAGTACAGACAGTACGGAGTTACAAACAGAGCGGTAGGGAATTAACAATGCTTGTTGTATTACATGTTGATATCTTCAAAGTGGTTTCTCATGAAAACAGATATAGACATACAAAGCTGATCAACCAAGGACTCATTGACAGTTTCTTTCAGCAAAGAAATACAAGACAGTAGAACAGCCACGTTAACTATCCTGCATATACATACATACAAACTTTCTCCTTCTTTCCCTTTAATTTCCTATCATCTTGTTTTGAGATTCTGTATCTTTTTATTGCTTTTTGTCTCTTTAAAATAAAAAGCAAAAAAGCCAAAAAATGCAGGAAAGATGACTAAATTATAATAAAATTTAAAATTTACATACATTGAAAGACTCTAGAGTGAGGAGTCAAATAACAAAATGGAACTGCAGACTTGCAATCTATAAAATCAAGGAAGACTTGACACTCAGAATACATAGTACATTCCAGTAAGCCAGTGTGAAAAAGAGAACGATGCCATGAGAAGAGACCAAAATATATCTGTTAGAAAACTCAAATGGATAAACACACAAAAGATGTATAAACTCAGTGAGAAATACATTAAAACCATAAATAAGAAAAAACTTCAAATATTGAGAAGTGACTTATGATTAACAATACTATATTTTGGAAAAACAAGGAACTTGGAGAATAGATGTCTAAAAATAACAAAAATAATGAAGATGGACTTAGTCTCTGAGATAGTATAGCCTTCTGCAAAACCTCTTGTATTACTTAGTAGGGATTAATAACACAGCCTCTACAATATAGTGGTTTTAATAAAATTAGTGTTTTCTCTAATGTAAATCAGTTCAGATGCAAGTAAATCAAACCAAGCAGTATACTGTATCATCCTCCCTATAGGCTTATACCTCTGAGGTTAGAATGCTCATCCAATATGAAAAGAAAAAGCCAGGATATATAATTTCTGGGTTTTATCCACAAAGGGACTGGAAATGGCAGCCATATGACTAATTTATGACCAATGATATATGAGAGGCCATATCTAACTCCAAGGAAATATGAAAAATGTTGTCTTTAGTTTGATGCTTTATACAAAACTAAAATCATTACTTTAAAAGAAAGACATTATTTTGGAATAAAAAGCAGTTTTTTACATCACATGGTATTGATATAAGAACAGACAGATCAGTAACATGGCATAATTAATTCAAAAGTAGATCTTAGTGTTATGGAAAAGATGATATTACACTTCAGTACAGAAAGGACATATTTGATAAATAGTTTTGGTATTAATGTTCATCTGGAAAAGCCTAGATTTTTATATCAGATACCATACAAAAAATATGAAATGGGGCTGGAGATATAGCTCAGTGGAAGAACATATACTTAGCATGCGTGACGTTCCTGGTTCAATCCCCACCACCAAAATAAAAATGAAAAATCTCAAAAGTACCAAACAAATTCTAGATTGATTAATATTTTAAATTTAGAAGAACTAGATATTAGGAAATTGCAGCAGAAAGACTATAAACATTGAGAGATGGAAACCTTAAGAAAAAAGGGGATAACTGATATTTTAAAAATATTATAAATATTTCAAATATATACTTAAAAATAAAATATGGCAAAATCACTAATCAACAATCACTAGTCAACAAAGAGAACAGACAAAAGAGTTTGGAAAACATTTGCAGCAATGTAATAAGAAATTTGTTAATGGCCCTTATGTAATAGTAATACAAATTATCCTGAAAATGTACTGGAATTTTGAGACAAAAGCAGACTAGGTTTGGCTACCTGCCTCATAACACCAGTCAAGAAGACCAGTGGTGAAGGGTAGAAAAGGAGTTTAATCAGCACTGGCCATACCAGGACAAATAAAGAAAGTGCTTCAAGATCTGTCCTCAGGGGGCTGAAACTTCAGGGCTTTATGAGGGGAACAAAAGACAAGGATTGAGGGTTTGCATAGTGGTGGGCTGGGGTGGGGGTGATGTTGCATAGCTGACAACATAGCAATCCCTGGCCAGGACATAGTTTGGTTGTTGGTATTTTAGGACTCATCCTGTGGATTCCCATGAAGGGTTTCATTGCCTGAGGAGGCAAGTCAGCTCTCATTATGAGATATTAGCTCTTGCTTTAGGGGCAGCCTCAGTTCCCATCATGGCGTAATTGATCCCACTTTGGGGGCTAACTACATCATGTGGTGGTCTATGAGGTTCTGTTTTTCTTGGAATCCAGGGTTCAGAGGTTTAGGACAATGACTGGCATTGCCCCAGGGGAAATGGACATTGTAAAAGTGGGCAATTAGATGGCCCTGCGAATCCTGAAAATTAGTTACCCGTACTCTTATCTTAGTGTCCTCAGTCTTGAAGGGCGATGAGATAGTCTAGGTAATACAGACACTTCTTAAGTGATCACCTCGTTTGCTTATAGAGCGGAACAGACATGTGACCCACAGTTTTGAGGTAATAAGGGAGACATGCAGAATGAAGGCAGATATGCCAAACTTTATCCTTCTTTTAGTTTCCCGGTGGGTACCTGCAGATCCAGTCTCTAAGCCCCTGTTACAAAAACAACTGCGTGCTTACTTTGCATCAATTCATTTACTATCCAAAGTGCTTCTTGGAATTACTTAAAAGCTATTAGGTTTTTATATGACAATTTTCAAAGGAGAAAAAAATGCTAATCTGGATCTCTCTTTAACAAGAAAAATTTCCCCTAACCCTTCTATCAATGGCTGAAGTTGTACTGTATTTGCCTATGCCTAAAATATTTACTGCCAAGCAAAATGAATAATTTTCTGGTATACCTTTGTTTTCCTATCATTTAAGCAAAGCAGGATTCTAGAATTTAACAGTTTGATCTTATTCCTCTTTCTCACTATAACGGTCTCATCTAACCACTTGGCTTTATCTTTTAATAACTGACTCACAACTTTTACTTCCAGACAGAATTTTTCTACCCAACTTGAGCCTCATACCACGTTCATATTTTCATGTGACTGTAACAGGTCCCTTAACAGGCTCCTAATATTCCCTTCAAAATCTATGCCTCTTGTGACCTTCGACATTTTGATAAACGGACACTTTCTTTTCATTTCTTAAGTAATAATTATTAGTTTTTTAAACTTCCCATTTTTCATTTGGCACAACCAACCCATCAGAAAATCTTGATAGCTCTTTTTTCAAAATTTATCTCAAGCCTGACCACTTCTTATCACTTCTGTAATAACTATGCCCTGCTAGGTCACTATCTGTCTCACCTGGGGTTATTGCAGGTAGCTTTCTAGGTGAGTTCCCTGCTCTTACGCCCTTATAACTCACAGTAGAGCAATCTCTCTCTCTCTCTCTCTCTCTCTCTCTCTCTCTCTCTCTCTCTGTCTCTCATGCATGTGCGCGCGCACACACACACACACACACACACACAAAGTAAGATCATGTCATTCCTCTACAACAAGCCCTTCAATGAGCTCCCATCTCATTTAGTGTAACAGGATTCCTCATGAGTCCTCATCATTTTTTCTCCTGTTACCTTTCAACCCCATGTTCTTCCTGGTTTAGCTCGCTGTACTACAGCCACACAATCATTCATACTGTGCTTTGAACATGCCAAGTATATTATTTCAAATTAGAGCCCTTACAATTATGAAAATCATTCGCTGGAATGCTCTTTTCTTCTCTCCCTCTCCCTGTCCCTCTCCTTTTTCCTCTCTGTGTTTTGGTGGTACTGGAGATTGAACCCAGGGTCTTCACACTGAGCTACATCCCAAGCCTTGCCCTTTAAAATTTTTTTAAAATTTTGAGACAGGATCTCTTTAAATCACTAAGTTGCCCAGGCTGGGCTGGAATTTATAATCCTCCTGTCTCAGCCTTCCTGAATATTGAGATTATAGGCATGCACCACCATGCCCAGCTTTTTCCTGGTCATTTGAATGACCTGCTTTCTCATTTTATTTATATCTCTAATTAAATGTCATCAGAGAGGGCTTTCCTGAGAGCTCTAGATAAAATATTAGCAACCTCTATTCTTATCCAGGGCCTGTTCCTTTTAGCTATATTCATTTTATCTTGCTTTGTTTTCTTTGTAACCCTCTTATCACCTCCTGACACATACTTATTTATTGTCCTGTGAATCTTTCCACTCTAGAAAACAAACTCCGTGATGACAGGGAAGAATTTTGCTCATTATGGCACATAGTAGGTACTCAGTAAATACTTACTGGACAAATACATTTTTTGCAGGAGTGAATGAACTGTCTTAGATTAATCAGTGTTTATTTACTAAGGCTCAGGATTGCATATGAATTACATGGGTTTCAAACACTGAAAAATGTTTTTTACAAGGTAGTGGTGGCTATTGAGTAGGCAACTGACAAAGTCTGCTATAGAAAGTAAGTACTTTATAGCAAGGATAATATAAATTGCTGTTAAAAATAGGAAAACATGTTCAGAGAAGTGAAATTAAATATTGGTGATCCATTTATTGACAAAAACAGAAAAGAGTGATAATGTTCACTGAGGAGACATGTGCACTGTTTATTATTGTGAGTAATAGAGTAAGTTGTTATAACTTTTTTGAAAGTAATCAGGTAGGATCTATTAAATTAAAACATGTACTTTTCATTCTTTTTTTATTTTATTTTATTTTTTTAATTTCTTTTTTTTATTTTAAAGAGTAAAAGAAGGATAACATAATAATAGGGGGGACTTAGCAAATTACAGACAAAATGGTAGGAAATTATCAATGGTTATTGTT
>NW_004955414.1:31527307-31545998 GCF_000276665.1 Chinchilla lanigera | reverse complement strand
CTGCCTCAGCCTTCCGAGTGCTGGGATTACAGGCGTGCACCACCATGCCCAGCACCATCATTAGTAAAAATTGGTTTAGTTGTTAAACCAAGAAGCAAAAACCCAACTGTTATTAAGCATAACATGTAGTATGAAAAAGAATTAATGACTACATCCTTCTACTGTAAAATTTTGTGAGAATACATGTTCTTTTCCATAAATTGTGTCTAATTCTGGGCTCCACAGTTTTAAAGGGATGTAGAAAACTCAGAGAACAGACTGGCTGGTATAGAATTTTGATTATTGGACACATAGAATAAGACTAATTGGCTTAGTCCATTTTGTGTTGCTATACCAAAACACCAAAGATGTACTGAGTAAGGCCTCAGATGTACTGCTTAAAGAAAGGTTTAGTTGGCTCACAATTCTAATGGGTGGAATGTCCAAACAGCATGGTGCTGGCCTCCTGGTAAGGACCCACTGGCTGTGTCACAACATGGCTGAGAAGTGCAATGGTGATCAGCTGTATACAGAAGGGGTACATATGTGTGAGCAAGGAAGCAAAAGACCAAGGAGGAGCCAGGTTCTCTCTTTTTATAACAACCTGTTCTTACAGGAACAAATCCACTCTTGTCAGACTTAGCTCATTCTCTCAAGACAGCATGAATTCATTCAAAAAGATGGAGCCTCCAGAACCTAATTACTTCCATTGTGTACCAGTTCTTAAAAGTTCCATCACCTCAACAGTGCTACAGTTAGCTTCTAGAACATGAATTTTTAGGTGTAAACTACATTCAAACCATAGCACTAATGGTAGACATAGAATATAAAATCTAGAATATAACCTACTACTAATTGAATACTTATTATAGGTCCATAAATAGTAAGTAATATTTTTGGCTACATTGTCTTAAGCAATGAAAACAGTTACTTATTTTCATATAAAAAGTCTGGAGTTTGGAAGTTCAGGACTGGGTAATGTCATTAAAGTTTTAGTCTCTGTCCTTTTGCACTGTCACTCTCACTGGTCATTGAAAAGCTATTCATCTTGTAAATATTTATGGAGAACTCTCTGTGTGCCAGGCACAGTTCTAGTTTCTTTTAAAGTTTCAGAATTACTTTTCTTGGTTTTTTTTTTTTTTTTTTTTAAGACATGGTCTTGCTGTGTAGCCCAGGTTGCCCTTGAACTCCCAGTGATCCTCCTGCCTCAGCCTCCCAAGTGCTGGGATTACAGGTGTGTGCCAGCATGCCCGGCTAGGAATTTCATCCTTGTACTTATTTCCTAATGTTTCCTAGGTGTTCTTACCATTCTAGATGTCACAGCTACCTTCAAAAATAGAAAGTCTGGAGGTGCAGTAGTCAAGAATTCTGTCCTTTTATAAGAGAAAGAAAGATTTTCTCAGAAACACCTGGAAGGCAGAATAAAATTAAGGAGATGAAAAGTAAATAAAAGGGAAGCACTTTAGAACCTATTTTAAAAGTTCCAGCATCTGAACAGTAGGCAAGCCAGAAAGGAGACTACAAAAAGGAGTAGGGAAGAAAAAGAAAGAAAACAAGAAATACATGCAAACCTGAAGGGCATGAATTTTCAGATGCAAAGAATATCTCTGAGTAGCTAGGACTGTGAATGAAAGTAGATGTACACCAAGGTATATTATTATACAGTTTTAAACCAACAGAGTTAGAGATAAGACCCTAAAACCAGAGGTGGGGTAGGGGTTGGTAGGTCATATCTCAATATGGACACTGAAGCCTACAATACAATGGAGCAATGTTAGGATAGATAGCTAAATTTTCAGATATACAACAACTAAGACTTACTTATTATGTATTCTTTTTGGTAAATAAGTTATTAGAGAATGTACACTAAGAAAAGGAGTTAAGTAAATCAAGAAAAGCAGAAGAAAAAAAGGAAATAGAAGACATGGGTTTCAGCATAAAGAAAAATACCAGACTGTTATGCAGAGGTATAGGGGATGAGAAGCCTGAATTTGAGCTGGAAGCCAGGGTTTCAATAGCAGTGAGGTTCTCCAGAGAAGCAGAACCAATGGGATGAGGATATAAACATGAAGACGCTTATTATAAGAAACTGACAGTGATTGAGATTGCTGTAATTTGTATCTCAAGTATCCTCCGAAGGGTCATGTGGAAAGGCTTGGCCCTCAGTACGGTGCCTTTGAAACTTTAAGAGGTGGGGTGCTGGGAGATCTTTAGGTCATGGAGGAAATACTTTCAGAGGGGATTGTGTAACCCTGGCCCCATTCTTTCTTTGGCTTCCTAGTTGTAATAGGAGAGGTTTTGTTTCGCCACACACTCCTACCAACTTGCCACAGGCCCAAAAGCAGTGGGACCAACAGATCACGATCTTTTCTCTCTATAAATGACTATCTCAGGTACTGTTATAGTGACCAACACAGACACAGACACTACGTCCAAAATTTGCACATTGGGCCAGCAGTCTGGAAACCTCTAAGAGCCAATAAGGCATTTCCAAACTGGAGACCCCGAAAGGTTGATGTTCCAGTTCGAGTCTGAAGGCTGTGTGTTGCTGGAGGCTCAGTCTTCTTCTATTTATGCCTTCAAGTGACTGGATGAGGCCTGACCATGTTAGGGGTGGCAGTCCGTTTCACTCAAAGCCCACTAATTTAAATATTAGCTCATTCAAAAACCTACTCACAGGAACACTAAGAACAATGTTTGACCAATTTCCTGGGCACCAGAACCCAGGCAAGCTGACATAAAATTAACCATCACCACTCGTATGGTGGTGCACGCCTGCAATCCTAGCACTCTGATGGCTGAGGCAAGAGGATGGCCACGAGTTCAAGGCCATCCTGGGCTACATAGTGAGACCATGTCTCAAAAAAAAACAGACCAATTCACCATTGGCAAGAATAATTAATAAATTATTGGATATCTTTGACTATTTGGAAAATAATACTGATAAACAAAAGTATGTGGAAAAGCAATGATATTTACGTCCATAAAAAGTAAAACAATGTTATAAAGAAGGCCTTCAATGGGAGAAAAACATAAAATTGTACATGAAATGGCATGTACTTGTAATATATGATTTGCTGTTCTATAAACAAAATTTTGTGAAAATGGAAACATTAATGTGATTGAGCTGGAAGTTGTTTTCATTATTATACCTGTGAGATGGGAAAATGACAAGAAAATCAAATACTCACCTGGCAAAACAAGAAAACTATATGTAATGACTAAAAAAAGTTAAATGTGCAGAAATGTAAAATATTTAAAAGCATATTATTTAGAAATATGTGGCCGGGGATATAGCTCCGTGACAAAGCGCCTGCCTGGCAAACACAAGGTCCTGAGTTTGATTCCCTGTACCGAAAAAACAAATATAGAGCTAAATATAAAAAGAAACACAGGACTAAACAGTGATTCCCTATGGGTCATACCAACAGGAATGGGGAAGGATGTGGCTGAGACCTGTTGTCTTTTAAGCTTTTTAGTAAAATTTTATTTTTTAACCTTTTGCAAGCACTATTTTAAGAAAATCAGTGAAAAGTAAAAAGCAGTCTTTATGGGATCACCCAGCAATGCTTCTTTCACTGATTTTCATAAATTAGTGTATATTTCTAATGCCTGAAAGAAACCAGCTTCTGGGCAAAAAATGAGTTAGCCAATAATTTCATATTAAGACTAAAAGGAACCTCAGGATTTCTGTCTCTGTTTGTGACTGAATTTCACATGAATCTTTGTGTATAGGTATTCTTAGGATGTCCACTACAAGGAGATGCTTTTATTTTCTCAACAGAAAATTAAGAAGTAGTTGCTAGGAAATAGGAAGAGGGTAGAATGCAGAGTTATTAGATGTGTTACAGGGCACCACAAATGGTCATCTGAAAAGTTCTTCACTGTAGTGATCTGTATAAATTATTATAAAAGCTTACATAGTAAACTATATGCCAATCTTCTATTTAAAATAGTGTCTACATATACAGTCATGTGCATAGTACAAAACTATAAGACAGTGTAGTATTTTACCTTATCTTTATGTACAACCTTGTCCTCTGAGGAAAGTTGAGATATTACTCTGACCCCTTCCAGGGTATATTTACCTCTTGTATTTGAATGACTGTTCTTTTCAATGCATCTGCTGGAATGACTTACAATGACTATGAACTGTATGCTCGTGGAATCCAGAGACCATAATTTTTTCTCTTATTCTTCTTAGATCTTAGCACTCACACCTCACACATTTATATAAATTATTCCTACTTCTCTCATTTTAGGTTTTCTAGTTTACCTAAGGATACTGCAAAATTATTGTACGTAGTACAAGAGCCCTTGTCTAACGGTAGAGCAGAATATTAGAAGTTGTGTGCATAACTCTGCTGTGAGATACTACAGCTGCTGCTTGACATATGAAACAGTTACATCCAGGTAGACCCTTAATAAATTAAAAATGTCATTAATCAAAAAGCACGCTTAATAAGCATCATGGCTTAGCAAAACCATACACTATAGTCTAGCTTGTTGCCCTTTGTGATCACGTGGCTGACTGAGAGCTGCAACTCATTGCTGCTGCCCAACGTTTATTAATTTATTTTTGTTGTTGTTTTTTGAGACAGATCTCACTATGTAGCTCAGGGTGGCCCTGAATCCACTGCATAGCACAGGCTGGCCTTTGCGGTGATCCTAATGCCTCAGCCTCCTGAGTGCTGGCATTACAGGCGTGCACCACCACGCCTGGCTCCAACATCTTGGTAGAGGATTGTACAGCATTATCACTGGTCCAGGAAAGAATGAAAATTCAAATTCAAAGTGGGGCTTCTACTGACTACGTATTACTTTTGTACCATTGTAAAGTTTAAAAATTGTAAGTTGAATCATTGTCAGTTGGAGACATACCTAATTACACATAGAACAAAAATAAGCCTGCTAATTACTAGACATTTCTTACAAATATTTACAAATATTGTTAATCTTGGTAGAAAGAAATAGATTTGCTTTTCCAAGTATAGGCACAAAAATGAAAGCAGGATGAGAAAGTTCACATTTTAAGTGTCAGATTTGTCAATTGAAAATAGAAAAATAGTATTTCTAATAACTGTACAGAAGAAATTTATGAAACAGAAATATATTTAAAATGGGAACAAGCCTGCAAAATTGTGAGAGTTGGTACTTGAACTGGCTAAAATAAAATTGTAGCAAAAATAAAAACAATAAAAACAAGACCCTGTACATATTCTCCCCTGGTCAGATCAATATGCCTTATTCCAGGAAGGTGGGTTAACATTTTGTTTTTTGTTCCTCTATTTGGAGAAAATCACAAAATTATTGAAACTCTGGGTTAAAGACTAAAAAATAAAACAATTTTATCTTATTACCTATTTTACATACATACATATAGTTTTATTGCTATCAAAGTAATTATTTGATTTTGATGAAAACTTTGAGTATATCTTGTATTTAAAGAGTTTTCCAGTGCTGATGATTACAGTGTGTTTTACTTCCTGCCACCCTGGAAGTTCTTGCAATTTTCTCCATCATAATTTCTAGATAGATAATGTATACTCATAAGAAAATACTAGTGATATAATTAAATCTCTTACTGACTTTGCAAAATTATTTCTTAAACATTGATGGGTAAAAATGACATTCTGAAAAACAATTTTAAAATGAGAATAGGAACAAAAAATTTTAATCTCATTATAGTTTAGAATATATAAGATTTTGCATTACTGTTGACTTTGGAAACCAAAGCAGTTTTACAGATTTCTCCCGGTTGTATATTAAACATGAGCCACAAGGATAGGGTAATAGAAGTCTAATGGTGATTTCAGCACTCTTTTTAGCTAATAAACTAACATTAAGTACTATAATCTTGCTGGATTGGGAGAGTTTCCTTATTCTTTATGTTTAAGTATAATGATTTTAATATGAATTATAACACTTATGTAAATAACCAACTTATATTTAAAGATTTTTTAACTGAATGAAGTCAAATACATGATATATTTTATACTTTATTTTAATTTAGGAGAAAACTGAAACTTCATAGTGATATGCATTCAGTTTCAATAATAATATTTAACAAAGATAAATGCCTACAAATTGGAAGGATATATAATGATCTTTTGTTGCATTTTTTATATTAAAAATTTAATTTAAAAAATATGACTGTTTCAGTGTGTTCAGTGAGTTTTCCTAACTAGATATTTGCTTAGTTTGTGTCAATCTATGTAATGTTACATATTGTACTTCTTGTGTATATGTTCCTCTCTGTTTTAAAAGTATCTTTTCCTTTTTTACTTATATAGAAGGCATCAGAAGTAAATTTAGAAAATAACTCCATCTGGGCAATAGAAATACCACGTTTCTATTATTCATTAGGTTATATTTATTTCCTTAATAAAAGTAGGAGACACCATGGACAATAACCAAAATTAGAATTTATTTGGTATTTGTGGATACCACATACAGTTACTAAGCTATAGGCAGAAGATAAATGCTTCATGAAGAAGGCTTATTACTAGGATTTATTTTGAGTAAATAAAAGTGCACAAGTGAATATTTGGAAAATTAAGCATTTTTAAAAAAACATTTGGCATGGTACCTGGCTTAATAAATAATATGAAAAAACAATTAAACATTAAACACCATGATTTTTAAAGATTTTTTATAATATAGTCCCATGGTTATCATGCATAACTTTTACTATTCATTTAACACATTTTACAATATAATGTCAGATGCTGTTATTAAAATATTGTTTTACAAGGTCATGTTTTATCATTGTATTTTCTTAAAATGGTGATGCAGTAGTTAATGTGATCGTCAGTTTTGTAGGCAGCTAACACCTGGCTCACTGAGGCTAACACTTTCACACCAACAAGTAAAACTCGGTAGGATAGATTGTCTGATGCACAGATCTTGTGCTGTAGTTACAGTGTTAAGAAGTCCTTGTTATTATGAATGTGCATTATGAGTATATTGTACACAGTCCTGGTATGCAAATGTGTAGCATTCAGAGAAGTGAAATAATTCTGTGTTATTATTATCTTTGTAAATTACATCTTAAGAGTTTTTGAGGACTTTATGATGGCAGTTTTCTATAGTCACAGTCATACAGTATGTGCAGCACAAAGTGTTTTCTTTCACTATTAACAATAACTGAGCCAATGAAAATGCTTTTTAAATATACACCCGGCAAGCAGTTATCTGGCTCTTCCTTCTTACTATCCACAAACCATCTTTTATCATCTTTTAAGACAGCATACGAAACAGCTTTGTAAACATCTGCTTTTCATTGTTAATTGTTATGAAAACTGGGGATTTAAATGCTTCTTTGGAATCCTCCTAATCCTATCAAGAAGAGCAATTTGTATATGTTTATCTTTTCTTCTTTAGATTGTTCTTTTATATTTAAAAAATATACATATACTGTATTGCATTTAAAAAATTACTTTAGGGTGATAGTATTTTTTACTTTGTATCAATTAGTTGAAGCTATTAGTAACTAAGCTATAGTCTACATCTAGGATGCAGGGAAAATATAGACTTTAATATAATATGTCTTTCAGAATAATTTTCAGAGTTATCTAGGACATATTCCATATTGAAATGGGAAATATAGAAAATATAAGGAAAAGATATTTGGTAGCCAGGGACAGATTAATTTAGAGCTCCAAATCTCCTGCCATAATTGTTCTTTGGGAAATATGCTTTATTTTCATAGGCATTTTCTGTTGCGATAATTGAGCCATTAATGTCAACAGAATATCTAAGTGATATACTAAGAAGACTTTGCAATAATACAGTGTGACATCCTGCTAAATGCAAAGGATCTGTCGCAATAATTACTTTAAAATATTAAAATTCTGGTCTAGTTGTTCTGAATTTTAATGTAAAAGCAAACTCACCTATCTCTTGAGAACAGAAAGAGCATCCAGAATTTAATGAAGTAATAAGTAATAACCAATAATTTTTGTTACCTATAAATAGACTTGAGTAACAGGAGTAAGAAATATTAAGAGGAGCAGTTGATTGTTAATAAAAACTTCTTTTTTCAGAATGTACTCATTTAAAAACATTTTATAACCTTTATTAAATGCTACCTTATTGTGCAATTAGAATGTATTGTCATTTTTATCTTTAAAAGACTTGAACTTTATTAGTTTCTAAACTGGCAGAAATTGGAATCTCAATATTCACTATTTATATCTGCTTTTTAGTTTTTGCTTTTCAAACTTGGAGTGATGTAGAACTAGGCCTTATCACTGCATACAAAATTAATTGAAATAACATATTGTTGCAGTTTCTATGACAACCATATCATGATGCTGAGGTTCTTAAAAATTTATAAACTATAATCTGTATTATGCTAATTCTAGTGAACATATTTCATACTTATTTGCTTAATATTCATTTTAGTACTAAACTTCGTCAACTTTGAAAGTAAGTGGATAACATATTGTATACAATTAAAGGAGGTTTTTTATATTGAGTCCTTGATTTTAAATATTTTCCTCTGAAAATAGAGAATTTTGGGCGAATATGTACTTTTCATTTATTATTTTCTTAAGCAAACATGAATGAGTTTGAGGATGATCATTGTTGCAGATTCTCAATATTGTCTTCCTTTCCTCTCCCGATTTGAAAGATCATGGATTCAAACCTAATGCAAAAGATGCTGATAAAAACTTAAAATTCAATAACATTTAATGAGTTATTTAAGTAATAGCAAATACCCAGATACTTGGGAACACTTTATTTATTTTTTAGCTTTCATCTGTTTGATTTTAGGAAGTAAATACCTCCATCTTACATGAACAATTATGATACATGTTCAAGATATAAAATTTAGCAAGTTATAGAATAATTTTGCATAAAAATTATATTAAACATTTTGATTTGGAATATAGCGTGAGGTTTCTTTTAGGTATGATTTAAAAGTAAAATATGTTTTGGAATTGATTTGTAACTATAGTCTTCTTAAATAAAGCTTTTTTGAGATTATAACATTTGATGTCAGAAAAAATACTTTTGAAAATGTATAAATTTGTTGATTAATACAAATAAGTGGAGTAATTGAAATATTATATGCCAGATGCAGTAAAGTAATAATTGTGTGGAATTATCAAATACTAAACATAATGCTTCTGCTGACATAGTTAATAAAATTCAATTTTCAGTATATATGCAATAAATTTTAATTAATATTTATTATATCATAAAAGGTACAGAATATAAATTATGAGTTAGCATACTTTTAAACATTTGCTTCGTACACATCAGGTACTAAGTACACATTTAAGTGTGAATAATCATCTTAAACACATTTGTGATGTTTTAAAAAAACAACAAAAATCCTGTTTTTTGAAATTTAAAAATAGCAATTGTGATTTGATATTTTTAAGTGACACATTTTAAAATTAGAGAATTTAATCAAATTCATTTTTAAAGCACAATGCTAGCACATGAGAATATATAAAACATAAAATTATTGAAATAAATTATCAAACTCCTAAGCACTAGTAATATTGGTAAATTTTTTTTTATTGCCTGATATGTATTGGTGAGCAGTTTTACACTATTCTTCTGTGCGTGTGCTTTTTTTGGCTTATCTTTTACTAGGTATTGCAATAGATCTAATACTGAGTTATCAAATGTTTCCAGTGTGGTTCAGATGTAGAATGAATGCAGTGGTAGTCATTTTAGTGAATGGCAAACCTCATGTTTGGAAGAGGTAAGTGCTTCTTTAGCCAGAGAGAAGCGCATATGAAGCAATATGAATACTTTAGTAATATCAGAAGAATGTTATCATGAGGGGGTACTTTGCATTTTAGTGAATAAAATTTACTTCTGTGGTTGCGTTGTTCTCTGATCCCGCATCATAATTTTCCTTTCAATGCTTTTTACATTCATATTTTTCTGTGTAATTATCTAGATCACTTTTAAATTAGGACAAAAACTCACAGTTCTATTTAACAGTATAAGAGAAACATTTGGATAACTGATAAAAATTTTTGTTTTCATCTGGACAATTCAGTGGAATTAGTTTTGGCAGCCTTAAACAATTGAAAAAAACCATTGCTTTAGTAAATTTGTTTTTTCGGATAACATTTCAAAAATGTTACATATGGTATTTTAAAAAAATATACCTGATAAGTATGTTTTCTTTTTTAATATTGGTAGAGGTTTACAGTGTGTTCCTACCACACTATGGTGGTTTTATTTCATGGTATTTTGCCATTAATATTCTATTTATATTAAAGTGGAGCATATAGGCTGAATAATGACGTCTATGTTGTTAGAATTTTTCTTTTAAAATTATGGAATTGGTCTCTGATTGCACATGTGATATGTGTTCCAGTTTTATAGTTACTGTATTTCTCTTTAAATAATGTTTCTACCTAGGCTTAGTTTCTGCCAGTTATATTAGGCTTCAATGTATATTTCTTCCATTTAAGGTAGAATGAACTGCCAGGATTATGTATGGCAAAGCCAAGCTCTTTCGAGTTAAGGCTCTGGGGACTTCATACAAGTCTAATGTTCTTCCAGGAGGTTGGCTCACCCCACTGCGACTAAGAAATGAGATGATTTGAGGGCTATTACATACTTTAGGTTTTCATAGTGGATTAGAATAGCATTACTTAGCACAGGTGTTTCTATAATTGGGATTCCCTGGGAAAATTCAAAACTGTATTCAATAACACTAGGCTTTCCACATGAGTGGAAGAGTGGTCCAAGGATAATTCGCTAGGCTGTGGCACAAAACTCGGAAATGGGTTCTGGCTTAGGGGGCCTGTTGCTTCTCTTCTTTGAAGACATTCCCTGCTGTCCATTAGTGTTACATTGCTGTTGTTCTATTTTTAAAATTCAGTTTATTTAAGTATTTATTTATTGCTGACTAAAATACCCAAAGGCCTAAGTGGGAGTAAGCTGGAACAGATTTATGCTTTCATATAATACAAACTAGTTTCCAAGTATTGCTTTTCCTAAATAAATCGAATTCTTCCTCTTCTTTTATAAAACATTACGTTTAAACAGTATCTCTGTACCCAAACAGCAGGAAAAATGACCCTGGTACCCGCTGGGCACAGTTGCCTGAGGAGAGCTCTGGTTGGACTTTATGGATGACAATGTCGTTGAAGGCAATGTCCTGGAACAACAAAGAACAATCACAATACGTTGTTCCAAGAGCAAGCTAGGGCAGTCTTAAGCCTGGTGTCCTTACAACACAAAACAAAAACACACTGTAGGAAGAACAGTGAACAAAAAAGGGCTATCACAGAGGTAGCAATGGGAAAATGAAAATAGGTGATATAAATAACAACAGTCATTACTGTTTATCTAACCCATTGTTGGATGCTCAGAAGGGCTGATTCTCTGGAGAAATGGGTGAGTAGAGAGCTAAGTACCCAGCCTGAGCAGCAGAACGTCCCTCTCCTGAAGACAGTTTTCATTTCGGAGACCTCTGTTTTCGACCTTGGGTCTAGCTGCACCCCTGAGGCCCTTTTGTCTGCCTCCTGTCCTGAATGTGGAGAGCAAGTGGGAAATGACTCCCAGGGCGTTCGGATTCTGTGCTGAGCCAAAGTCACTGCAAAAGGCCAGTGGATCCTTGGCTAAGACCAGGACGGATGCTACATCTCTTCAAAGGCTGCTGGACCCTCCGCCACTGCCCGGGAATTAATGCTTGAAATTTCTGATCTGCAGTCCCTGCCTGGGAGCTGCAGACTCTTTGACCCGAGCTTTGTACTCTGCTGGGAGAATGCGCCTTCGCTCCACTCCCAGTACGGGTTTCAGCTAGTGGGTGGCTTAGCCCTCACTCCTCTCCGCCGGGTCTCGGAGGGCAAGTCTTGCCTCGCTCGGCTGCCGGGACTCCAGAGCGTGCTCCCTTTTGCTTCCCTTTTAAGCAGTCCCAGGAGGTCGCAGAGGCTGTGCAGCGGGCGGGAGACTAGTAGGTCTTCCACCGAGCTCGCAGTCTTACGCACGACCTCAAGGTGGCGACTTAGGTACGTAAACAAAGCGCAGCCAAAGCGGACGGCCGGCACCCTAGCGGTACATCCACGTATCCTAGTTTCCCCGCTGCTCTCCAGAGGGCTGAATCGATTGTTAAAGGGACCCCAGTTTAGATGAAGAGTTCGGCCAGAGTGTCAGAAGCGTGTGTGCATGTGTGCGTGCGTGCCTGTGTGTGTGTGCGTGTGCGCGCGTGTGTCCGTGTCCGTGTCCGTGTCCGTGCGGGCGCCGAAGAAGTAGAAAGTGGTGATGTGGTGGAAGCTCTTGACCGAACCCTTCTGGGGCGCCGCGAGCCTCCCTTGCATCACCTGAGTGAGTCCTCAGGCCCAGCGACCTGACGGGCTGGGCGTTGAGAACACCCTGCAGCCCGAGATGTCTCGAACAGTGAGCAACTGGCAGAAGGACAGCGGGTCTGGTCGCTGCCGGCAGCAGTAGATTTGCTAATCTCGTTTCAGTGACACGATCTATGCGTGGACAGACCTGGAAAATAAAGCCCTCCGCTGCGCTGCTGCCCTTCTCCCGGTGCATGCCCGCTGACCCGAGTGGTAGCGGTAGCTGGGGGTGGGGAAGAAAGAAATACAGACATCGAAAGAATAAGCGTGCGACAGTCATACAATCTTACCTCCTGGACGAAAGGACACGGTTCCTAGAACTGAGATTTCCACAGCCAGTCTGCATCCCAGCTGTTTCTCCCGTAGGCGCTTTCCTGCCTGACACCGCCTTCTAACTTGGACCCGACTGGAACTGTCCCCCCTCCTTTTTCCTCTTATTTTTTTTCCCCCTTTCCAGACATTCCCTAAACTCGACCTAGGGCAAATCCAGAAGTCGGTACAGTACAGAGCTTCCATTCAATCGTGGGTGGGTGGGTGGGGGGAATCCCGTTTACAGTTTCTCTTAGGCAGATGGAAGAAGTAGCTGGTGACGGGACTTTGGAGGGGTGCATAGGAATGGCATGGGATGTTGTTGGTGGCAGGGAAGCAGGATTTCTCTTAGGTCTCCGGGCTTCAGGTAAGGTTCTCAGATTCCAGTTGCCCTCCCGCAGAGCTGCAGTGGCGGGTGAGAGTGGAGGGCGCTCCTCCCGTGATCAGAAGGGAGTGGAGGAGGGTGGAGTGGGGGAGAAATGGACCCTGGACAGGCTTCACGGACACACATTGTCTTGATTGGTGTTTGTGCCTGCTCGGTGCTGCTGCCTTGGGGAGCTTTTGAACAAGGTGATATGCGCCAAGCTTTTCTCTCCTTCTTCCCTCCCCCCTTCTAGATGTGTTTAGAAAGAAGTCAATACCCTTCTAAAATAAGTTAAAAATCTTTTTCCGTTTGGGGTTAAATAAATGAAACTTTATTTGACCGGAGAGTTTACCCAGAGACTCAGCGACATCTCTGGTCTTTGGCCTTATTCTAATTCCATGGTGGTAATTACCCTTCGTTTCTTTAAGTGCAATAGATTTATTGCCTTAGAGACTATGCACAGTTTGATTGAATTATTCATTTTTTTCTTTGGTGTAGACTGCATCTGGGGACTCTGATGTGACGTGTAGATTTTTTTTTTTTTCAGGAACAAAGGGAATGTGGAAATGAAAGAGAGAGGGAGAGAGAGGCTGGCAGATGTAATGAGCCGCGGTGAAGGTGTACGCAGACTGGCACTCCCACTCCTCCCTTCTGCTCTCACTGCAGCCCTGGGTAACTCGCAGGCTAACACAAACAGCTTTTCTCCCGCAGCCTGCCCTCTGTCACTGTAAGTACACCAGCCTTCTCTTATCAGCATGCAGATTCCAGCCACGCACTCCCCCAGCCTCGGCTTTGCACCTTAGACAGCAGAACCACGTTTGAAAATTAACTTTCCTAAGCTAGGAAAGGCATGCCTATAAAACTTATTTTTGATGTATCTTTATTTTTCTCTGAAAAAAAAAAAGTTCATGCATTTTTTAAAACCACTTTTCCCCACCTCCTTTGTGGCAGTGCTCTGCTGCTGCTGTCACTGCGGTCGCGGTCTTCCCAACAGGCTGACTGGGACAGTCAAAGGAAATTTAATGTTATTCTCCATCCACTTAAAGTCGAAGGACGATGCCTTTTCCTTTTGTGGAATGACATATTAAAGAACGCAGAGCACTGTTCACAATTTGGTTTTTGCTTTTGCTTTTGAAACATAAGTTCCGACCCCTTTGAGGCAGAGTCCCAAGGGCACTGGTATTTGGGTGTTCAGGTTCTTCAGTTACTCCAGACTGAAGTGAAATGCATTGCGCTGCCGGATTGTTGCTGTGTTTGTTACCCCGTTTAAGGAAACCAATTGAGAAAACTTTTGTCCGTGGTATAATTAAAGTTTTCAACTTCTTCTCTTTTGGCTTTTATACTCTCTCACTTGTTCTTCGTTTCAGTAAAAGTTCTCTTTTTTGTTGTTTTGGAGTGAATGTCATTTGTGTTTGTCCTATTTACACAGTACCTGGTTCTGAAGCCCTTCCTGAAAGAAGTTATCGACCTTATGATGAAGTTACGTAGGTCTGAATTATGTGCCTGGCTGGTGTAGGAGACTTTCAAAGCGGGGATTCGAGGTTTTAACGGCCGTTATGATTTTTTGCGTAGGTGTTTTAATATTAACTTCTCGAGCAGAATTAATTGCGGTTGCCCGTCCCAAGTTCAGGGGATCTCTCTCCAGGAACCTCACACGCGTTTCCTTTGCGAGTTCGCGCCTCTTCTCTGAAGGTGCGAGGCCAAACTTAGCAAAGCCGAGTAGCCTTTGGTGTTTGCGGTGCGCAGGGACACCCGGACCTCGAAGAGGCGGCGACGACCTGCGAAAGGTAAGTCGGCCCCACCCTCTCGCCCCTCCTTCCTTCCCTGGCGCCCAGGAGTTCAGTGCCCCGGGCCCTTTTTCCGCGGGAGTCTCTGATCCCCGGGGAAGTGAGGCTGTGTGCTCCAGTCTGGGTATCCTGTGCCTCTTCCGGACTTCAGGAGCCCGCAGACCGGTGCGGACCAGGGGCTATCCTAGCGCTTCAGCGGGCTGCGGCGCTCTCCTCCTGGCCCACTTCTCGGTACAGCCTGCGCCCGAGGCTTGAGGAAACCCTCAGCCAGCACTCCCGCCCCCAGAGCCACGTGTCACCCCGTGCACAGCTTGAAGTGCAGCACTGAGGCCCCAAACTTTTGTTTCCTTTCTTTTAGAGATCAGTGTTGCGACCTGCTCCGGGTTCCGCCATAACAAGCGACTTCGATATTAGTTTATTAGTTAAAATCTAAAGAGAGTTCTTGCTACTCCTTTTCAGAAAGTCCGTCGTGGCCGATATTAGGGTCTTGATCAACAGAGATGTTGATCATGTCTCCTTTTTCTTCTTGCCTCCCGCCAGCGGCCTGCATCTTGTTGGTAGGGTCAGTCTCGCCTCCCGGAGTCCTGGGTACCCTGTGATTTTTAAGAGAGTGACGCTGTGGTCTTTGGGAAACCGAACCTGTTTGCAACTGGAAAGACCCAGTCTTACCCTAGTGTTTCAGTCGCTGATGTTGCACCACTTTCGAGGCTCTTCCCTCAGGAATCAGGCTTGGGAACCTAACCTACCCCCTCTTCTCTCTGCGGGCTTTTAGGAAAGGTCTTTTGATTTTAGCGTCTTTGGGCTTTGGAGAGGTTTTTTGGCCTCTGTGGTTGAGTTCCAGGACTGGCGACCAGAGAGTGTGAGGTTCAGGAACTGAGAGCTGGGCCCGGTCGGGCCACGTTCGTGAGCACCCGCCTGTGCGCAAACACACACACACACAGACACACACATACACACACGAAGGGATACTATTTAGGCTAGAAACACAGGTCTGAGCTGCCCCTAGGGCCTCAGAGGTCAAGGGGCGGCCCCACCATTGTGGCAGCTGGCCTGTGAGGTACCAGGGAGTCCTGCTTGCCTTCTCTAGGTTGTGGAGGCAGACTGTCCAGCCCTGAAAATCGAAGCAGGCGATTAGGACACATTTCTTGTCAGGGACTCTGTTCTCCTCTGAACCAACAGTCATCAAGTCAGTTTTACTCAAAATCCCTAAACTTCTAATCCTCAAGCACCATGTGTCCCATTGGGACAGAAACATCTGGCTATTTCTTCCGCCCCACTGATCCTAGGTTCTCCTCATCACCCTTGTTTCTGTCTTTTTCTTTCTCTTGTCTGGAATTCCTAAGGAAGCAGGCATAGGGTATACATTAAGACGCTAATATATGATTGACATTTCAGTGTCTCCCGCTTCTTTGCTTGCTTACTCTCTCCACAACAAAGATGAGACTTTCTCGCTTTTATCCTTTGTCACTTAATCTGTGGGAGATCTTCCTTATGTTAGCAGTGTTAGTTTGCCTGAACATTTTCTGGGTTTCAAGTCGCCATTCCTGACCTCTTTTTCCTGGTCTAAATCTCCTTTCACAAAGTCTGTTTTATGAGGTGTCTCCAGGTGGCTATCTCATATCAGCTTCACCATAACAGAGGTCTTCAGAAATCTCTGCAGGTTATGCTAGTTACGTCAGAACTTCTCTCCTAGTTTTTAATTTTGATGCAGTTTTGACTCTCCACTGACCTCAGTTTCTCCAGTCTAATGGATTTCTTTGGGCCTAGGTTAAAGCAGGCCAGCCTCCACCCTTTGCACATAGCCTGTGATTAGCTAATGCTGTTCTCAAAGCTAATTTTCTCACCTCTTATTTTGCATCTTAATTACTTGACAACACCATTATTCTCTCCGTTCCTGGTTCTCCAACTTTTTTTTTCTCCCCAAGGAGATAAATTTCCAGGTCTTTGCTCCTTTAGGCCATTTTACACCCTTCAAATCTTTAATCTATCCTACACATTAATCAAAGGGAATCTTTAATTTGTGTAGGTTTTTTGGGGGGAGTTATTAACATAGTTTTCTACATCTGACTTGTGCAGTTTTACGTACTATCCTAGGTGACTTGAAACTCTTCATCTTCTACTACCACTAAATTACCCCTTTTCCTTTGCATATGTAAAGTAATACAATGTATTATCTACTTGATTCCATGCAACACAGACTTATCCATATAACAAATATGGAACTATTTTATGTATTGGCATAAAGGTATAAATTTTTTATTGGTAGTTTATGTCTTTTTACTTATAAAAATTTAATTCATAAACTCCATAATCCATATGGCCTCCAGAACACTGCCACCTACATAAGTTAGGAGTCTTCTATGTCATTCCTTTTCCTTTTTTTTCCTGTAAATTTTTCCCCCTCCATGTTTTAAAATGTTTCTTTTCTCCCATTTACTGAGATTCTACTGTGTTTTCATGATCTTTGCTGCCTCCATCTCTTTTTCTTCTCTCTTCACCACTGCTCTAATTCTCTTCATTTTTAAAATTGTTCATCCTTGCACCCCTTTCTTCGCTTTTCCTGGTCTGCTTCCCCCTCTGGCTTCTCCCGTGGACTCACTTGTGGGCCTGCTGTGTGTCTCAGTACTTCCTAACGCTCAGCCCAAGCCTCCTTCTGTCACTTAACTTTTCCAAAGCGAAGCTACCACTCCTGCATTTTCCTCTCCCATCTGACTTCCTCAGTTCCAGCGTGCTTCTTTTTTCCTCCCCACTTGGCTACCTTTCTACCCTGCTTCAGTTTGCCTTCCGCTAGACTCCTCCTCCCAGAAGCCTCAGCCCTAATAGCGCTCTCTGCAGCCTGCCTCGCCTCCACCTAATACTTGTCGCTAGTTCCCTCTGACCCAGAGTCTCCTTCTTTGTCCCCTTCAAGTTCTCTTGTAGTAGTCACTTTACTCTCCGTCCAGACGCTCTCTCTCATCCCACCTCCGGTCTCGCGGGTCTCTCTGCCCTCCTCTCCGCGGCTCTCTCTTGCCTCTGCCTCCCTCCCTCCCCTCCTTCTTCCCCCAGCCCTCCCCCTCCCTCCCAGCTTCCCCGCCCGGCTCGCTGCTCCCTCGCCTCGCCTCTTGTCTCATCTTGCCTGAGTTGTCTGGGAGGGGAGCCCTGCCTCCTCTCCCTCGCTCAGATCAATGCCCTGGCCACTCACTTTCTGATGTTGCACGACGGGAAATGCTTTGAATACTTACGACATGGCCGCTCACACTGATTGCCAAGATTGACAGCACTAACCATCGCCTTCACTTGTTTCGGGGGGGAAGCCCCTAGTCACCCCGCTCCGCGCGCACCTCCTGGCACCCCCGCGGTAAACTTCAGCGGCTCCGCGCTGCCCCCGCCCGCAGCGGGACACCCCCGCAGACTTGAGTTAACGGGGTGCGGGGCCGCGGCGCTGGGGGGTTCTGCTCCCGTGCTCCCCGGGCTGTGCTAATTGACCTAGCATCGACTCCCCTTCCTTTATTTTTTTTTTATTTGTATGTTTCCCTTTTTCTTTAATGCCATTTACTCCCGCGGCGCAGCGCACAAGGAGCCCTCCCGTGCGGTACCATCCTGGAGTCCGCCCAGGTAACCGGGACGGAGCGAGCGATAGAGAGCGAGGGAGGCAGAGCGAGAGCTCGCGGCCCGAGTGTGAGCTACCTGTTGGGGAGTCGGAGGGGGCCGGGGACGCGAGCCCAGGGCCGGGCCCCAGCGCCGGCCCCCAGCGCCGTCCACTCCCGCCCTTCCGGGCAGCTCCAGGATTAGTTTCTCGGAGCTCGGACCGCGGGGCCGGGGGAGGAAGAGAGCCGAGAGCGGAGCCCGAGAGGGCGCGGGCCGCCGGGAGCCGAGGCCGCCCGGCCGGGGCGGGCTCTGCACCGGGCTGGGGAGGGGAGCGGGAGGAGGAGCGGGAGGAGGACGCT
>NW_004955414.1:31492128-31527207 GCF_000276665.1 Chinchilla lanigera | reverse complement strand
CCCGAGCGCGGCCGCTCGCCGCCGGGCGCGCGGAGCGGCAGGATGCGTCCCGCTCGCGGAGAGTCCAGCCCGGTTCCGGAGGCGGTGACAGGTCTGCGTGGCGGGCTTCTGGTTTTCTTGCCGCCCCCCTCAAATCCACCTCGAGAAAACACACGTTGTAGCTGTAGATAACTCTGCGTAGGACACTGAGGCAAAAGGGCAGGGAGAGAGACAGACAACGCCACCTTTGACAACAGAAAGCTGTTATCGCATCCTAAGTCCTGGTCCGCAAATCTGTCTGCCCTCTCGGCCCACCTCATTCCACCTCCGCCTCCCCGAATAGATATTCTGATCTATGTAACTGGGAAGGATATGAAAAAGAAGTCAGGTGGCTTAGAGCATGAGATTTTAAGCCTCCGTGAAGTTTGAAGTTTGAGGTAGGTATTTCATGGAACTTCGCGCAAGTGTGTGATGGAGGCAGCTCGTGTGCCTGCGTGTGTGGTGTGCAGTTCTCTCTCTCTCCCTCTCTCTCTCTGTCGTCTCTGTCTCTCTGTCTCGCTCTCTCTGTCTCTCGCTCTCCCAAGTGCGTGTACGCTCTGAGGGTTCAGATGGGACGCCTGGGTGGCAGTGCCCTTTTTGCCCACAAGAGGGCAACATCCTGAGGGCTTTGTGCGTGCCGTGTGTCTCGTTATCGCTGCAAGCTTGCTTGGATTTAGACAAAGTTATACTGAAACTTTCGAAGTGATATCACATCTTATTTCATGGTACTAAAAAGAGGACATAAAAAGGTAGCAAAAAGAAAGAAGCGAAGAAAGAAGAGACGGAAAAGAGCCAGCCTACTCCGGGAGAGTCCTAGTCACACCGAGACTAGGGGGAGGGCTGTTTTAATTGTGGGTTTGGCCGACTGACGACTGGAGTGCCCTCCTCGGCTGTCTTAGTTGTAGCCGGAGGTCATGTAAATCGACCTTAAAAGAATGCATAAGCCATAAATTAAAATAAACCCTCACCCAGGGGCTGATCCATAAGTAGACAATATCCAACCTGGACAAAACGGGCTTCATTTCCGAGTCGATCTAAACCGCATCCCCCCAAAGAATAGAGACTAAATGCAAAGTAAGTTTCCTAGCAAATATTTTGTTTTCTTGAAAAGTGTTGGGTTGATTCGCCGTGGGACTGCGATGCGGCAGTGCTCGGAGTGCTGCAGTGTCAGCCAGACTGGGGTGCGGGAGGTCGGGAGGACCCGCTGGGCTTCTGGGCTTCTTAGCGCTGCTCCCCTCGCACCCCCCATTTGGGTTTGGAAACTTTGGTTATTTGTGGGGTTGACGCTGGCGGAGGGCGGGCAGGAGTGGAGGACGTCCGTTGCTCTCGCAGTCGGGGTGAAGTTTACTCGGAGGAGTTGATAAAGAAAACCCGGGTCGCTAGAAAAGTCTCCCCGCGCTCCCAGCGCTCACCCCGCGCCCACCTCTGCCCCGCCGCAACTTTCCGGGGACCGTGCGCAAGCTGCCTCCAGTTCCCCTCCGCTTACCGCCCCCGCCCCGTTACTGGACATTACTTTTTATGATCTTTTCAGGAATAAACAAACCGTCCTCCGAAACAATCCGGAGCCCAAGCGCTAGTACGTGGTCCTCTTAGCCCTGGACGCTGGGGCTGTGTCGCCTGGCCCCATTGGGGCGTGGGTAAGGGGCCGTCCCGTCCCGTCCCGCGCGGGTTCGGCCTCCCCGGCCGCCTGCGAGGCGCACAGCCGTGCGCACGTTTCTCCCCCGCCCCGTGTCCCTGCAGCCGGGCCTGCGCCCTCCGTCCTTCTCGGCTCCCTGCCCGGGCCCCGCTGCCCGCTGCCTTCTCTGCAGCCTGGGCCGAGGTCTGCTGCTCCCGGCTCGGCCCAGCGCCGGGGGCGGTGCTGCCACTCGTCCCGGGCCGGGCGCGAGCCCCGCCGCTCCCGGGGGAGCTGCTTTCTGGTTTCTCCCTTAAAGGGCCGGGCGGAGGAGGAAAGGGCTGGTGCAGAGGCTGCTGGGGTTGTGCTCGGGCACCAGGAGGAGCGGCCCAGGGCTGCGGAGGACAGATTAGCTCTGTGCGGGGCAGTTTCCCTGGCGCTTCGCGGAGCTTTGAGATAGAATTGGTCTGTACGGAGCAGATAAAAGGTGGTTGTTGGCGGCGTGTTTTAAGTTTTATTTAAGCTGTTTTACGCTGACCAAGTTTGTAAACGCTTGTTTTGTATGAATTGCCAGATATTGAATGCCTCTCCTATTTGAGGACTAAAAATAAGTCTTCGGCTGGACTGGCAGGGCTGGGCTGTTGGCGAGATGGTTGTCCCGGGCTGCTTCTCTCTGTGTGTGACCTCCTATGAGGGCCGCGCCTGAAGTTCCAGCCTGGAGATGGCCCGAAGCCGTCGCAGCGGCAAACTGGGCTGGACTCTGGACCTCCTGCTGCACTGTCAGTGAGGCTCTCGGGTGACGTCCCTGTCCCAGGCGCTTTTCTCTTGCTCGCACTTCTGGGGCTGGGCTTTTGGCCCCGGAGAGACGGCCCAGGAGCGACCCAGGGGAGCAGGGACGAGAGAGTGCCCACTTGCCCCTCCCGCCAGGGTCTCCTCTCCCCTGCCCTTTATGGTCACATGCCCAGATTTCCCTCAGGTCCGGAGAAAAACAGACACAGCCCCGCCCAGTATATTTCCAGGAGGTGGGTTTGGTGAATAAAAAGGTCAAGTGGTCGGGGCCAAGGCTCGCGGGTGTGGAGGGGGACGCAACAGGGCTGACACCTGGCGGGAGCCGCCCAGCCTGTCCCCCCATGCTGGCCGGCCTGCCTGCCAGTGGCTGGCCTTCCTAGGCCACATTCTTGTGCTAAGTGCGAGAGGCGGTGGGAAAAGCAATCCTGAACCGGCCAAGAGCCGGCGAAGCTGATCCCGCGATGGCATTTTGTTTTGAACAGTTGCTGGGGTTGACGTTTCCTCATAAGGTAAGGTGTCACTGGACAGTCGGCTGTCCAAATGCCACATGTATAATTAGCCTGCGCACTCAGCACCTCGTCCCCGAGGCCCATAGGCACGGGCTTGGCCGACCTGATACACTCAGCTGCCTTCTGGGCTGTTACAGGATTCCCCGGAGGAAGAGCAGAACTGGCCAGGACAGCCTCGGGAGGCCCTGGCCGCAAAGACTTTGACAGTGTAGCTTTACCTTTCATTTCTCTTTTTCGCTATTTTATCTCTTCTTATTTTTCTATCTGAGGCGGAACTGTTGGTTAGAGAGGGTACCTGACATCAGTGTTAGAGAGTGCGGCTTTAGGATGGGTAGCGGAGTAGCAGAGAAAATCTGGCAGTATATTTATGCTCCACACTCAGTCCTGGGCAGGCTGTGAGTCCTTCTGTTTGCACTAACCTACTAGGACCAGCCGGGGATGGTATTGTATATCCTGGTTTGGGCAGGTTATTTCAAGACTTCTGGTTTGGACTGTTCACCTGTCTTAGTGCTTCCTCCAGTCCCCAGTTCCAGAGGTCCCTCAGGAAGTTAGTGTCTGTGTCTAGATTGTAGCTTCTGGTTCCCCTTTAGGCCTAGCCACTTGGGGCTGCTAGTGATCCTGTGGGGAAGCTTGGAAAGCACTTTTCTCCGTGTATCTCATTCTAGGTCAGCCTGGGGTGCTTTGGAGCAGTGCCTTCTCTGTCTTCCCAGTCTGGAGCTTGAGCTTCCTGCATACCTTTTCAAATCCCAGCCTTAGGTCAGCTTCAGCCTACACTCTATGGCAGGGGCCAGATTTCTGCAGCCTTGAGCATGACCTTCCCTCTGTCACTCTGTGAAGTCACCATGGAATTCCACACTCAGCACTAGGCACTTGCATCAGTCTCCCTCCTCCCCTTGTTTCTAGGCCACTCAGCTGTACCTGATACTTACTAGAAGATTCTCTTCATTTCAAAACAAACAAACATCCCAAATCTTCTACCAGTTCAGTGGGACAAGGTTAGCTTTTCTATGCCAGTAAGACTATTTCTTTCTTAATGAGAGGTAGGGACATGGTTTTATTAAGTTTCATTTGCTTTTTATTGAACCCACACAATGTTTTCTTACAGCAGGAGAAAAGTTATGACTGAATGTTTTCAACATTATCAGGCAATAAATGCATTATCAATGTACTTTTGAGAGCATCTTTTCTGAGTGCCTGTGTGTGAGCACATGGGCAAGCAAAATGACATGTAGATATTTTTCTCCTACATTTAAAAAAAACCCTCATAAATCAAGAGACACAGTAGCTCTTATTCTTAAAAAGCAGGCAACTAAAAAAAACTTTCAGGCTTTCAAAGCAAGTGTATACCAGACTTCATAGAGCTCGTGTATGACCAACGACAAGTAACCAGGCTGCAGACAGCAAGGGTAGGGCACTAATTCCTTAGGCCACTGACATCCTCTGATGTTTTCTCATGTGCCAACCGCACCTCTTTCCCTCTTGCTCTTCCATATTCCTTCAGTTACAGTGGCAAGACTGAGTAGCTTTTTGCTTATTATTTATCCCATTTACGTTGCTTTTATTTGTTGTTTTATAAGTGATGAAAAGGAACTTTCTCTTGGTATACTTGTATTTAAAAAAATGCAAGCAAAATAATTTTTTTTTATTATGGAGTATGATACATATTCCTGTACTAATATGTTGTGTAACCACAACTCTTACTATATTATAAAACAATGTAAAATATTATTAATATAGCAGTATCAAGCACCTATATCTTAAGCTGGTTCTATAAGGATTCAATAACTGAATTCCTAGAGGAAATGAGCTTCATGGGAATATTATATTCTTTTGGGCAGTTTTCTCATCAATAGCAGAAAACAGCTGATGTTTTTCTTTTTACAGGAAAAGCATATATTCACAATATATTAACATTTCTTGCAAAATTTCCTTCTATAAGGCTTTAAAGTACATTACTTTAAGCACATAAATGCCAAGTTGTAGTGGCATTCCTGAGACTTTAGGAATTATTGGGCTATTGGTCATTGATGAAATTGCTACACATATACATCTCATATTGAAGAAATCAGTAATGTTTTAAATAATTCTTTTTACTAATTCTGTTGGACTGATTGTATAATAGATACTGGAATAAGCAAATTTTCTTTTTAAAAATACCTAATATACGTTACCTATATCTTTTACTTTTAATATTTCCTATATTTCTCAGTTTTGTTATTTATCTACCTTTCCATGCTTGAAAAAATTCTCTTCATAGTGAGGAAATACACACACACACACACACACACACATAAATATAAATTTTCCCCTACTGTTTATAAACAGCATTCTATGAAAGTGTGGTACAGCACAACTAAAATTTTGGTTTATCTGAGAGGTATTTGTTTAAATATAGTTTGGGGATGCATATATATCAATTGATGTTTTTGAAGTCAACTAAAACATTCCATCAAGCTAATGTGTCTGAGAGGACCATATCAGGCACAGACAGGTACTAGAAATGATAAAACACAGATAACTTGCCGCAAGATGATTTGCAGATGGATTGTATTATCTGCTGTCATGAGGTTACGTGGGTCATATTACCATTTTTGGGAAAATTAATCTACGTTGTTTCAGAATTATCAAGTTATATGGGCCAATAAGATTTAATGAGATTTTATTATAGAAACCTGCTAAAATGAGCAAATCAACAATCATTGCTTTTTAGAGGAAGAAATGGACTCTCTTTGGGTTTGTATTGTTTCTTATTTAAGAACTATGACTCTTCCTATTATTTTTAATAAGAAAAATAAGGCACAAGGACATTTTATGTCCTCATCTTGGTTCCAAATTTTCTACTGATTATACTCCAAAGTCAAGATATTCAAAATTAAAAAAAAAAAGCCAGTGCTTTTTTGCTTTTGGCAGAATATATGAAAAGTAATTTTCTTTAGATGCGAATACATTTTAAATATGTAACATATCTTTTTCTCGGTTTGAAGTTCTTCACTTGTGATCTGAAAACTAATTGTTTTTGTGAGAGTTATATCAGAAACTCTCATCATTCACTCATTATGTATTTATTATTCATTCTTAGGAAGACTTTTTATTTTTCTTGTTCTGTGGAAGAGGGTAAAATCTTTTCTGCTGATTATTTGTTTAGACTCTTAGCCAAACTGGAAATAGTTCAAAATTTGCATTATGGTTTTTGATAGAGCTTTTCAAGTGTTAAATATCTGATTGTCACAGTTTGGATAAAAATATCAATTGAAGAATGTGGGGGGAGGTTGAAAAATTGAATATCATTTAAATCTGCTACTGACGGTCTCACCTCCAAAGAAAGGGTCCTGGTCTGTTTTTCCTCAAATCTGTGGTAGTCTCAAAAAAGGGAACATGAAGCCCTAAAACCTCAGAGAAGCAGTATTGATTCAATTCTTAACTGCAAATCCTTCACATCATTGCTCAAAATATCTAACTTTACACCAATATTAGCCATTCTTTTTATAGTGACACCATGCTTAGTAAAAAACTTCTAAGCACTGAGGTCAGGTGTTGAGATTGGATTCTAGTTTATTTTTTATGAATCAGATAAAGATTTCTGTGCATGAGACCATATGTGAAGATGAGAGAACAAGAGCATTTCCATATCAAAGGCAATATATCTGAGGCTGCATGGTAATTAAAATGCAGTGGTTTGGACTCTGTGCACCAGCACTTAAGCAGAGCGTTGCCGGGGCCTTGCGCATCATGCAGGCGGTTGCCTCTTGCATACTTCTTGAAATACACTTATAATTTCGTACAAACATTTATGCCAGTCCACACTTTTCTGTGGATAATTTGTATTTCATCCAAACCATTCAAAGTAGAAGTTATTTTTTGAGCTACCCCCTCATTATGGCTTTTGTGCATCAACTATTTTTATGCTAGTTGTTTGTATTTCCTTTTACCAGAATGATAGCTTGTTTATATTCAGAATCTCTTCTTGCTCCTCTAAGACCCCTAATATATCACCCGTTTTACTATTCACTCAAAAAACTTTCATCTTTAGGAAAGATGTGAGTTATTTTTTGAGGTTAATTGTGGATACTGTAATCTATTATAAACTAATAAAGCACATTAAAATGAACTTTAGTTATTTCTACTTTATAATGACAATACATTTAGTAATTATTGCTAACTTGCACAGTACATAATATTAGAAAAATTCGTTTTCAAAATGTTTAAAGAATTCTGAAATATTCCTTTTTATTTTTAACAGTATGAAAATATGTAGTGACATTCTCTCACATATTACTTTAAGTGAAAAGCAATCATCTGAAACTATAGAAATCTTTATCTAAAGAGTTATCTCTGCATTTGTGAGGAGATGTTGGAGTTCATTTTAAAGAGTTGAGTTAATATCTTAACCTGCAATTATTGAGAGATAGAATAGTGAAATAAAGCATTGAGCGTACTGTACTGTTGTATATATTTTAGAAATTTTTGCATCTTTGGTAACCGGCTTGAATTTGTTGCTCTGTAATTTTCTATCTCTGTATTTGCTTTCTGTCTGTGAACATTCTATGTTCACAGTATGTGGTATGTGTGGTAAGGAATTTGCTGGTGTGTTTTATTTACTGAGGTCCCATGGCTTATAAAGCTTTTAAAAGATTTCTCTGTATTGAAGCACTGTGTATTGAAGCCCAGTGTGATACGAAATTCTTTAAGAATTTTATATATTTTAACTATTTTGGATTACTTAAGTATATTGATTTGATGCTTTTCAGTGATGAAACATGTAAGTAGGCATAATAAATGTTAGGTAACTGCATTATATGATGTGCATATTGGCGTGTATGCAAGCATTCTCCGTTCTATTCCAGGTTTTCTCCTCATCACATTTTACTCTGAAAAACCTCAGAAGATAACCCTAAATGATATTTTATTCCTGCTACCTTCAAGAATTTGTTGTTTTTGGGCCAAGCACTTAAGCTCATGGGCACAGTGCCTGCCTGGCAAGTGTGAGGTCTGGAGTTTGATTCCCAGTACCACCCGCCCTTTGCTGTTTTTAGTCATTGTGAAGAGATACATTGAATTGTCTTTTTAAAATATGTATCCAAATGCAAGAAGGGGCTTTAGTGCTATTTGTGTTTTTGACATTATTGAGCACAATTTCTGCATCTTTGAAAAAGTAGTTCTTTAAAATTAGACAAAATAAATTTAAAAATGCTTCACTTTCCAAGACTACACAAGCCCACTATGTGGAAAAAAGAAAATGGAACATTTTTTTAAAAATGAAGACTGTAGGTTTTAAATGTAACCGATGCTCAGGTGTGGTTGCAAATGCTTCCTTTTATATTTTACAAACAGATAATTAGGTAATGTGATGGAACACTTATTAAGTTCTAGGCACTCTGAAGGGTAGCTTTGAAGCTAGGATTCTTTGCTTTTAAAGAATATTCTCTTCTAGGGCTGGGGATTTAGCTCAGAGGCACAGCTCCTGCCTGGCAAGTGGAAGGTCATGAGTTCGATTCCTGGTACTGGAAAAAAACCCCAAGAAACCCCAAAAGAATATTCTCTTTTATTGAAGATTTTCATACTTGGTAGGTGAGGAAGCTTAGGCATACTTGTTTTGGTGTTAAGCAGCTCATTGTCAGAACTGGGTAAAAAATGGCCCTACCTAGAAAAGAATAGTTTATTGTTCTTTCTTGGAAAGGAATATCAAAGAGCATGTTGTTATCTCCTCAAGAATAAGGAATAGCAAAGGAATGTTGTTACTGTTTCAGAAATAATCTCCAACTTGTCTCCATGAGCACTGAACCGTCTGTGTATGAGAAGTCAGCCCTTTTCCCCCCAAATGTCCATACTATCCTGTAATTTCTAAGTCGCAGTTTCTTTATCTATAAAATGGCAGCAATAATATTTGCCTCATAGAACTACTGAGAGGATTAAATGAATTCAATATAAAGCACTCAGCTCAACAATTTGTATACAATAAGCATTTATTACATGATATCTACTACTGTTGAAGTGGTACTAAGAATTATACAAATTTGGCTTCCCATTCGAGCTGTACTACGTGTTCACTCTGTAATATTTGGCAAGTTATGTATAACCTGCTTATTTTCCTCTTATGTATAACAGAATCAGCAGTACAAGTTTTTTCTTTCCTTCCTAGAAAGAAGAATTCATCTGTATTCTAGAAGCCCTGGGGTAGAGTCCCAAGTGACTAAATGTAGAGTTTTGATGTACAGCCTCTAAAATTCAATAAAATTCCAATTCTAAAGACTAGAGATTTTGAAAGGTTATTTTGTCTGTCATCCTCCATAATAGTATTGACTATCCTATCTCCATTCTAGTTAAGAAGCTCTCCATTTTGAATATCTGTAAAGAAGGAGGTTTTATACTCTTCTTTGGTTATATATATGAACGATTGATGCTAGGAAGTTCTTTTGTCAAGCATATACTTATCAGTCTGTTTTGTTTTCATTTTAAGAAAAAATAAAACATAATTTTTTTCATTTGAATGATAGGCCTGCATATGTGAAGATCAAAGTTAGACTTTCTGTTTTTATTTTTTTATTTTTTACATTTACATCTTATTTCCTAAACTAGTTGTATGGCATTGAAAAAGTTACATGACATCACTAAATCTCAATTTCCTCATTAAAAAAATGGTTTGGTAATAGAATTTATCACATAAGGTTGTTGGGGGGGCTGGGGATTTAGCTCAGCGGCAAAAGCGCCTGCCTGGCAAGCGCAAGGTCGTGAGTTCGGTTCCCAGTACCAGAGAAAACCCAAAAAAAAAAAAAAAAAAAAAAAACAAAACAAAACACATAAGGTTGTTGGAATGATTAAATTTAAAGTATACAAATAATAATGTATACAAAAGTGCATAACTGTGTTAGGGTGAATTGACAATAGTTATGTAATCAGTACTAGAACCGTGGGATAAGAGAGGGCCCCCAATTCTCAGTCTCTAAAGTGCTTTCATATTCATAGCCTCATTCAATAAAAGGTATCCAGGGTAGATAAACTTTCCATTCATACTATCTAACTTCCTACGTGATATGAATAAATGTTTCAATTGATTTTTGCTTCGGGATACTATTTACTCCAAACAAAGCTTGTATGTAATAAATCACAACTGGCTTTTTGGGCCTTCTTATTTTCTGCTCTCTTCAATAGAATGTCAGTGCTCATTTACTTTATCTTCGTGCTTGGTTCCAGAAACAACCGTTGCTGTGTTGCCCATACACCAATGTAAATGAGCAATATCATGATGAATCAGAAGCATTAAACACTGGTTTTCTATGACTTTTTACTAAAGAGTAGAAAATAGAAAATATTATGTGTTATATGTGGCTAGTTTGTAGACAGGAATTTTTCAAAATATGGGGTTCGGGAGGGAGGATTAATAAAAGGATCTTTGATGATGAATATATTGAGAATCACTTGATTACATGATTTTAAAGATAAAAAGGCATGATCCTAGAACAGAGGCATGAATATGTGTGATTCTAGGCTGTGTTCTAATTACTACTATACATATATATGCACTAATAAAATTACTATTATATATTATATACATATATACTCTACTATATGTATTTTAAATTACAAATATATCTATATCTGTCTCAAGGAATGCGTCTAGTAGGGGGTTGCCTTTTATCTGTAATTTAAAAGAAAATTAAGGGTAGACTTTAGGTAATACCCAAAAGAACATTGAACATGGAGGAACATTTAGTAATATTACAGACTATTCTGTAAGACAGTGAAATACTTGTGTCTTTGCAACTTTCTAGAAAGGCTGTGTCTGCCGTTCATAGCCAAAGGCCAGCAGGTTAGCCGCTGTGCTTCTTTTTCTTAGCTTGGTTTTGTGGTCAGACACATTGTGAGTATATTTTAAGGTCTGGAGGAATCTTTTAAATTATTGCTTTCCTTCAAATTTGTCAACTAGGTATAAAAATTAAAATAAATGGCATTTTAATATGTGAGCAGATCATTCAGGACTATGAATTAAAATCTTGTGTCCTGCACTGTAATATACTTTTTAAAAATTTGACATGCGTGGTCTTAGAGAAAGAGCTATATTTGTAAAATTGCAGATTTGTGTATTATTTCTGAATTTCCCTTATTACAGGTATTTAGATGCCTCATTTATAATTAAGCTTTTCCAACTGTAAAGGTGACATATTTCATAAATTTTAAATCGAGTAGTACTATGGAAATAATCCTGAATGATTTAATCTTCTTGGAAGAAATACAAATTATTGTACAATGATAATGATAAAACAGTAGCAGTGGTGGCTGGAATAGCCCTTTTCTACCCTTGATATTGTTAAAAAATGTATGCTAAACCCACTGTTGGTGGTTTTGTAATCTGGAAACTCATGTTTTCTAACTTATCAAAAGCCGTGCTCAGGGGTGGGGATTTAGCTCAGCGGCAAAGAGCCTGCCTGGCAAGCGCAAGGGCATGAGTACGGTTCCTGGTACCGGAGAAAAACCAAAAAAAAAAAAAAAAAAAAAAAAAAAAAAAAAGCTGTTCTCTGTGTGCACAGGCTTTCTTTTCTGGATTTGATTTAGCATTTCTTTTGGTTTTTAATAATTTGTTTCTCCAAATTATACATACTTGTTGAGATTTTGCAACGTATATGACTTCACGACATAATCACTTTTGAAAGGAGACTGGTGGTCACTGGTCACATAGCTTAGAGAAGCAATGGCCTTGGTTTCTAAAGGGCTTTAACCTGTTGTTTTCCTAACCAATGTTTTGGCTTCTGGACTCTTGCTTACATTTTTCATAATGCCAGGAATCTCTACAGTAAAAAGAAAGGTGCTGAAACTGAGGGAAAGAGAAAGAAAAAGATACAAAATTACTGAAAAACAGTTTAAAAACATACCCTTAGTCACATTAAATTAGTTATGATGCCTTAAAGAGCACTTTCCTTGAAAACTTACAGTTGAATTCTAAAGAAGCAGAAATCCAAGTAAAAGTAAGTAAACTAAAATAATAGATCTGCTGAACAATGCTTAAGTAACTTGGAATACAGCATATTAGTTAAATGAGTCTCAGGAAAATCTTTTATTCTTGAGTTTGAAGACCAATACATGCTGGGGGAAAACTTGACTATTTTAAAATTTCTAAGCTGTAGTCTTTTCCCATTATGAAAATGCAAATTGAAAATAGATATGTTGATGTTTAAAAAGGAATTTTAATCTTGGAACCCCTAAAACGGTATAATATTTTATTTTTTATTTTTTTCACACAATATTTTTAAGCATTTTAAAAAAGAAATTGTCAGCCTTTCAGTGGTTAGACCCTTTAAATTTTTATTGATAACAGTAGGTCCAGAACCTTCATTTGTGCTTTTTGTATAGACTATGCTAAAGTAGGGTCATGTACTGAATACTTTTGTGTTTTAAATCTGTGTGGCAGTTTGTAACAGCCTTATTTTCTGCAAAGTAAATAAATACATATATGCCTGAATTCAGTGGGACTAGTACACTGGACTACTCAAATTGTTTTTCAAATTCTTATATATGGCATGTCAGAGGAATGAGAAATTATTTGATTTTTAATTATGACACCTTGGGCCTTTTTCCAAAGCACTCATAAAATTCATAGTGATTTACTTGTGAAGTTTTGTGTTTATTTTGTTTGTTATTTTTCACATAGAAAAGCTCACTGACATCAAGAGCTGTGTGCATGTGCAGAAGTACATCCTGGGGCTGGGGATTTAGCTTAGTGGCACAGTGCCTGCCTGGCAAGTGCAAGGTTGTGAGTTCGATTCCTGGTACCGGAAGAAAACAAACAAACAAAAAACCAAAAAAAAAGAAACCCAGAAGTATATCCCTTCTTATTGTATGCTAATTTTTTCTTTTGTGTTGGCATCACTTTCCATCTTTGGGTTGATACTCTTCTTTTTTTCAATTTGTGCATAAATTAGTTCCTGTAACTAAAATACCAATATAACAGAATACTTGTATCATTGTCCTTTATATTTTATGAAGCTATGACAATACAGCTTTATTTTTCCTTATATAAAAATTGATATCTGAGATAACTTAAAAATAGAAATATGATTTTATTACATTTAGTAATGGGGCATTAAATTATATAGATATCCTACACTGACTCAAATGGGGCTGATATTTAGCTACCTATATTGCTAATGCATCTTAAAATAAATACTTTGATAATTAATAAAATGTTTGTTTCAGTGTAAGGGCATGGTAGCACTGTGACTTGTATCTACGCTGCTTGACTGGAATAAAAGTAGGAAACATTTTCAGTGCCTGAGATTAAGAGGTAGAATTTAGGATATTCAAAGAGAGAAGGAAATAGAGCTCTTGGGTGGTTTAGGAAGCATAAGGGCAACTGAAAAATATTGTCAGTGAGGATGAGTCTGAAAGATTTCTGACAAGACAACTTTACGGCTTATTCTAGAGAATTAACAGAATAGTACTCTCCAAACATTTTTAGAGAGAGCATGTACCCTAACACATGTGTATATTTATTTAAAATTGTGGACATGTGCCATTGCATGTACACTATAAAACATTCACATGTAAATATTAAAAAGACAGAGATATAGATGATATAAGTATCCTAAAACTAATTGTGGTCCCCACAAAACTACAATAGTACAGGCTTTGTTATTTTTAAAAGTATTGGCTTAACACTGTTATGAAGGGATTTAAAGAGTTGGGTCTAAGTTCAGGTGATTTTGCTACATGCTTTTATTGCTGTTATGGCTGAAGACTAATTAGTCCAGAAAAAATACAAAATAGATTCAAATGGAAGAACTATATCACTGATTATGCTCAGTAAATTGTGATATTAAATTTTTAATTCCATACAAAAATATGCAAAAAGCTCTGTTAAAATTCGTCTAGTATTGGGGCTTGGGATTTAGCTCAGTGGCACAGCGCTTGTCTGGCAAGCACCAGGTCGTGAGTTCGATTCCTGGTATCAGAAAAAAACAAAAACAAAAACACAACAACAAAAGCATTTGGCTGGTAAATGTCCATCTTCCTTGATGACAAACGTTGTTTTTGCCAAAGAAGTTGAAGGTGTAGCATTTTCATATTTTAATATATGGATTCAAAGCCCATTTAAATTTTTTTGGGACATCATTAGATAGGTTAAAATATCCTGTTGCCAATTTAAAAATTGAAAACAGATGAGAATTTTTTTAGGTGATAGAATTTTGGTAACAAAATCACAAATATGTTTTCAAAGTGTTCTTTCATAGCACAAATCTTGATAAAACACCACTTTTACCTTGAGACAGATTGTTCAATTACTTGTATATATATGTATGTGTGTGTGTGTATCTAATTATTTATATGAATATCTGCCTGTCTTCTATCTTTAATCTATGTACATAGCAACATGCACAACTTCTTGTCATCACATAAAAAGTTCAGCATATTTGGTATGTTAGTTCTTTTGGTACCTATCCTTAAGTTTGAAAACTTAGTCATGGGACAAGCAGTGGAATTTTGGAGTAGTACAAAAATTCTTGTGGTTACTTCTCATCTCATTGCAAAGCATTGTAAAGATTTTGCTGTGTTTTACAGATCTATTTATTTACAAAAGTAATTCCATTTTTGAATACTACTGTCTTCAACATTTTGCTGGAATTTCTTAGCTATGAATAGGGGGGCCCGTTCTACTATTTCTATAATCCTAGCCTTCTTTCTTCTTCAGTTCAATTAAGGCAACTACTTTGCCATTGATTACACTTTCTTAGTTTTCCCTAAAAGTTACTTTTATTTAAAAAAGTAATATACCATTCAGATTGCCTCTTCTCTGGTATGTACGTTAGTGCCTCACTCAAAAGTAGTACTTTGTCTACCACATATCATAAACTTAGGCATGTGTACATTAATTCATCTGAAAAGGCAAGACATGATGTGTTTCTTTTTCAAATCTTCAGCCTTGTTTTCTATGCATCTTTCAACCTTGATTGTCCTAATACCTGCTGTACGACCCCAAAGGGCATTATTCCCATTGCATTCTGGGCAAATGGTTACATGAGAGTTGTTCATTAAGCAACTCCAACTTTTAATTAAGGGACTGTAGTTAAATTGGCCATATTGTTTACTGTGTATTATTTAACCCTTTTGATAGCTGCAGGAAGGACAAACATTTCTCAAGTGGCATGTATCCTTTTGCCTTTTATAAAGGATCTTCAGGAGAGGTTTCTAAACTTTTAGCATGAAGTTTGTTAAAATTTTGTAAAATATTTCAATGAGCTTTATATTTCAGACATTGCTGAAAAAATTGTAACTATTTATTTATTATTTATTTACAGTGCTGGGAATCCAACCCAGGGCCTTATACATGCTAGGCAAGCACACTACCATTGAGCTATATCCCCAGCTCTAGCAATTTAAATGTATATCTATGTGCTTAGTTTAAAAATGTCTTGCTGAATATAAATGCTTCATATTCTTATTATTTAACATGTCAAAGTATAATAGGGCAAGATATACTGTTCCTGATACTAGACATAAATCTATATCTCAAAACTGTCTTCCTGATAATTAAAAAAATTGACCCATTTTTGTTATACCTGCTTGGATCATCATTGTTTCTATCTAGTAATATGGTTGCTAGAGATGTCCTACTAGTGTACCAGTGTCAGGTTGGTCATAGTCTTGTCAGTAAGGCTTAAATTATTGTTATCCTGGAACTGTTGTTTCTTTGAGATGGTCTTTTAAAACCAGCTGGACATTTGTTCAGGGTTAATTTAGTTAAAGACTAGAAAATAATGTCGACAGTTAATCTTCCTCCTTATTTAGGATACTTCTGGTACGGGATCTGAGGTTTTAATGTTTGATATGTAAACCCAGGGTGTCACTCTATATTTAAATTTGGCAAGGTTAGTTCTTGTTCTTTAAATGAGTGAATAAATAAATGAATGAACAAAAAAAACCCCTTATGTATTTATATAGTATGTTGCCAGGATGGCACATGCATTAGGAGACCTCTAAAATGAAAAAGTAGGTGGGAAAGAGGGGAAGATATGATGAATAAAAGCATGGTTTCCAGAGAACACTGTTTTGGGACAGGATCCCCTTGAAGAGTGTAGCCATCACTGGAATCCCAGGACAGGAAGTGGGGTTACAGCTTTACCACTGTTGGGGTTCAGAAAAAGCAGTGTGGCATTTTTACCGGGCTCTGATATGAGGGTGGAATTAGACATAACCTATCTTTTATTCTTTAGAAAAAGTCGTTTGAGTTATTTTGTCATTGCGAAGGGATCAGTGAGGTTTTATAGTTAAGTGTATTTATTGTGTTTTAGGAGAGGGGACCAAGTGGAGGATCGCTACTCTCCTGAATGCCTGGGGCTCTTTCTGCTTCTTCACGCAGCCTTCCTCCGATTTAGATACAATCAGAGCAGAAGTTGGGAAAGGTGAGTAAGGCAGCAGTCAGGGATGTCGATAAGCAAACATTCTCATCAGTGCCCCTCCTCCCCTGCCCTTTCTGTAGCTTGCAAGTATACCTTTTGTGTGGTAGCAAAAGCTGCATTTGGGAGTATCAGCTCTGCCAGTACACTTTCGGTGACTTTGGCTGTGTCAGTTCTCTCTAGGAATTAGTTCCTTCATTGGCAGACTGGGAAGCTTGATGATCTCTAAAGAGGTTTCAGCTCTGATGCCCAGTTCATTCCCTTCCAGGATAATGCTCTGGCCTGCTCCTGACCCAGAACTTTCAGTGAAGTTCCCTGTCCTGTTTATTAACCTCCTCTGACCATGTCTGTTGTACCTTCTAAGATGATAAATGCTAGCAGTCTAACTTTATAAGTTCATGTGAGGTGACTAATGAGCAACAACTATAAAATATTTTCAGCTTCCTCTTTTCTCTTGTCCAGACAACGTTGACAGAGTGCATTTTCAGTGTGCTCCTGGACAGGGCTCCGCATTCTAAGCAGAAGTGTCTAATAGAACTTTAGAAGGAAGGGAGGAAATATTGGCATTGGAAGGGTTGTGTCTGTGAAGGCGCTTGAGCTGGATGAGATAAGCAGGGTGTTGGGACACAGCCATCAATTCATTGCATGTGTTTGGCTAGACTGGGAGCAGTGGCCAGTGCCAGGCTTTTTGAATATGGTTTCTGTCACCAACAGAGTTGGCTGTCTTTGAAGTCTGCCAGTTAACCTCTTCCAAAGTCTTAGAGTACACCTAGCCCTCAAGAAAAGGAGGGAAGAAGAATCTCAGGAAAAAAATACCACTTATTTTTAATAAGAGCATACTTCCCTTTTATCAGTTCTCTGCAGTATCTAATACACAAACAGATTTCATCTTTTCTCATTTTCTTTTTGGTACCCATTTGTTCCCATGGATGGAAGTAATATTAAGTAATGCAATGGATGTATATCACCAAACATTTTATTTACCTCATGCCACATGTATTTCTGGGTACTTATATCATAATTTTTGAGAGATTTAAATAAGCTAATACATTTGGAAGACTGCCTGATATGTTGTGAAGTTCTCACTATTAGTGATTATTATTTTATTAATTAATTTACACAACTCTGGAGGCAAATGTCATTATTCCTACTCTATATAAAAAGAAATTAAGAGTTTGAGAGGGAAAATGACTTGTCTAAAACTACATAGCCACTGAGTAGCAAAATTATAATCTAACATAGATGTCCTGACTTGAAGTCCTGCGCTGTTTCTGCTACATAACAGGTAAGTAAGTCAAGAGAGTTCGTGATATAATCTCTGAGTCAAAATAATCAGGATAGTGAGGGGTTGAATTATTATCGTGTGTTGTTGAATTTTTGTAGCTGTGGTTGTTAAGGCAGTCTTCACTTTGCATAGCATGGTGCTAACTGAAACTCTTGTATATCAGAACCATGTTTGCACTTTGGATAGTTCTGATTTCAGGACTATTTTACACAGCTCCTATGTCATGGTTTGCTGTCAGTTACTTTAGAATCATGCAAAACATGGACCTGGCTCCACAATACACTAGTTTAGGTTAACGTGGTGTAGTGCAAAGCAAGGCAGACTGTACTTCTGTCAGCTCCCCATTCACATACAAAAATTCTCCAATTCTCTTTCCTTTAGATGGTGCACTTTTATTTGATGACCAATTATCTTTGTTCCTTCTCTCAAGATTCTGTTCCTGCTAGGGAAGAGCACTGTACTGCATAAGTTCTCTGAAGGTCCCTAGTGATTGGCTCTTCACATATAGGCACACCATCTCTGACATTTATTTGTCAAGTAGTAGATTGCTCTCTGGATTTAGGAAGAATTACCTGTTATATTTAATCTCCCCACATGTACTGTTAAATGTCTTAAGCTTTTTTCTGAATTGATGCATTTTTTCCTGTCAGTTTCAGTAATGTACAAATCCAGTTAGGACAGTTTTCTCTCCACTGGTATTCAACTGTATAAAAAGTGATGTCTGAGTATTGCGTTTGTCTTGGTTACTTTTCTCTTATTGCAGTTACTTTTCTGTCATTGCTGGTACAGAATACCTGATGCCCAAAATTAAGGAAGGGAAGGTTTATTTAGCTCACAGTTTGTGGAGGTTTCAGTCCATACTTGGCCAGCTCTAAGGCAGAGTGGCACATGGCAGAGAGCAATAATTCATGGTGTCAGAAAACAGCAAAAGCAGCAAGAGCAAAAGGGAGGAGCAACAGCAGGCAAGCCTCTTTTCCTCCCTTACACTGTATTCAGGCTAGCCACCATGCTGCACCCAGTGCAGGGTAGGTGTAGCACTCACACCCATAATCCCAGCACTCACACCGATAATCCCACTGGATCATGAGTTAATCAAAAACTCTAGAATCCCACCCCATGACTGCATGAGGCTTTGGCGGGGACATCTACACACAAACCATAACAGCAGTGTACAGTGAGAAGCCATTAAGTAAAAACTAGGACTATTTAAATTTCTGCTTAGATATAGATGTTTAAATTTTTCAGCACTTAATAATCATTTCAACCTGAAGTTTATTGCATTGATGCCAATTTTAGAGCAAAGTAGTACTGAAAATACTGAAGCTTTGAATCTCCTTTTAACCTAAACATTTAAAATACTCTCTTCTCTTGAGTCTATATTGCCCTTCCCACTTAAAATTATGTTTTAAAGCCTGTTCTTAGCATTTTTGATTAAACATTCTGAAGAACAGAAATCTGATAGTGACCTTAATTTTATTTCTATGACTTATACAGTGCTGGAAAATTAGTTTGGGATTAACAGACTATTCCACTACTGTCTAGCAGTGTAGACTTAGGCTGCTTAGCTTGATTTCTGCTTCAGGCCTAGGTTTCCTTATCTGTTAAATAGCACATACCACTTAGGGTTGTTTTAAGGATTGAGGGAAAATATGTGTTTAAAAGAGGACATGGTATGTAACAGGTGCAGTGTAAGCATTGGCTATTATTAAAGTGAATGCCTTTAAGAGGAGAATCTGGCAAAAAATAGAGTACAATGCCTTTCTGGAAGGGATTAAAAAAACTACCACCATAGAACGTAATGTGAAATCATCCTACGATTTCCCCACACGGGAACTGTGGAGAGTCTTTGAGAGAACTCTCACTGACCTATAGTAATGAGTGAGTACTTTGAGAACCTCTTCAACAGCAAATCAATAAATCTGCTGAGATACAATTTTTTTTTATTATAGGATTGGCCTCTTCCTTTTTTGAGTTGCATGGATTGTGGAGACAAGTGGACTTGGATACAGAGTGGGTTAGGGTATGAGTTTTCTCAGGGCTGAATTTATGATTGAAGAAGTAACTGAAGAAGCAGTGATAGAGCTGAAAGAAGCAGAAGCCAGCAGCCAGGGAGTCTGACCCAGGAGGTATCTCCAGGGAGGGCCTGCATACAGCCTGGCTTGACCAGTGATTGTTGACTTGATTTCTAGCTCCAGAAATCCTTCCTAGTATAGGCACAGACTGGGTCGAGGATTTGGACCCTGGTTTATCTGATGACAAAAGCTAAGCTCTTTCCACTGGTGATTTCATGCTGTTTCTCCGGTGAAGAGGGCATCAGTGGAGGAAAGTAGCTTATCAGTGGAGGAATCACAAAGTTCAGCATCTAAAGGAGTAGATGAGAGGTAGTATTTGAGAAGCTGTGAAGTCAAGACGTTGTCTTGCAGATGGCAGTGTCATGATGGTGGTAATGGAGTATATGGTGATGTTATGGTAGCTGTTATAATCTCTCATGGATAGATTAGAGTTTGAGACTGTATTTCTGGGTATTTGTACTTCAAATGACCAACTCATAATCTTTGTGTTATGGAACCTCAGAGTTGAAAAAGGTGTTCCAATCACCCTTTCATGATGCGATTCCATATAAGTATTGTCCAGTCCATGCTGAGGGATGGTCAAAGGCGGGCAATTACTTCTTTGTTGTAAGCTCCATGTGGACAAAAGTTTTGTCTGTTTATTAGTTTAAGTTTTATTGACTAGAACAGAGTCTGGTACTTCATAGGTACTCAGAAGATAATGATGAATGAAGGAAATGCTTGGGAAGCTTGGTTAGTTTTATTTTATATGTTGAATAATGTTATGTACAAAGCATGATCTTGTATAAGTCTTAACCTTGTGAGCTATGAATTACTATTTCCAACTTATGGATGAGGACACTTAGTAATTAAGTAATTTTCTTCAGGTGGTGTGACTGAAACATAATGTTCATGATTTGAACCTTTAAGTATAACCATTATATTATACGGTATTATGAAATTATCACCTCTCTTGTCCTGGATAATATTCTATTAATGGAGCCTAAATTTTCATGGAAGCCACATCACATCATTGACTCATTTAATCTTACTGCCAACTAACACTCACAAGCCTTTTTATTTACCATGTATCATTGCATACTTGAGCTTCTTGTTGCTTTTTTTACTGTTAGGTTTATTTATTTATTTTTTATTTTAAAGAGAAAAGAGAAAAAACAATAACAAAATGACAACAATGAAGACACAAACAAAACAATAAAAAATAAAAATACAGGATTTGAAAACAAGATGATAGGAATTAACAGTGGTTGTTATATTACATATTATTATCTTTGACAAAATTGCTCAAATTACCAGATGTCAGACTGAAAGCTTGAACAAACAAAGACAACAACAAGTAATAAAAAACTTTTGTTTTGGACCCATGTGCAGAAGCTTGCATTTAGTCTATATAGATTTTCTCTGGCTAGAGTAATCTGATCTTTTCCAAAATTAAGGTCCTTTAGTTTCATATAATTTTAAAATTCTTTCAAGTATTTTTTGACATGTATTGAAAAGCAATAATATTGACTCCTTAATTGTGTTAAGATGGGTAAAATATGTTGATAAATTTTCTAATGCTTAAATATCCTAATATTCCTTCAAAAAACTACTTGGTTACTCTGTGTGTGTGTGTGTGTGTGTGTGTGTGTGTGTGTGTGATCATACTGATAAATTTCAGTTTTGTGTTGTGAATTTATATCTATTATTATGTATTTCAGTGTTATCTTTGGAGGGTTTGGGTAGTAGGGTTATGCCAGCTTTTAAAATGATTTGAAAGCTCTCCATCTTTGTCACTGTTCTGTGATAATTTGGGGAATATAGGAATTTGTCAGTTCTTTAATCATTTACAAAATGACAAAAATTATTCAATCTTTCACATGTTAATAGTGGATATTTAATAGCATTTTATTGGCCTGTTCACATTTTCTGACCTTTCTCAAGTTAGTTTTAGCATTTCATATTTTACTTGGAATCATGTATTCTCTCTTGATTTAAAAATATAAAGTGATATGATTTTTAACAATTTATTTTTTGCTTTTCTGTATTTGTGGTTACATCCCCTTTAGAATTCTTCCTTTTTTTAGTGTTAAGATCTCTTTGGATCCTGATTCTAAGGGCTGGAGATATAGCTCAGTGGCACAGCACTTGTCTGGTAAGCACAAGGTCCTGAGTTCAATTCCTGGTACCAAAAAAAAAAATCCTGATTCTATCATTTAACATATTATTAGAAACCTGTTGAGTATGCTAGCACTTAGCTTGCATTTACCTGTGCATTTACAAGGCTTAATTAAAAATTCAACAAAAGTTTATGAAGTACCTTTTATAATGTAGATAGCTGGTAAGATACAAAGAATAATTAGAATAAGGTCATACTGTAAGAACCGTACAGTAAGGATACTTGAGGACATTTGTTAAAATACTTTACTGAAATTCAGATATATTTTTTCTAATGCACTATTCAGTCTAGCAAAAAAGTATTTCTGGTAAGGAAACAAAAAGGGGTAATAAGACAGGAACTGTTCTTGGTGAACCCAATGTTTGGTCTTAATGATGACCTTTTTTTCTTGTAGGTGGCTCGTTAAAGATATTCTAGGATCTTGTCTTGGGAATTAAAGTCATATAAAGAATGTATTATTGAAACATATCTTGCTCATTGATAAGGGTACGTTGAAACAATTTTTAGGGGATATTTTAATTATTCTAGAAATTTATAACTTTTAATCAACTAGAGAAATGCTCCTTAGATTTTAGAGGACATACATAACCTGGAAACTTTTAGTAAAATGTAGACTCTGAATATGTGTGGATGGGACATAAGATTCAGCTTGTTTCTAATTAGACCCTAGGTTCTGTCATGGCATCTTTTCCCTAGGGTTGCTGGCTAGGACCACATTCTATGTAGGTGCGAGGTAGAGAAGAGAAAGGATAGTATATATTCTGTTTCACAACTAGTAAAATGACAGGTTTTATAATAAATGGAAAAGCCAGGCATGGTGGCACATACCTGTAATCCCAGCATTCAGGAAGCTGAGGCAGGAGGATTGCTGTGAGTTCAAGGCCTGCCTGGCCTACACAGTAGGTTCAAGGCCATCCTGAACAACTACAACTCTCATATACTGCTGGTGGGAGTGTAAATTGCTGTAAGTAATTTTGGAAACTATCTGGTAGTATTTAGTAAAGTGCAGCATATTTGTTTCTATGGCTAGGAGTTATATTTCTGGATAAATATTTAAGAGAAATAAGTGCTTTTGTCTATCATAAAATATGCATTCCATGTTTGTTGGAAATTTGTTCCTAATAGCCACAAACTAAACAACCCTGATGTCTATCAAAAGGAGGATAGATTAATGGTGGTATCTCTATTCAATAGAATACTATACAGCAATAAAAATATAATGATATTTGTAGCAACAGGAAGGAATGTCATGGGCATTATGTGGAGGATAGATAAGTAGTTGAAAAAAAAATATAAAGTTTAGAGGGAGATGAAAGATAGGAGGATGTATTGTGACTTCATTAAGTACAAGAATAGGCATAACTACTCCACAATGACAGAAGTCAGAAGAATGGTTATCTCTTGGCAGTGGTTATTATTTAGGAAGAGGAATGTGAGAAATTTCTGGGTTCTGGAAATATTTTATATCTTTATCAGAATGGTAGTTATATGTGAGAATATATATGTAAAAATTTATTGAGTACATTCATTTACTGAACTTAAGATTAGTGAGTATAACTATTTAAGCTGTGTTCATATTCATATTCATTTACTATGTAAAAATATGGAAAAGTGTATTTAACAGTAGTGAATTTAGATAGCTGCCTGATTCCTTAAAATAACTACTGTAGCTGTCATTGAAGTTTAGACTGATAGAATCACAGGTGAAACAAACTTTGGATAAATCAGAATATTTCTGTCTTTTTATTATGAGGGGAGAGGGGAAAATCCTAATGAAACAAACTTTCTTTTAGCTATGTTGGAAGCCAAAACAAAAGAACATTAAATGGAAGTATTTCTACTCTCCAAACCTTCTCTTTCAATTTGTAATCTGTTCTTTATTTTGATGCCTTACCCCTCATACCGTAATTCCTCACTGCCCAGGGTCCCTCACTGTGTATTATTCCAGACACAGTCTTAAATCTTATCTTTATCTCGCTTCTACTTATATATTTTATATTTATCCCTATCCAACTTTCTTTGCAAAAGTCATAGACTTCTGTAGCTTTTAGGCTTTTTGAAAGCAAGGGAACCCAATTTTCAAGCCGATTCTTACGGAAATCTAACAAAGATTACCTTTGGCTGAAGCCTGACTGCTCGATTCCCTTTGTTGCTTTCTAAGTTCACTCCTTTGCCTCACAACCACTTGAGGATGGGGTGCATGTGTAAATATATGCACATGTAACAAATAAATATATGCACATGTAACAAATAATTATGAAGTGAATCCCACGTAACCAATATCTAGGTTAATAAAGGAAGACTGGTGACATCCAGAAGTTACTTGTGTCCTTTTCAAACTACACTCACACTTCTTTCTCTTTTGAAGCAACTACCATTATTCATTTAATTTTAGTCACTGTCTTTCCTTTATAAAAGACAGTTTTTTTATATATGTGTTTTCCTTTATAGTTTTACTCTCTATGAGCATGTATCTAAACACATTTTAAGAGAAGTTTGGCTTTGCCTGTTTTAATGCATTACTGTGTATAAATGGAACCAAGTAGAATCTATTTTTATATGTGCTACAATTTTCGCTCAACATATATTATTTGTTATCATGAAGTCCTAGTTCATTAATGTTTTTTCATTTTATATCAGAGTTATTTATCCTCTCTATCGCTATTAGACATTTGGACTATTTCCAGTTGCTGGTTGTTACAAGCAGTGCTGCTATAAACCTTCTTGTGCATATGTGCATGTTTGGAGCTCATGCCTACAAGTTTCCCTAGGCTGTGTACGCAAGGATGAAATTGTTCCATCAGAGGGAATGCCCACACTCATTTTTACTAGATAATGCTAACCACTTTAAAAAGTGATTGTTTAGACCGTTAGCAAGTCTGTGAGAAGTTTGACATTGACATCCTTCCCAAAACTTTGTATTTAGAACTTTTAATTTTTCTTTTGTTTTGGTACCGGGAATCAAACTCGGGACCTTGTGCTTGCCAGGCAGGCACGATTCCACTGAGCTATCTTCCTGGCCCTAGAACTTTTAATTTTTGCCAATCCACTGAGTATTTAATGGTCTCATCTTGAAAAAATTTCCATTCTTGATTACTAATGATAGTATCTGGATTAGGTAAATTTATTCTTTTGTAAAGTGCCCATTCAAGTCTCTCTCCCATTTTCTTTTGGGTCACTGTGTTTTAAAAAATGTAGTTTTCTATACCTTTTGTATGTAATTGTTATTTATATATGTTGCAAATTTCTTCTACTCCTGAGTTTTCTTTTCATTTTGAAATCTTTTGTTGAAAGATATTTTTAATTTTAATATGGTTGAATATTTATTGACTTTTTCTTGTTTGGTTGATGCTTTGCCTGTGCTGATTAGAAAATGTTTTCCTATTGAAGGTCATGCAAATAATCTGCATTAGTTTTGTATTGGCCTTTAATGTACCTGAAGCTGTTTTTTTATGTTATTATTTTATTTTTTTCAATTTTTAGTTTTTTATTAGTACATGTTTGCAGTATATAATGAATAAATTCATTGTGGAGAGTTGGTACATGTTGATTTTTTTTTTCACTTCCCTTCTCTTCCTCCCCATCCCTCCCTCTCTTGATCCCCTTCACTTTTGCAAAAGACCTAGCTCCCTATTTCTTATTGGCTATCTTTTGTTTGGTAGATTATTTGAAGTAAGGGTGTAGTTGTTTATTTTTCCCTCTTATGATGTTCAGCTGTCATAGATAATTTAATAAAACCCATCTTTTCCATACTGTTCTTCAGTTTACTTTTGTCATATATCAAATGCTAATCTAAACATGGGCCTACTTTGGGATTCTTTATTATATTCTCTTGGAGAATTTGTCTGTCTTTTACTCATTCCACACCAGCTTCATTATATTTGCTTTGTAATGAATCTTGCTATCTTATAGTATCCTGCTATCTTGTTCTTAGTTTTCAAGAGCATTTGGGACTTGTGCCCTTTGCATTTCCATGTAAATTTATAATTAACTTGTGAAATTCTACAAAAACCAAACCAAGCCAAACCAGACCAAACACCAGACAAAAACAAACTGTTGGGACTCTTTTTTTTTTTTTTACTTAGCTTGCATTTACTGTACAAGGATTTTAGAGATATGTCACTTTTGTAACAGTAAGTCTTTTAACCCATGAACATATTGTGTCTTTCCACTTATTTTAGTTTTTTAAAAAGTCTTCCCATAAAGTAAATTTACTTGTACAGGAGAGAATTAAATAACAGTTCAAGACAATAATAGCAAAGAAATAAAGAAATTGATTGCTAAATGAACAAGATAAAAATAAACATTCAGAAGAGGAACAAATATGTCTCAGTGTTTCATAAAAAGTGCCACCAAAAGAGTTTTTGTGAAATACTGATTAAATAGTATTGTCTTTGCTCCCTCACAGGTATTATATACATGTTGGATATTATCATATTTTCAGTTTGTCAGTAGGTTAAAGAAGAAATCAATGTACTAGTTGTTTTATTTACAGGCACAGTTTTACTGGGTCCTTTTTTCTATATTGATGACTCTTTTGACTGAAATGACTGGCCCTAAAAAGATATTTTGGTATCATGTAAAAATATCCCAAGGAAAAGGTCTGCATAGTGATTTTCAATCCAGATATATCGTAGAAGACTTTGAAACATAAGTTTGGTCTGACTTCTGAAATAATGAAATAATGCATGAGTTGCTTCTTAGTAGTAAGTCTAGTCATTTCACTTGGCCTATTAATTCTTTGAAAACACCAGTGGTTTCCTTTATTGTACAACCTACAGTCTCCCGGGGAAGATGGAGCCACATGCATCATTTGACATTAAAATATAATGTAATCCTTATTTTCAAAGTAGAGTTTGGCATAATTAAAAGAATGAATCTGGCTTTCTTAGTTCCTAATAAATATGTTTCTGTTGGTAGGGAAGGATGCTGTACAGATAGGTCTCAACCTTGTCACTTCTAGGGAACAGCAGTGAAACCGTTTGTTCCTGACAGCGGACAGTCCCACTGCAGAGCCCTGGCTTCATGTTCCATTAACTATTAGTGCCGTTCTTTCAGGAGCTATTATGCTGTGACATCAAAGATTTTCTGACAGGGCAGTGGTAGGTTAGCACTGAAGTTGTCTATTGAAATTTTAAAGAATGGAATTAAATATATATGATCAGACTTTAATATAAGAGATAGAACCAGAAGTAGAATGGTTCAAGGAAAGTTGTAGAAATGTTGAATCTATAAGCTGTCCACTTTTGTCTTTCCTTGTTTAAGCAAAATATTATTACTTTTTATTTTTACAATAAGTGCAAATGGCCATTATGCTAATGCCAGGAGAGCTGATCACTTCAAGAATGATATTATGAATAAGGGAAAGAACTGCCTTTTGTGAAGTAAAAATTACTAGGTTGACCCAAGGTATATTTGGTACAAATGACCATGTGGACAGTAACTGCAACAGTGAGATTTACTTCTCACCAATTCACAATTAGTTCAAAGGATCAAACTACATATTCTGTTAGAATTGCAGGAGTACAATTTTTCCATGACAAGCAAGGAGATGAAAAGTTTTACAAATGGAAAAGCTTACTTTTACATAGCAGTTGAACAAATATAGTAAAAAAAATTAATTAGATTACAAAGTTTTCTTTTGAAAAGATTGTTAAATTTTGAGAACTACTTTTAGTCATTTCTGTCCAAATAGGCTTTCAGTTTAAGAAAAATAAATTAAGCATTGTGGTTTACAGTTTTGGTTGTAGAATCAGAATTTCTATAACTATATTATTATTATCATGATATTTTCATGAAGAAACCATGGGATTCTGACATATTAATAACTTTAGATTTATACTTCAGGTCTGGACATTTAAGACAGTATGATTCTAATAGTTTTGTTTGAGATTGAGCAAATAAATCATGTTTAAATGAGTATGTCCTTAGTATTATAGTTTTCTTTTTATTAATGTAATAGTAAATAAAACTGATTTTTCAAATATAAAGAAGATACATCATAATATACTTATTTTAAATAATATACTACTGATGCTGTTAGTTGGGAATAACTTGAACAAAAATATTTATAGATACTTTGTTTTATTTATTTATTTATAGATATTTTGTTTTAGATTAAGGTATTTTTTTTTGAGACAGTCTCACTATGTAGTGTAGACTGGCCTAGAATTCGCTTATATAGCCCAGGCTGGCCTTGAACTCACTGTGATCCTGCCTCAGCCTCCTGGGTGCTGGGATTACAGGCATGTGCCACCATGCCTGGTTACATTATGTTTTAAGATAATTTTCATCCAGCTCAGAGTAATTCACATTAAAATAATAAAGATAGTCACTTAAAAAACAATGTAAAATTCCTTGCTCTGGTATGTGTCTCACAATTAATCATATAGATTTAATTGCCCAGGAAAATATTGCCACATCTTTTAAATTATATTATTTGGTAGATAAAAAGGGAGATCATTTATATATATATATATATATATATATATATATAATAAATGTATATACATATATGCAATATTTCTGCAGAAATTCTTATATGGGCCATATTATTTCAATCCTTTTACTTCTTAGCTGAAGAAATCATTTCAAAATGCTTGGGTGGGCCAGGGATATAGCTCAGTGGCACAAGTGCCTGCCTGGCAAGTGCAAGGTCCTGAGTTCAATTCCCGGTACCAAAAAAAAAAAAACAAAAAAAACCAAAAAAACCCAACAAAAAAACCCACAAAATGCTTGGGATTATCCTACAGAGCACATAAATGTTAACAGTGCTTTCACTAGCTGGCTAAATGTTACATAGATATGTTTGAATGTTTCTAGTATACTTATCAACTGAAGAGCTGAGAGACTAAAGACTTTTGATCTTTTTCATATGGTCATGAGGGGACATATAAATACTTTAATTTGCATAGTTTTAAAAGACCGTTAGTTAGCTACAATGCCTATAAAACAAGTGATCAATAGTAATCTTCCTAAATGAACTGATAATGGATAAAATCTGTCCTTCACAAAAGGTTGTAAATGAATTTAGAAGAAAAACACTTGCTTATTTACTTTTGAAAATTTTGTGCACTTAAATTAGAGATTTTGGGAAATACATTTTGGGTAATTATTTGGACAACATTTATAGTTTAGGTGACATATCTGATCATTTTAAAGAAAAATATCCTTCCTTTAAAAACCTAATCAACCAGACATTCCTACTAAATTTATTGTTTCAGCATGTATTACATGCTTTCTCCAACCAACAAGTATTTATTAGTTGTCAGCTATGTATCAGATCTCTTGGGGGCTAGAAAATAATTAGTATGCATTTTTGAACTAGAAGAACTTAGTAATTGTTAAGACAATAGAAAAGTATATCTCCAATTGCTACAATACATAATAAATTTACATCTCCAGAGAGAAGAAGAATAAAATCAGCTATAGAATCAGATTAGGCTTCAGTAAGTAAAATTGGAATTGAAAGTTAAAGCCATAATGGATTTAGACTGGCACTGCTCATGAGGGGAGGATCTCACCATTGGTGAGTTTGCCTTTACCTTTGCTATCTGAGCAAATTTATATTATTTGACTACTTTTATTTGGACTATATTATTTGGTTAAACTTACTAGAGGAGGTAAATTTAGAAGTTTTCTCCCAATAAAAATCCAGAAGCCTAACTTTCATACACTATATCTTTTTAACTAATACCATCATTTCTCTCTTAATACATAGCAATAGAAATGACTTGAAAGTTATTAGTAACCAAGTCATGTAATTGAAGGGAATCCTCAAATCTAGTTCTCAATATTATTTGATAACTAGAAGATAAGGGAAGATCTGGGAAAGTTGAAAGTTTATAGGAAAACAACTTTTAAAAATATGATTTTTGCTTTCTTGCTGCAAATGCACTGTGTTTCACAAATTGTATTAAATCTGTTTCAAATCTGTTTATAAAACAAAACTCACAATTATAATGTGTGGTTTTGGGCAAATTTTTACAATTCCATAAACCAGAGAGTGTTGTTATTCAATATTCAATTTATATCTTTATTAGCACTATAAAAACATATCTCATAGCTAGTTAGATCTAAAATGTCCCACAAAAGTCTTATGTTTGAAGTGAGACCTGTTCAGAGGGTGTGAATCACTCAAGTGTATTCTCCTCCCTTTATTTTATGCTTCCTGACCACCATGTGGGGAATAGCTTTCCTTTGCCATGATGTTCTGCCATAATTGTTCTGCCTTGCAAATAGCTAACCATGGACTGAATCCATTGAAACTGTGAGCGAAAATAAACCTCTTTCAAGTTGCAGGTGTTGGGTATTTTGTCCTAGCAATAGGAAAGTTGCCTAGTAGATTTGCAGAAGTTAACAGTCAATATTAAACTTATTTAAGCATTAAAAATTAGCTTTGCATGGTAGTGCATGCTTGTCATCCCAACCTGCTGGAAGACTGATATGGGAAGATCTCAGGTTAAATCCCAGTCTGGGTAACTTCATGAGACCCTGTCTCAAAATTAAAGAAACAGAAGACTGAGGAGAATATATCTCAATGTGAAGACTCTGGGTTCAATCCCCAGTACTAGAAAAAATTAAATGACTGAATTGTGAATTAAGATCTCAATGCTAGCTTCAGTTTCAGTATTTTAAAATTATATTAATCATCTTTACTTTTTATCTAAAGCAAAACAATGAAACCAGTCTTTGCTTTAAAGATTATACAGTATAAGAAAAAGAAGACCATTTAAATAATCTCATAGGCAAGTTTGGTTCATTGTTATGTCCAGGAAACAAAATTTTCCAGACTACTTTCTGGTAATGAATATTTAGTTAAAGGGATTTAGTTAAATTTGTTATAACTTTTGATAATTCTTATGTTTAAAATAATTAGATGGATATGAAAAAGGTGGTTGTTTTTGTTGCTATTCAAATTTCTTTGCATTTTAAATTTCATTTTGGTTTAATTTTGAGGTATTGCACAACTTTCAACAATTCTAGCATACATTTATTTATTTAAAAATTAAATAATTTTTAATTTTAAATGATTGAAATTAGTTTGAACTTTACATTCTTTTGGAGAATTTAAAAATCTTCTAAATAATTTCAGTCAGAGGGACTCCTTGCAGACTGGAGAAGGGGCATCTCCAGTGGTTGCAAAAGGGAAGTTAAAAAAACAATGGTATGTTAAAAAAACAATCATATAGGGATTGGAGTTTATTGATGTCATGAGTCCCACCTGAAATACAGAAAATAATTTTATAATGTCTGTCACCCTCTGTGATGACTACATGCCAATCTACCTTGCATTTCAGACAAACTTGCTGTGCATATACACTGTGTCATCCTCATGGGGTAGTGAACAAAGGGCTATGGGAGCACGTGAAAGGGAATATTAATTTTGAATGAGTGAAGTGTTTTCCAGTGTTATGTCTTATGCACACAATTTGAATGTTTTATTTTCTTAAATTTAGGTCAATGTGTTCTTAATTTCGTCTTTTTAAAAGTGATTGAGGTAAAATTTACAGAATATAGCAATATCCATTTTAAAGTGAATAGCTCAGTAGTATTTAGTACAATGTTATGCAAATGTTACCAGTTGGCTGTGGGTTCTTTTGCTCAGTTTGGATAAACATCACAAACAAGCAAAGCAGGGGCTGGGGATTTAGCTCAGCGGCAAAAAGCGCCTGCCTGGCAAGCGCAAGGTCGTGAGTTCGGTTCCCGGTACCGGAGAAAAACCAAAACCAAACAAACAAACAAACAAACAAACAAAAAAAAAAACAAGCAAGCAAAGCATAGCTGCTTTAGTGTTAATATCTCTGAGCTGTGAATGCCGGCAGCTCTCAGCTCTAGGGTTAGCAGCTTTCCTTGCTGCTCTCTTAGAAGCTGAAGCCAGAAGCTACTGGCAACTTTCTGGATGTCTTCTAGTAGCCAGGGCTAGCAGCTTCTAGTAGTTCTCCTTTGCTTTCTGGCTGCTAGCTGCCCTCTGTTTTACCAGCCTTTACTGCTGTCTACTTTCATTGTCAACATCCTTTAATGTTACCAGCTCCTAGCACAGCCAGCTCAGCTTGCTCTACTTGAGAAAGAAATTATGAATTGACAAACTAAAACTGTCTAAAAGAGGTTCTGTTATGTCTTATGCTGCATCATAAAGGGAAGCAATACAGGGAATGACCTAATAAGGGTGAGATGAGAGTGACTCATACAGATAAAAAGAGTGAAGAGTGGGCTGAACTATGTACCTAATGTCCTGCTGGCAAATTTCAGACTTGCTGCTTAGCAATGTGTTGGGGAGGGACTCCTTGCAGACTGGAGAAGGGGCATCTCCAGTGGTTGCAAAAGGGAAGTGTTGAGTAGAGAGCTGTGGGATAGAGCCCCTATGATGTTCCAAAGCTGCTACGGCTAAAATAAAAGTCTTCTAGAGCAGTTGTGGTATAAGTGGGGCAGCTACTGGTGTCAAAGATGGGAGGAAGAAAAATCAAAGTATCTGTTGGGGAGCATCATTTCCTTTCTATTTTGTCTCACAGCTACCACACTTATGTAGTTCCAAAACATTTTCATTTTCTTATTTCTCCACTTTTTCTGATGTATGGTAATCACTAATGTGTTTCCTGCCTCTATAGATTTGTGTTATTGATATTTAATATAAATGGATCATATTCTATATAACTTTTTGTTTCTGGATTTTTTCTCACTTAGCATGTTTTCTAGGTTCATCTATGTTGTTTTCTAGGTTTATCTAAGTATGTTTCAATACTTTTTATGACTGAGTAATATTCTGCTGTATGTATGTTACAAAATTTATTCATCTGTTGGTGGAAATTTGGGTTATTTCTATCTTTTGGCCATTGTCAATAGTGCTGTTATTAAGATATTTGTATAAGCTTTTGTTTGAACACTTGTTTTCATTTTTTTTTGTATATATACCTAGAATGAGACTTATTAGGGCATATAGTAATTCCATTTTCAATTTTTTGATCAGCTGTATTGTTTTACATCATGGCTATACCATTCAAAGCCTACCGCCTGCAATGCTCATCAACAGTGTATGAGGGTTTCAATTTATCCACTTCTCTGCCTACTTGTTTTCTGTTAAAAATTATAGCCCTCCGAACGAGTATGTTAGATAGTGTTTTGGTGTCTATTTTTGCCTTCCTCTCCCCTTTCTCCCCTCCGCTCCTCTTCTCTCATCCCCTTCTATCACCTCTCCTCCCCTCCCTGACTTTCCTTCCCCTCTCTCTCTTCCTCTCCCTCTCCCCTCCTATTTCCCTCGGTGCTCTTCTCCTCTCTGTGGTGTTGAGAAGCAGACCTAGTACCTCGCCATGCTAGGAAAATACTCTATCCTGGGATTCATTCTCAGGCCTTATGACTATTTCTTAAAGGCAGAGTGTTGGGTATTTCTGAAAACCACAGATAAGTATGAATTTGGTTAAACTCCTGATTGGGTAAAATACAACAGGCTTTGCTATTTCCTTTCCCTCAGCAAGAATTATTCTGAGCTTTCTAGAGATTCTTCTAGGCTAAACAAATTTTAGTACAAGATAGTGTTGTCATTTCCAGGATCCCAACTCCTCTAGCACATATGAATATTACATATTTAAAGACTAGTAATCCTGCTTATTGTACCTTTACTGGGTTTAGTTTGAACATGAGCTAAACTAGGTGTTGCTCATATTTCAGAGGACTTCTGATATAGCAACTTAGGTAGCTATTAGTAATCTGAAGAGCTAGTGATTTAAATCAGAGGATCTCAAATTCTTTAGTCTCAAAACCTCTTTGCACACTTGAAAATATTTATTATGTCCAATGGTTTTGTTTATGTGGGATATTTTGATATTTCCTGTACTGGAAAATTTTATTATTTTGTTTCCTTTAAATTGTTTTTGTCTATCAATACAACGTCTTCTACATTACTATAGATACCTGTTTAATGAATTCTTTTAAAACAAAATGATAAGGATTCATAAGGGATGGTAGTATCAAGATTTATTTGGTTTTCTTTGTTTTGTTTTGTTATGTTGTGAGGATAATGCAAGTTTCATAAAATGAATTGGATTATATTTCTTCCTCTATTTTCTTGAAGAGATTGTTTAGAATTGACATTAATTCTTTAAATATTTGGTAGACACAAGCCAGGGATCATTTTAATTTATAAATTTAATTTTCTTAGTAGTTATAGGACCACTGAAATTGTTTTATGTTGAGTGAATTCAAGTAGTATTTTTTAAAGGAAATGGTCTGTTTCTTCTCGATTGCCACATTTATATGTGTACAATTAAAATTAGTGTTCACTTACTGTCTTTTTTATGTCTGTATGATCTGTAGTTATATCTCCTCATTCCTGACATTAGTATTTTGTGACTTCTCCATTTGTCTTTCTTGATAAAAGGTTTGTCAACTTTAATAATTCAAATAACCAATTCTTTGTATTGTTTTTCTCTTTTAAATTTTATTGTTTCTGTTCTTTCTCATTTTATAACTCTGCTTGATTTAGCAAAATTCTGCCTTTTTCTGCCATCTTGAGGGGGCCATTTAGGTTATTTGCTGGAGATTTTCATTCTTTTCTTATGTATGCATTTACTGGTATGTATGCTCCTGTTGGCACATCTTTATCCCAGACATACACCTTTAGGTAAATTGTGCTTTCATTTTCTTGTAGTTCAATGTATTTTTGACTTTGTTGGCATTTCATCTATTACCTGTGGTTATTTAGGTGTGTATTGCTTAGTTTCCAAAGATTTGGAGATTTTCTCATTTTTGTTGTTGATTTCTAGCTTGATTTCATTGTGCTGAGAATATGCTCTGTATTTTAGTTCTTTAAAATTCTTTGAGATTTGTTTATGGCAGTTTGTGGTCTGTCTTGGCTTATGTTCTAGGGACATTTGAAAAGAAGGTTTACTGTATCCTTCAAAGGAATGGTCCATAAATATACATTAGATTCCATTATTCAGGTTGTTGAATTTTATTTTTTTTCTGCTTTTTGTCCAGTTCTATTAATTGTTGACCACTGAAGTTGTCAATATACTAGTTTGAGAAAGTATGGGAACCTTACCTTGCTTTATGTGCCATTACTTTACCTGTTTATAATTTAATTGTCTTAAATGTTTTCTGGAAATTTCATTTAGAACTATATCAGATAATATGCTTCAACCACCATCATAATTTAGAAAACAAGAGTAGAAAACAAGCCTATTATGTTTAGGTTTGTTTCTTTTTTTTTTTTTTTTTTTTTTTTTTTTGTACCGAGAACCGAACTCATGACCTTGC
>NW_004955414.1:31489519-31492028 GCF_000276665.1 Chinchilla lanigera | reverse complement strand
TTTTTTTTTTTTTTTTTTTGTTTTTCTCTGGTACCGAGAACCGAACTCATGACCTTGCACTTGCCAGGCAGGCGCTTTGATAGCCTAAGTAGGTTTGTTTCCCTTGCCTTGTTCTTTCTTCCTTCATGAATTTTTAAAAATTTTTTTATTTTCTTGTTGCTGAGGATCAAACTTAGAACCTTGCGTATGCTAGTTGAATGTTTTACCACTGAGCTCTATCCCCAGGTCTTCTTTGTGATATTTCAATATTCCTTATTTTCATTATGTCCTTTCTGTTTAGAGAACTTCCTCTAGACAATCCTTTATGATGAGTCTGTTGGTGATAAACTGAGCTTTTAGCCATCTGAGAATATTTAGATTTTTGCCTATATTCCTGAGGATATTTTTATTGGTTATAGGATTTTGGGTTTCTTTTGGCACTTGGAAAATACCGTGTCACTGTCTTCTGGCTTCTATGATTTTTGGTGAGAATTCTGCTTCATTTGAATTTTGTTTTCCTCCTAGAAGTAAGATATCATTTTCCTTTAGGTGCTTTCAAGATTTATTCTTTGTCTTTAGTTTTCAGAAGTTTAATAATTATCATGTGTCTTGGAATGGATTTCTTTTTATGTATCGTGTTTGGGATTGGCTCAGCTTGTTTAATCTGTAGGTTTAGGTGTGTCCTTGGTCAGAATTTGGATGTTTTTTAGCCATTAAAACTTGGAGTACTTTTTTTTCAGTTCTGGGGATTAAACCTATGGCGTTGCACATACTAAGCAAGTGCTCTACCATTAAGCCATGTCTCCAGCCCCACATTACTTTTCTTAGCCTTATTTTTTTCTCTTTTAACCTCAAGGACTTTGATGGCTGAATATTAGATCTTCTGCTATATGTTCAAAAACTCTTTGACATGCTGTTCATTTTCTCAAAGTCTGTCTGTTCTGTCTTATTTAAACTGGATAATTTCTATCATCCTACCTCCAGGTTCACTGACTCTGTCCCTTTCATTCTATAATTGATCCCCCATAGAGATTTTTATTTCAGTTAAAGTAGTTTTCACTTCTAAATTCTTGTATTTATTTCTTTACATTTTCTGTTTCTTTATTGAGGCTATCTTTTCCATTTGTCTCAAATGTATTCATACTTGTTCATTTAAGCATTTTTATTATGGCTGTTTTAAAATGTTCTTCAGATAATTCTAAAATAATGGTGTCAGTATCCATTGTCTTTTTCATTTGTATGATAATGATTTCTGCTTGAAACCTGTACTTTTTTATTTTTGGATTGACCTAAGGGTCATTGCGTTGAGTGGAATGGAAAGTTTCTCTAGGCAGTCTATACTTTCCCTATCTTTTAGTTGTTTTGTTTTGTTCTTTTTTTGTCTTTTTAATTACTGGGGATTGAACTCAGAACCTCAAGCATGCTAGAAAATCACTCTACCACTGAGCTATATCCCCAGTTCCTACAGTGTTCATTCATTTTATATATAAAGTTTGGGACTTTTAGTGGTACTGCAAGAAAGGAATAGAGAATAGTAACTCTATTTCATCTTCCCAGAATTGGAAGTCTCTGTTTTAGAAATTTTAAGACACAAAGATAGAGGCTGAGGCAGGAGCATTGCTGTGGGTTTGAGGCCAGCCTGGGCTAGACAGTGAGTTCAAGGCCAGCCTGAACTACATAGTGAAACCCTGTGTCAAAAAAACCAAAAACAAAACAAAAAAAGCAAAACAAGGATATATTAGTTTTCAGAGGAATGCTGTCATAAAGCAATCTCTGGAAAACTCTGATATAAGAGAATGAGAATGAAAAGGCAAAAAACATGCTATCCTTATTATGACAGTAATTTTATCCTTGAAGACTCCTGAAAGGGTCTTGGTGGACCTTAGAGGTCCCATCATCATATTTTGAGAACTGATGCCCTAAATTATACTGTATTTATGGACCCGAAAATATTAATGTTGGCAATATAAATTTAAGTCAATTTTCATTAAATACTCATTGTTCTATTCAGGTAGTGATCTGAGTCCTGGGGATATAGCCCTCGTGAGATGAAGTTTTTGTCTTCATCAGCTTTCAGTTCTTTAAGTCAGTTGTCTGGCAAGTGAATAAAGTCACGAGTTTTCTATTTGCCTAAGCTAAGTCCTTACATTCATATCTTAGAATTTGTTAGGGCATGTGTATGCCTGTTTATTTACAGCAAGTGAGACAATAAAATTGACAGGAGAAGTTCAGGTTACTCGGCAGACTGTGGTGCTCAAAGGCAGTGGAATGATAAAAGGTGGGTAGCAATACATAGTTGGCGTTCAGACAGCTGGTTTTGTAAGTTGCTTTCCCTCCCTCCTCCTTGCCATAACTTACTTCTCCCTTCCTTCCTTCCTTCCTTCCTTCCTTCCTTCCTTCCTTCCTTCCTTCCTTCCTTCTTTTCTTCTTTCCTTCCTTTCTTCTTTCCTTCCTTCCTTTCTTCTTTCCTTCCTTCCTTCTTTCCTTCCTTCCTTCCTTCCTTCCTTCCTTCCTTCCTTCCTTCCTTCCT
>NW_004955414.1:31474854-31489122 GCF_000276665.1 Chinchilla lanigera | reverse complement strand
TTTTGGTTTTTCTCTGGTACCAGGAACCGAACTCACGACCTTGCGCTTGCCAGGCAGGCGCTTTTGCCACTGAGCTAAATCCCCAGCCCCTATTTTCTTGAATTATTGCTCTTAAGGGCAATCTGATATTAGGCATCAACATATGCTAACTATGGTTGTAGTCTAAAGTTAAAAAAGCAAAACTAAATCAGCCTAAATTTCAAACTTTTGCTTTAAGAAAAATAAACTTTATAGATATATACTTGAATGGTACACTAATAGTTTAGGAGAATCAGAAGATCAAAAAAGCAAATAGCAACAGATATCATACAAATGATTGTTTGGGGAAGACAGCACAGCTAGCCATGAAAGCTGGTAGCAAGTACCTGAGAATCAGGGGTAAACTGATTTATTTATTTTAAAGGTAGGAAGCTGCACTTTTACATTTTGATTTAGCTGTTTTTTTTTTTTTTTTTTTTTTTTTTTTTTGGTTTTTCTCCGGTACCGGGAACCGAACTCGGATTTAGCTGTTATTAAAGCATATGTGTCTCACTTGTTACAAACCCAGATTCATACTGTAAATGATGGAAATCACTGTTCTGGAGTGAATGGTGTGTTGACTGCTGTTTTCAACATACCTTCCTTGTTGGCACCGAAGAGAAGTGAATGAAGCATTTTATTAAAATTGAGGCTTGTGGCTCTAATCAAAGGTCATGGGCTGGCTCTCACTTTCTAGTTTCAGATTTGTCTATGTTTGATCAGGAGGCGGCAATGAAATTATTATGACAAAGACTTTGTACTAGCCTGTATCTGTCTGTTGAAACTTAAAAGTCTTTGGAACTGTGATGCTGACAGCATGTGAACATTGCAGGAAAGTGTAAGCTCTATAATGTCTTAAAGAAACGTCCACGTATCATCCTCCTTTTGTGTTGTTTGAAGGAGTTTCAGATACTATTAAGGTACTTGTGAAAAGGTGTTTTATTGATTAAAGGAGATTTTTTTTCCTCCAGCAAATATGCATTGAGACTGTCTTCCTATTACTTTTTCTGCTCAATCCCTGCTGTATACAACATGTTCATTAACATGTAGATATGCAATGACTGAAGTCAGACTGCTTTTTAGAGTGGAGTTGTCTTGATATAATGAGCTCCTCTTTAATGTTCAAAAAATTGTTGTTACTTTCTAAAAGAGGTTGTTTGTGAATTTCATTAAATTTAATCTCCTCTTCAAACAATTTCAGCATTGTTCATTTTACTACAATTAAAATGCTTTCTGATGCTAAAAAATCACTTTTTACAGATGTATCACAAATGTAAGCACTGGGAGAAGGCCTTTGTTTTTTACTTTGTAGGAAAAAGCTGCTACTTAGCTGAGAATTCTCATGTTTTAAATTGGTGCTCCATGTGGAAAATCAGAAGAGGGTATACCTACTGTGTTGCTAAACAGGCTCGTTTGCTCATAAGCATTAGGTTTTCCAAGTAGTACATTTTGGTCCCTGGACTAAAGCATAGGTCTAATCATAGTTGAAAAATAAGGACCTTAAACTTGTCTTCTCAGCTTACTAGAGTATAACCCTTTTGACTTAAGAATGTTGGAAGTCTTGAGAAAGAACAGGTACAGTAAAGTTGGATTTCTTCTTTGGAGAAAGGTTCTGAAAAAGATGTATGAGAAATCTAACTATGTTCCTAGTTGCAGAGCACTGATTATAGTTTCATTTTTGTAAATTATCTCTTCTACTTAGGTCATGGTCAGCGGGACTTGAATGGTATGAGAGCAATCCCTGGCATCTGCTGAAGACCAGGCAGGGAAAGAAATAGGGTGTCTTTCTAGACAATATTTAGCAGATGGCAGATTTTAAAATTTCCAGGTAATAACAGAATGTTTTCCAGGTGAATTCCAAGATGGATAGTTTATGGAGGAAAGGGTTTGGACAGTTCAGAATAAGTTATTTGAAATCTTAGAGGTTTTTTTTTTTCCCTTCTTTTTTTTTCCTTTTTGGAGACAGGGTCTTGTTATGCAGTTCAGGCTGGCCTTGAGCTCACTTTGTAACCCAGGCTGGTCTCAAACTCAGAATAATCCTCCTGCCTCAGCCTCCCGAGTGCTGGAATTACAGGTGTGTGCCACCATGCTTGGTGAAATCTTACATTTTTGTCAGAAATCTGAGTCCTACTATGATCAATGCTCAGAAAAAAAAAACAAAAAACAAAAAACAAACAACAAAAATCAATGCTCCAGGTTGTTTCTTCCTGTATTGTTTCCAGAGGCCATTTTGTTGATATTAAAACAGCTAGTTAAGTCAGGAGTGCATTCAGAGGTTCTTGATAGAAAAACTGTATAGGAAAAATATTTAGGATAATGGCTAATTTTTGAAATTGTGTTTTGACTTCTCATAAAGTGTGCCAGTTTTCTAAACTTAACAGGGGTCTGTAGTTGACTGAACTAACTGTACTCCTATATTGGCCTGTATAAGTTATTATGAGGTAGCTCTATGTCAAAAGAACTTTACCACAGAAGAGGGCCTAAAAAGAAAGGGGAAGAGAACCAACAGGAGCGGGGTAAGAAAAAGTGCGAGGGGTGATAGATACTGTCAAGGCACATTGCATGTATGTGTGGAAATGTCACAATGAAATCCATAAGTTTGCATAGTGAATATGTGCTAATAATTATAGCAAACAAACATGAACCAAAAGGGTTATCATCTTTATCACCCAAAATATAAGATAATACTTTGATATGAAAAAGGAACAATTCTTGTGCTACATAAGGCAGGAAATATTACCATGGTCATGTTAGAGTTAATAATAATGATTATAATCTTACTGATGTTATCATTTATGGCTAATAAATGATAATAATAATGATATTTCATCTCATTTCTTTTTTTTTTTTTGGGCAGGGTTTGACTAAGTACTGCAGTCTGGCCTTGAATTTGTTTATGTATCCCAGGCTGGCCTTGAACTCGTGGTGAGCCTCCTGCCTCAGTCTCCTGAGTGGTGGAATTACAAGTGTTCACCACCATGCCTGGCCTAATAGTAATATTCTAAATATTATAGTTTATGATATAAAGGCAACATTTTCATTTGAGAAATGAGCATATTTGAAGGTGATATCTATGTAAATTATGTATAAGTCAAGAGTAATTATAGAATGGTAAACGAGTCATGGAATGTAATGTTTAGATTAACTCTCATGTGGAGATTGCCAGACTTGTAGTAATTAAATCAGAAAATGCTTTACAGAAGAAAGGAAGGTTGGTGAGATGGGGCTAGGTAGGGAGGAGGATATTAGTGGGATAGTATGTAGTCAAGAAGAAATTTAGATGTAAGGATGGCTTTACTGGGTACATTTAATGGGGAATAAATTTTCCAGAAGGGAAATTAGGGTGTGAAGTAGGGACAAAGAGACAGGGATAAGTAGAAGAGCAAGATCTTAAGAAATTTGGCCTGTGTGAAACATATGCCATATAGAAAATTCCTAGCCTTACTTTTCTTTTCTTCACACTTCACGTGTACACATGCACACAAACTTTAGTTATACTCAGGACACTAACATCTCTGATAACATCTTCCACATTTTAAGAGAAGTTGGAGTGGAGAGATGAAATTTTATAAAAAAATAGTTTTGCTTAGTTGTGATTGGAGTATTTAACAAGACTGAAAAGAAACACTGCATTTTGAGATTATCATCAGTAATTCTGGGGATTCTGATGCTTGGAAGAGATTTAAATGACATTAAAAAAGAAAAATGATTTGTGACAATCAAATTATGATTTGTAACAAGAGTCAAAAATCAGAGAATGAAGTTAGAAATATGTGTATGCAGTTATCTGACTTGATCTCAGAAGTGCTATCAGCTGAGACCTATGAATTGTTGTGTTATTGGTCTACAGAATAAAATTTGTGTACACTTTATATTTTATGAACTAAATTCTCATGGTCTTTATTTCAAACAATTGAAAATGGTAATTTTTTAATATTAGCATAATTTGAATACAGGTATAATTATGATCAGAATAAATTGTTATTTGCTAAAAGCAAAGTCTTATTATATGGCTTGATAAGGGGCCCTTCATCAATCTGCAATATAAGTATTTTAATTAACATATAAAATGTTACAGATATTTGTTGTAGGTTAAAACTTACATTTTTCTGGTCACTTCTATGTGTGCTTATATGATTATATTTGATTCTGACCTATAAATGTTGCCTTTCAATTGTGTTTGAACATTTAAACCAAAAGATATAGTGGGATACTTCTATTTTAGTGGGAGAAAGTGTAAAAATTGTAATATTTTCTGACAGAAAAATGGGATTAATGCACAGGTAGTTTTTAAGAACATATCCATTTACTGTAGTTTTCAGCCATATTTCTATTTATTTCAATCAGATTTAATTGATGATCAGAGAGTGTTGTTGATTTGGGGACATGTAATAGCAATGCTTTTGACTGGTTTTCTTTCTTGTTTTTAAGCCATAGATGTAATGAATTTCTGGTAATTGTGACTAAGTAATATTTCCAGAAATTCTGGCTATTTGAACCTATTATGAAAGGATCAATTTCTAGTGATTATATCTTCATTTAAGGATCTTTTATTAGATGCTTACCATAGAAGATCAATAGAGTATAATTAAGAACTATGATATTTTCCTAAGTCCTTAGTTTGAAGCAAACACAAAACCTTTATTGCCTTCTCTTTCACATAAAAATATAAATTAAAAAGCCCAGAAGTGATTTGTCAAATTTTCTAACCAGAATATCAATATCAGAGTCTTGAGAAATATTTATAATAAAAAAGTCTCATTTTGATATAGAATTATGAAAACATACTATTATATTAGTGATGCATATGAACTTGGTCATAATTTTACCTAAATAGTCAATGGCATATGGTAGGAAGAATTTGTGATTATTAATATTTTCATCATATCTCTACTTTCTAAAGTGACTTAATTTTTTGGTAGAGGAAATACTTTGGTAAAAATTTTATGTGTTTAAGACTTTGTATTAATAATAGTGATAAATTATTTTATTTAAGAAGCACTTAAATAACCATCATACCTGAGCAAAAATAATACAAAAAAGAAATAATTATAGTTATATTGGTAGCTAATTAGTGATAATTTAGATTCAATAAATGCATGCACTGAGAAAGATTTAACAAGTTTTCATGGCATTGTCGTTTTTAATGTAAAAATTAAAGAAATACTTTCCTTTTCAGATTGTTGAATTTTTAATGTTATTGAGACCACAGATTCTGTTTGTTTGCTTGTTGTCCATTTGTTATGGGTTGGGAATTTTGCAAATTGTCCTACTGGCTGGTGTGTGATTGAGAGTAAGATGTTTCTGTTTCTAGATATTTCTTTGTGAAACATTCAGAGGTGTAACCCTGTACATCTTTTAAGCAGTGATGACCGTATCTTTTGTCAAAATCAAATGACATTCAATACTGATATTATGGTGAGAGAAATCAAGAGACACCTAATTATAATTATACCCCCTAAGTCAAAGACTTTGTCTTCTTAACTGTTCTGATGCATTATATCAGTATGTGCAGAAGATCAGATTTTTCTTTTTTTCTTTTCTTTTTCTTTTTTCTTTTAAAGAGAGTAGTACATGAGAAACAAACAAACAAAAAAAATAGAACAGTAGCAGCATACCAGTATCACGAACATAAACAAATCAAAGCAAGAACATTCAAAGTAATACAGGGTCTCAAGACAAATTAATACATATCAACAGTGGTTATTACGTTGCTTATCGCTATCCTCAACTACATTGCTCAGATTACTAGATGTAAGAATGAAAGATTGCTCAAACCATTAAAGAGAATAAGAAAATAATTCTTTGATAAAACATTAGAGATAATACAGAGTTTCACTAGACAAGATGGTAGGAGGTCACCATTATATTTCCATTGCATATTGTTACCTTCAAATCAGTTGCTCAGACCACCGGACACGAGCATGCAAAGTCGATCAGAACATAAAAAATTGTGAACATTAACTGTTCCTTTCAATACACCATCAGACAACAGCAATACAGTCACTGCAGCTATTCATATATATATATGTTTTGCCTTCCTTCTTCCTTCTTTAGAAGGTCAGATTTTTCAAAGGTAACACAACTACTGAATTTTGACAGTTCAAAGTTTTTTTTCTTTGCTTCTCTCTCCTTCCTCTTCTTATCACATGTAGGATTTATTGGAATAATTCAGACTGACCTCTTTCTTGACAGATTTACTTTTAATTCTAATAGTTTATAGGAAAGAGTAGAAACACAAAGGGAAGTTAGTGTGTTTCTGATTCTTCATGTTTTCCTAAACCTTTAATATTTATGATATAGTTCAGTTCTTAAGAGAATGAAGATTGTTTTAGGTAAGTTTTGGAAAATCATTATAGCACTGTATAATTGGTGCTATATAATTAGCTTTCACAGTGATTGATTTTGGGATAAAGTCAAATGTGAGCAACATGAAGTCAAAGACTATGTCTTCTTAACTGTTCTGGTGCAGTCTGCAGTGCTGAGCCTGGCATGCAATATTTATTGAAAGAGCAAAGGAGAAAAAAGATGGGAAGGAAGAAAAAAGGATGAAAAAATTTTACGTTGATTAGACAAGGCATAAATTTCATGTTATTCTGTTGTGATAGGAGTATATTCTTTGAGCATGACTTTGAAACTTTGGAAACCCTGCTGCTGAAAAGTTTTAAGCACTTTTATTTGCTTTTAGTTAGCATGGCTTGCCATTTTCCTCCTGCTTATTTTTGTTAGCTAGTGTTGGAAAATAACAAGACTAGAGTTTCTTACAACATTTCAAGGAAAGTTTTGATGATGACAGTCATCATTTTAAAGACTCGAAACTATTTACTTAGTCCATTGACTGAAAGTAGTTGTATTATTCATCGTTCAGGTTAGATTATGGATGAAATGATGTTAGAGTTTAGGACTGACAGAGAACCTCAACAATGAAATATGTAAGTCAGCCAAGAAACTCATCTATACTGTTATTATAACTTTGTTTTTTATTTGCTGTAAATTTTATCATGATCCTGAAGTTAGGAGTACTTGTGTTAGATTACCATCAGTGTTAAAAAAAAACCTGAAGTAATCAATTTTTTTGAGACAGAGTTTTGCTGTGCGGTTCAGGCTGGCCTTGAACTCACTATGTAGCCCAGGCTGGCCTTAAACTCGCAGAGATCCTCCTGCCTCAACCTCCTGAGTGCTGGAATTGCAGGTGTGTGTCACCATGCCCAGCTAGTAATCAATTTATAAAGAGAAAAGTTTTGCCTCATGGTTTCAGAGATTACTATCTGTGGTCACTTTCTCTGTTTCTTTGGGCCCATGGTGAAGCAGAACTTCAAGTAGGAAGCACATAGTTGAGCAAAGTTGATCACTCCATGGCCGCTGAAAAGCAAAGAGCAAGAGAGGAAGAGTCCAGGGTCCCCTCCAGGACACAACCCTCTGACCATCTCTTAACAGCACCCCTGGCTGGCAACCCAGCCTTTAAAATATGGCCTTCGCGGACATTAAGATACAAACCATAATAGGTTCTAAGCTATGTTAAGTAGTCCCATAGTGCCTCTTCAAAGACGTGGTCTCAGTGGGGAGAGATGAGTGGTGGTTTGTTGCCATCTACACACTTCAGTTGTGAAGTGCTGTTGTTTCAGGGGTCCCCCTTCTGCAGGTGGATTACTTATTGGAAGAAAAGTTAGAAAACAAGATAATATTTTTGAAAATGATAAATTCCTTGACTTAAAGTTTAGATTTCAATCCTTTTTTTGATACTTATGTTTAATAATAATTTTTACCATGAAATGTAGTAACTAACATTGTGTAAAAATGAAATCTATATTCACATAGTATTATTTCTTAAATAAGTTCCTATGTATTAGAGATTCTTACTTCCTTCAAGGTAGGTATTGTATGTGCCATTTCCAGTTTCCTGGTTCTCCAAGTATGTGAGGCACCTGTTATATTTACCAAACCAGCCTAATTTATAGAATCATCCCTGAGAAAGGCTACAATTCAAACCCTTAAGATCTTCATTTGTAATGTTTAGGAATGTTATATAAAGTTTTATGTAAATATACACACATAACCCTTAATGCCTCTGTTATGCTGTGATACCCTGCAACTTTCACGATTGCTTGCTAGCTGTATAACATGTATTTTTCTGTTTTGCATTTCACTTGAAAGATTTTTATCATTTGTAGAGATTTTTAAAAAGGAACGCTTTTGGGCCAGGGATATAGCTCAGTGGTACAGCACCTACCTGGCAAATGCAAGGTCCTGAGTTCGATTTCTAGTACCAGAAAAAAAACCAGTTATAATCTCTGAGTTTTACTTCAGGGTTTTCCAAAAACTATTAATTTGTTTTTGGGCTATATGTATTAATGTTCAGGATGTTGGAGAAAATTTTAGGTGTTACTGTAAAGATTTTTCTCTGTATACAACAACATAAACCTATTTTAGATTTCAATAAAGTATGTAGAATTAGGAAAATAGAAAGTGTCATAGAGATGACTAATAAAATATATGCTCTAAATTTGGTTTAAAAGTTACTAGAACATTTATTCACTCATTCAGTTGCATGCAGGGCCTTGCACATGTTAAGTCATGCTCTGCCATTGAGCTACACTCCTAGCCCTAGACTAGAATGTTTCTAGAAACTCTGTCCTTCGTTAACCTAGGAAAAGAATAAAACATATATTTGATTAACTTTGTTTTGCACAATTTTTCATTTTAAAATTATTTTTGTGTTACTGCCAGAAGTTTAACTCCATATTAATAAACATTATGGCACATATGCCAAGTGAGAGTGTCACACGGTGTAAATCTATTTAAAGTGTACTGTAAGTGGCCCATAGTTGTGTCTTGGTTTTTATTAAATCAGAAAATCTTTACCTTTCATTTAGAATTTTTTTTCTGAAACAGGGTCTCACTGTGCAGCTCAGGCTGGGCTATACTGAATGAGAATGAATTGTCTTGGGTTATATATAAAATATATAATATAGTCAATGTATATTAAGTAGCAAAACTTCTTCTCTCTCTCTCTCTCTCTCTCTCTCTCTCTCTCTCTCTCTGTCTCTGTCTCTGTCTCTCTCTCGGTATGGGAAATCAAACTCAGGACCTTGCTCTTGCCAGGCAGGCACTGTGCCATTGAGCCAGATCCCCGGTCCCCTTTTTTTAATCTCTTAATATTAAATTATTTAACAAAGTAACACAAACCCAAGTTTAACAATGAAATAAGAGAACTTATGTTTGCTTATTAACAATAAACATTTGTCTTCACAGGCACACATGTATAGGGAGGCTGAAATCAAATTACCAGTAATCCCATTTTACTTGCCAAATCACATAAGTGCATGTAGTGTCTGATCCACATGGGTTTCCAACTGACCGTGTGTGGCAGGCTCGGGAGGCTGAGTTAGCACTGCACTGGGCTCCCTCTACACAGTATTCTGTTCTTGCCCACAAGTCTGCTCTTGAGCACCATATAATTGAGTCATAAACAAAATCGCTAAAACTCATAATAATGTTAAAAGATTATGATATTGCGGGACCATATTACTAGTTGTCCAGAGCTGAATGCAGCCAGAGGCCTTGCTTTGGGCAAACCTGCTTTAAGCATGCTTCCTTTCAAAAAAGGTTTATTGGAATATAATTTCCCTATAATAAAATTCACTTTTAAAAATTTGCGTTTTTAGACATACAGGTTTGGAAAACTTTACAAATGTATACATCATGTAACTACCACCGCATTCAGGGTACATAGTGTTCTCCCGTGCCCTTTGCAGTCATTCTGTCACACTTTTACCTCACATAACCAGCAAATTCTCTGTATAAGCTTATGTCTTCTACATCATCATTGTTTGATTTCTTTCACTTAGTATAATGCTTTTGGGTTTCATCAGTGTGTTTCAGGTAACAGTCATTTATTTCTTTGGTTTGCCGAGCAGTACTCCGTTGTATAAATGTGTGACAATTTGTTTTTTCACGACCACTTAATGGTTATTTGAGTTTTTTTTCTAGTTTTTGGAGATCAAGAGGAAAGCCACTCTAAAGATTTGCAAATGGGACTTTGTTTTGTTGTATACTTTCATTTATTTTGGCTAACTACCTAGGTATGCAATTATTATGCTGGATGATAAATGTATATTTACCATTTAAAAAAACTGCCAAATAGTTTTCCAAAACAGTCGCATCATTTTTTGGTCCCATAGTAACTTGTGTGTTCCATTGTTCTCTAATGTCACCAGCATTTGTTATTGTCACTTTTGGTTTAATTTTTAAATTTAGTGGCTCTGAAAGCCTTATAATAGTATCTCATTTGCCTAATGACTAAAGACTGAGAATTTTTTCATGTACTTATTTTCATGGGCTCATCTTTATCTCTTTGGAACAATGTCTTAGAAGTTGTTTTTTTACTAAGTTGGGAGTCTTTTATAGATTCTGTGTATGTCTTTTATCTGTTGTATATTATGTAGCTGTTTCTCCCAGAATGGGCTTGTTTTTTCATTTTCTTTTTTGAAATATGTATACATCATATGATGTCTGAATCTAAATAACATATGCATTACCTTACATACTTATTTGTGGTGAGAACACTTAGAGGCTATTCTTTTTGCAATTTTCAAGTATACATATAATACGTTGTTTTAAATGTAGTTCACCATGTTCTATAATAGATCTCTCAAATTTACTCCTGGTGCCTAGCTGAAATTTTATATCCTTTGGCCAAGAAGATATATCCTTTTATATCCTCTCCCCATGTCATTATAGCCCTTCTTTTTAACAGTGTTTTTCAAAGAGCAGAAAATTTTTAATGTTGATGTGGTCCAATTTTTCATTGTTTTCTTTTATCGTGTGTGCTTCATAGAATTTCCCTGAAGCTAGGAAGTTTTTTTGCATATTTTTTTCCTACAAGTTTTAGATTGGGTATTTAGGTCTGTGATGTATTTTGGCTGCATTTTTATGGGTATGATGATGTAAGTGATTGGTCAATGTTCTTTTATTTTTTCATTTTTGGTACCAAGAATCAAACTCAGGGCCTCGTACTTTCCAGGCAGGCTCTGTGCCTCTAAGCTACATCCCGGGCCTTTATTTTTTTTGCATGAGGAGCTTCAATTGTTCACAACTATCTTTTTGTAGAAATTAAAAATAGAGAAACATTTCAGTTAATGTTTCCCTTATGGTTAACATTTGTAGCATTATTTATACCTTTGGTAAACCCAGATTTCCATCTAGTGTTATTTTTCTTCTACATGAAAAATTCCTTTATCATTTTATGTGGTATTGGTCTGACGCAGAAGAATTTGCTCCATACTTTTGTTTGTTTGAAAAAAATCTTTATTTTGCTTTCATGTTAGAAAAATATTTTTGCTAGTTTTAGGATTCTAAGGTGGTCGTTTTAATTTCTTCAGTATTTTGAAGATGTTACTTCATAGTCTTTGTGCTTGCATCACTTTTGATGGAGGGTCTGCTATCATTTTCCTTTTCATTGCTTCATATGCATGTATACTGTCGTACACATGTGTACCGTCGCCTTAGCCTCCACTGCGACTGTTTTAAAAATAGTCTCTTTTGAACTGTTTTTGGAGTTTTTTGGTTATGATATACCCATGTCTTCTTTATGTACTTTCTTTGGTTTATTCAGCTTGTGCTTTTTGGAGGTTCTTGGATGAATGCATTTATAGTTTTGTGAAAATTTAGGAAGCTTTGGCTGTATTCTTTTTTCTCTTTTTTCTTTTTCTTTTTGGCTTTGTCTATATTCTTCCCTCACTTTTTCTTTTATTCTGGGACTCATCCATAGACCACTTGATGTCTGTTAATGTTCTTTTCTTCCTGTCAGTGCTTCAGTAATTTGTATTGCTTGAATGATTTGTGAGACTTCAAATTCTGTTAATCCCTTCCAATGTGTTTTTCATTTCTGATATTATTTTCTTCCATCCTAGAAGTTTTATCTGTGTCTTTTCATATTTTACGTTTTTCTTCTTAGCATGTTGATGTTTTCTATATTTTTGAACATATGGGGCATAGCTTTTAATATCTTTTAGCTTTCTTCTCTGTTAATCATCTCTGCCACATCTTGGTCTGTTTGTATTGACTGATTTTTTTTCTAATCATGAGTCATATTTTTCTGCTTCTTTGTGAGCATGTGGATTTAAAAAAATTATTCATACAACATAAATTCATCATTTCAGCAATTAGAAAATTTTTGATTCCACTACTGGAGATTGAACCCAGGGACTTTGCACTGAGCTACATCCCCAGTGCTATTTTTATTTTTCAACGTGGGGTCTCACTAAGTCACTAAGTTATCCATGCTGGACTCAAATTTCAATTCCGCTTCAGCCTCGCAGAGTGTTGGGATTATAGGCATGTGCCACCACACCTAGCTCATTTCAGCAATTTTAAAGTGTGTAATTCAATGGTATTTGGTACATCCATAGTGTTTTACAGACATTATTATCTAGTTCCACAACCTTTTCACCACCCCCAAAATAAAAGTGTAGATGAAGGAGTGCTGTAGGAGAGTAAGAGGATATGGAAATGGCAAAAAATCTTTTAAAGACATCAGCTCTGTCTGTCAGGCAAAAGAGCTACACCAAATGGGAGTGTCCCTTGTAATTCTTATGGCTTTCATGCGAAAGAAGTAAAAAGGACACTTCAGCAGTTTCCTAGTGTATCTACTGACCATCAAAAGGAAAGACAGTGATGTTGACATTCTTACTCTGAACAAAATCAGCATCACAAATGCCTTCTCATGTATTACGGTGCTGGAATTTTTGGAAACATTTTTTGAGTTTGAAAACTGCACAGCAAGGACAGGACTCATTGTCCACAGGGCCAAACTACTTTCTTTTTGGGATCTGATCTGAATGCTGTGAAAGTATTAGAGGATGGGATGGCCTTATCTATGCTTATGTAAAACATAGTAGCAAGATTCATTGACCTTTAGTATGTGTTGTGCTGGCTCAAGGTGAGGTGTTGAGTGGAGGAGCAAAATTTACTACAGTGTATGATTTCAGGTTAATGACTCCAGACAGTGAGATGAGATTTGTTCTCAAAGATATGGGTACAATTCCAAGCTGAGGTAGTGCCACCAGGTTGGCTAAAATTATTGGCAGTAGACTAGCTCTCACAGCTTTGTTTGTCCCTCAAACTGTGTTTAAAGAAGCTTTAAATATAGGAGTGGCTCAAGAGGTCTTGCAATGTTCAGATGACACTAAATCTCTAGCAGAGGTAGCAGGGTGGATAATAGAATTTGTAATGGGCTACTGGCTGGCAGTCATCAGAACTTTCAAAAACTGAGTTTCTTCAGGCAAAGAGCTATGTTTAGAGGTGACATTGCAGACTGAAAGAGACCTTTTAGGAATAGGGTGGAGTGGATCTGCAAATAAAGAGGCCATTGCTAGGAAACAAAAATCTAATGAGTAGTTTTTTTAAAAATGCAGATATATGACAAGTAAAGTTCCAGTTACTAGTATGTATGAAAATTGAATGATATTAAATATGAACATCAGATTACTTTGAAGTCTACTATTAGTGTTCACATTTGATTTTACTAATTTTCAAATATCTAGACTCATTGGCCTAGTTTCTTTCACTTTAACCAACATTTGGCTAACATATACAACACATTTTGCTTAAAAGTTATTTCTATTAATTCCTGCATTCCTATAATTGTTGTTAACCTATAAGTGAAGATAAGATTTTAAAAGAAAAAGTTTATATACAAACCTATTCCCAGGGTTACTCTCTGTAAAACTCTTCCCTGGAAATAATTTACAAAATTGGCTTAATGAATTTTTCAGTTAATGAAAAAAGTAGAGAGGAAGCAGGGGACAAGAAAATAAAAGAAAGTGTGATCAATTGTATTTTTATGCTCCAATCAGCTGGAGTAAAAAGTATGGGAAATGGGTCTTCATTTAAAGAAAAAGGATACTACCTTCTACAAACAGGATACTACCTCTACAAACTTGGAGCCTTATTTACTTGACCTTTTCAATAATTAATTTTCTATTTGAAATTATCAACTAAATAGTGACAGTCATATAACGGCAATGAACTGATCACAAATTGCCATTTATTTGTGTACCCTGAAGTTTCCAAGCATGTGATAAATTGTACTATTGGTAGTTTCACAATTGAAACTGTCAAGGATTTATGAAGCATCCTGCAACATAAATTTGCATTTTATACCAGAGTTTTAATTTTTTTCTGAGAATAGTTAACTTTTCTTTTATAACTAGCTATCTTTTCTTTTTTTTTTTTCTTTTTTTTTTTTTT
>NW_004955414.1:31469865-31474754 GCF_000276665.1 Chinchilla lanigera | reverse complement strand
TTTTTCTCCGGTACCGGGAACCGAACTCACGACCTTGCGCTTGCCAGGCAGGCGCTTTTTGCCGCTGAGCTAAATCCCCAGCCCCAACTAGCTATCTTTTAAAAGTAAATTTAATAAAAATTTGCAACTCAGACTTTTACAGTATTCCAGTAATTGACCTCTGTAACAATGTATATGTGAAAGAATTAAGTCTCAATCTTAAGCTATCACAAGAAGAGGCAAAAGATAATTTGAAAGTACTGACAGTTTTGAATTGATTTTTTTTTTTTTTTCATTTTGAGACAGAATCTCATTATGTAGTCAAGGCTGGTAATCTTTTTGCCTCAGCCTCAGCTTCATGAGTGCTGTTATGACAGAAGTGTACCTCCATACCTGGGTTAAATTGTTTTTATTTGCTTTTGTAATGTTCAGCTCACATTTAAGAATTATAATAAAAATAACTTGCTTCTGCTTTAGCAACATGATTCTACTTTCCTGAGTTAGGAAAATATATAGTATGATGACTCATATTACTTTTTTTCAGACAAATTCTAGATTACCATGTTAATCATGGTACCTTGGCAAAATATAAAAACTGCCCAATGAAAACAGACTTTTTGATTTACGAAACAAACAAAACAAAAACTTCAAAACTAAACCAAGCAAGACTGCCCATACCTGCACTTTTAAAGAAATCATATCATTTTTCAATCCCTTTCAGTCATTGGCAAAAATTGGTCATTCTCTTTCTGTTCATTTATGTATTGGATACTTCATATAAATGGAATCATGCAGATGTGTAGCATTTGTTTCTAGATTTCTTTGCTTAGTGTGATTTCTAGGCTCATCCACATTGTAACATGTACAAGCACTTTATTTTTATAGGTAAATAACATTCTATTAAATAGCTATACCTCAGTTTTATTAATGTAGTCATCTGTTGACAGAAATGGGTTATCTATACCTTTTAGTTACTATAAACAATGGTGTTATGAACATTTATGTATATTTGTTTGAAGACTTATTTTTAATTCTTTGATAAAATACCCCAAAGTAGATTGCTGTAATTTCATGTTTAACTTTTTGAGGATGTATCAAATTGTTTCCCAAGGAGGAACATCTTTTATATTTTCACCAGCGATGTGTGAGCTTTCCAATTTCTATCCTAATGGGTAATAAGTGGTATATAAGGAGTTTTCACTTATATTTTCCTAAGGTGTCAAGCATCTTTCATGTACTTGTTGGTCATTTGTATATTTTTTTTTGGGAAATGACTGTTTCAGTCTTTTGTCCATTTTAAAATTGGTTTTTCAGTTTTTCATTGTTGAGTTGTAAGAGTTCTTCATGTATTTATGGCCACTTACTAGGTACTTGATTTGCAAATATTCTCTACATTCTGTGGGAATTTTTTACACTTTCAGAATAGTGTCACTTGGTACATGAAAATTTTAAGTTTTAAGATGTCCAATGTATCTATTTTTTCTTTTGTTACTTGTGCTTTTGGTGTTATATCTAAGAAATCATTGCAAATACAAGGCCATGATCTACTCATATGCTTTCTTCTAGAGTTCTATAGTTTTAATTCTTGGTCTTAATACTTTGATATATTTTGAATTATTCTTTTGAATACAGTGTGAGGTAAAGATCTTTTGTACGTGGATGTCCAGTTTTCTTAGAAGCTTTTGTTGAAGAGACTACTCTTTCCTCATTTAGTGTTCTGGTAATCCCTGTTAAAAATCAGCTAACCACAGCGTAGATGCCGGGGTTCACCTCTGGACTCCTACTTCTATTCTCTTCATCTCCATGTCTGTCCTTGTACTAGTACCACCCTGTTTTGTTTACTGTAACTTTGTGGTAATTTTGAAATATGAAAGTGTCAATCTTCCAGCATAGGTCTTTTCCAAGATTATTTGGGCTACTCAGGGCTCTTTGAAATTTTATATGAATTTTTCAGTTAGTCTTTTCATTTCTTTAACAAATGCCCATTGGCTTTTATAATGATTATTTTTAACTTATACATGAAAATATAAAAATTGTACATATTAGTGGGGTACCATGTAATGTTTTGGTATATGTGTACAATGCATAAGGTATAAATCATGTAAAACGTATTTAACCCCTCAAACATTTCTTTATGGAAAAAACACTTCACAATCCTTTCTTCTAGCTTTTTGAAATGCATTGTACATTATTGTTATCTATATTGCACATTATTGTTATCATTATACATTATTGTTATCTATAGAAATAATTATCCATTATTTCAACATGGCCATTAAGTTTTGGTATTGCTTTGAATCTATAGATCCATCTGAGAAGTACTGCTGCCTTAACAATATGAAGTTTTCCATTTCTCTTTCTGTTTATTTAGATCTTCTTTAATTTCTTTCAGATGTATTTTATTAAACCTTCTGATTGGATGATGAGCGCTGTGAATTTTATGATACTAAGTAATACATTTTATTTTATTCCTGTGAATAATGCTGACACATTGTTAAGCTACTTGGAATCCATTAGTGAGGCTTCCCTTTAAGTTTTCTTAGTGAGGCAGTGTGCACTGGGAGACCTGTCTCCTGACTTTCCTCATGTCTAAGCATTTTGAGGTCTTTTCAGTGTGATTGGTGGAAACATGAAGTATTTTTAGCTGTATGTGAGATTCATACATTTTTCAGCTTACTCCTTTTTATTTTTTTATTTTAAAGAGAGTAGTAAATGAGAAACAAACAAACAAAAAAAGTAGAACAGTAGCAGCATAACAGTGTCATGAACATAAACAAATCAAAGCAAGAACATTCAAGGTGATACAGGGATTCAAGACAAAATAATACGAATCAATAGTGGTTGTTGCATTACATATCACTCTCCTCAACTACATTGCTCAGATTACCAGATGAGCTTACTGCTTTTTAAACATTGTTTTTCTAGATGAGGGTAATTTCTTTTAGCTCATGTACAAATATCAACTCAGCCAATGACTGAGATCTCTGAGGTGCTTTCTCTGTGCAACTGTCCTAGTTGTAAAACTTTTCCCTAACAGTTCTAGTCTTCTTGGTCTTTCCAGTCTTTAATATTTGCTTTCTCCACTCAGCTGTCTTCCTTCATTCACACTGTCTCTTCAGTGTCCTGAAGACTTCAGGAGCAATGGTAGGCTCACCTGATTCATTTCACACTTCTTAGGGATTACAATCCAGCACTACCTCTTGCTCAGTTTCGCAAAACCATATTTTCTCATCTCTTGCCTAAAAGCACGAAGGTAAGTCCAATTCTTGTTACTTTGTGGTCAGAAGTAGAAGTGAATCACTGCATCAAAAAAAGTCAAATTGAACTTTCATTGGTGTAACATGAGGAGGAAAACATCTTAGTTCTTGTATGATGCCTGGATGAATTTAAACACCCTTTTCTTTAATAGGTTTACTTTAGAAGTTGTGTAATCCTTAATGGTAGGTAGTTATTAATGATAATGTTATGCCATTTTCAAGTAAATGCTACTGTAAAGACACAGTAAATATCCATAATGCTAAGAACTTTGAAAATTGCAATATTAACAGCTTGTAGTTCTAATGGAGGAGATGAAAGGTATTTCCAGCATATGGAAGAGGAAATATGACCTTAAGAATCTCTGTTCCAATTTTCTAATTTCTAAAATGAAGATAATAATAATAATAATAGTAATAATAATAATAATGTAAGTATTAAGAATCTATCTATCATCTATCTATCTATCTATCTATCTATCTATCTACTGTCTATCTAGTGTTTAGAAAAGTACCTGGCACCCTCTAGGTGTTATTGTACGTGTGAACCATTATTACCTTAATCACAATCACTTTTTTAATATTATGTGAAAAAACTTTAAAGGGATTATATCATGACATTTGAGGGTATAAGACATTTATTTAATTTAATATCAGTTTATGCCTGGATATACTAAAGTTGAAAATCTTTGAAGGTTAAGCCTGGAGTTTAGGCTAGGAATATTAAACTTAAGAAAGAATTGTGGTCCTGTGAAACTTGTACATTAGTTAGCAGCCTTTTTCCTCTTAGACCTATGATGTCATCATTGGGACTGTTAGTACTGAAAACTGACAGGAAATCAAGCTGGTATTTTTATTAGTTTAGAAACAGAAGGTCTGCATAATTGCCCTACACATTTTAAATAGAGACTCAAATTGTTGATATTGTTAACCTCTAAAATTATATTGCAGTTAAACTTGAACAAAAACACTGTGTTCAATATTGTTCTAAATAGTAAATGTATTCCTAGAAAATTGCTTCTTCATTTGATATTAGTTAGTTGCATTCACTTTCAAGGTTAGCAAAGCGGAGCAGCCTACTAAAAGAAATGCCATTTAAAACAACAATATACAGTACAGGAGCCATTGTTGAATCCTACCATCTTGTATGGTGAAGCTCTGCACCATTTCCAACATTTTTTTGTTACTTGTTACTGTCTTTGATTGTTTGATCAGTCTTACATTCTTATGTCTGGTGGACTGAGCAACTTCATTGAAGATGACAGTATGTAATACAGCAACTATTATTAATTCATATCATTTTGTTTTGAGGTCATGTATCGTTTTTGGGTTGTTTTGATTTTGTCTTCATTGTTGTTTTGTTAGTGCTTTTATTTTTTTTATTTTAAAAATAAAAGGAGGAAAACATTAATGGACAGATGACCTTTTACAAAATAGCAAAAGAACAGCACAGACAATGCAGAGTTACAAACAAAGTGGTAGGAAATTAACAATGCTTGTTGTATTACATATTGATATCTTCAATGTGGTTTCTCATGAAAACAGATAGAGACATGCAATATCGATCAATCAAGGACTCATTAACAGTTTCTTTCAGTAAAGAAATAGAAGACAGTAGAACAACTATGTTAACTATCCTGTATATACATACATACA
>NW_004955414.1:31468415-31469520 GCF_000276665.1 Chinchilla lanigera | reverse complement strand
TATCCAGTTCTCAGTGGATGGACATTTGGGTTGCTTCCACAATTTAGCAATTACAAACTGTGCTGCTATGAACATTGGTGCATATATATTGCTGTGATATGATGTTTTTAGATCTTCTGGGAAAATACCCAGAAGAGGAATAGCTGGGTTGAATGGGACTTCTAGTTTTCTGAGGAATCTCCAAACTGATTTCCACAGTGGTTTCACCAGTCTGCATTCCCACCAGCAGTGGAGAAGTGTTCCTATTTCTCCACAGCCTCGCCAGCACTTGTTATTGGTTGATCTTAATGCTAGCCATTCTTACTGGGGTAAGGTTGAATCTCAGCGTTGTTTTAATTTGCATTTCTCGAATGACTAATGATGTTGAACATTTTCTTGTGTATTTGTTTGCCATTTGTATTTCCTTATCTGAGAAGTGTGCATTCATCTCAGTGGCCCATTTTTGGATTGGGTCTTTGAATTTGGGGGGGGCTTATATTTTTAAATTCTTTGTATGTTCTAGACAGAAGGCCTTTGTCTGAGGGGCAGTCAGCTAAAATTTTTTCCAAGTTTGTGGGTTTTCTTTTTACTCTGCTGGTGATTTCTTCAGATGTGCAGAAAAATGTTCATTAGGATGAGATCCCAGTTGTTGATTCTTTGAAGTGTTTCATGTGCAGTTTGGTTTTTGTTTATGAACTCTCTGCCTACCCCTATGTCTTCAAGGTTTTTGCCTACTTTATGTTCCAATAGTTGTAGTGTTTCTGTTTTAATATTGAGATCTGTGAACCATTTTGACTTGAGTTTGGTGCATGGTGATAGACTTGGTGATAGACTTTCAGTCTTTGGCAGGTGGCAAGCCAATATTTCCAGCACCATTTATTAAAAAGGCTATCGTTCTTCCAGTGAGTTTATTTGGCCCCTTTATCAAAGATTAGGTGGCTGAGTGTGTTTGTGGTTGTGTCTGTTTCTTCCAGTCTGTTCCATTGATCCTCAGGTCTGTTTTTCAAGCCAGTACCATGTTGATTTTATGACAGTAGCTTTGTAGTATAATTTCAGGTCAGGGATTGTGATTCCACCTGACTTGTCCTTGTTGCCAAGGATTGCTTTTGCTATTCTGGATCTCTTC
>NW_004955414.1:31422147-31468315 GCF_000276665.1 Chinchilla lanigera | reverse complement strand
TCGATCTCTTTTTTCAGAGTACTGTAGTTTTCATTGAATAGATCTTTTACTTCTTTTGTTAGACTGATTCCTAAATATTTCAATTTCTTGGATGTTATTGTGAAAGGTATGGTTTCTTTAATTTCTCTCTCAGTCTGTTTGTTGTTTGTGTATAAGAATGCTATCGATTTTTGGGTGTTGACATTGTATCCAACTACACTGCTGAATTTGTTGATTAATTCAAGGAGGCTTCTTGTGGAGTTTTTGGGGGCTTCCAGGTAAAGTATCATGTCATCTGCAAATAGTGATTGTTCTACTTCTTCCTTTCCTATCCTTATTCCTTTTATTTCTCTTTCTTGTATAATTGCTCTGGCTAATGGTTCCAGAACTATATTGAACAGGAGTGGTGACAGCAGACATCCATGTCTTGTTCATGATTTTAAAGTAAAAGCTGTCAGATTTTGTCCATTTAGAATGATGTTGGCTGTTGGATTGTCATAGATGGCTTTGATCAGGTTAAGGTAGAGGCCATCTATTCCTATTTCCTGTAGAGCTTTTATCATAAATGCATGCTGGACCTTGTTGAAAGCTTTTTCTGCATCTATTGAGATGATCATGTAGTTTTTGTCTTTGGCTTTATTGATATGGAGTATAACATTTATAGATTTGCAAATATTGAACCAACCCTGCATTCCTGGAATGAATCCGACTTGGTCATGATGTGTGATTTTCTTGGTAATTTGCTGCATTCTATTTGCTAGTATCTTTGAGTATCTTTGAATCTGTATTCATTAGGGAGATTGGTCTTTAGTTCTGTTTGTTGGTTGAGTCTTTCTCTGGTTTTGGTATTAGTATGATGCTTTCCTCCAGAAATGAGTTAGGGAGAATTGCTTCCTTTTCAATTTCATTGAAGAGTTTGAGGAGTGTTGGTATGAAGTCTTCTCTGAATTTCTTGTAAAATTCTGCTGTGAATCCATCTGGGCCTGGGCTTTTCTTTGTCGATAGGTTTTTAATCACGTTTTCAATCTCATTAAGTGATATTGGGTTGTTCAGGAATTTTATATCTTCTTGACTCAACTTGGTAATTCGTACATATCTAAGAATCTGTCCATTTCTTCTGAGTTTTCTATCCCATGGGAGTAAAGATTTTCAAAGTAAGTATAAATGATCTTCTGAATTTCTGTGGAATCTGTAGTAATTTCTTCCTTTTCATTCCTTATTGCACGAATCTGAGTTCTTTCCTTCCTTTTAGTGCTTTTAATTTTTAAAATAAAAAATTAAACAAAGATAAAGAGTATCTCCATAATGTATATTGGCTTGTGTGTTAATAGCTGCCCAGTCAATATTTCTACCTCGCTAATTTTCAAAAATAGAGAGAAGCAGTGTGGGGAATGAAGGGGAGAGAGAGACAGAGAGAGAGAGAGAGGAAGGGAGAGAGAGGGAGAACTGTTCTTGATTTGGAAATGAATACTAACTATGAGTGATATAACTTTTGTGTATCATTTGCCAATTACTGGTCTATGAGGTTCGAAAAGAAAACAGTCCACTACAGTGATCACATCTTCAAAATAAAATCTGTTTGTTGAGCAAACTTTTAAATTCTAATGGTGCAGAGCATTTGGTGCATCAGAAGTGTGTTTATTCATGCTATGTTAGTATTGAATAATATTTCTGTTTTAGCTCACCAGGCATTAAACAGAGCTGCATAGCTAATTCTGAAATAATCTTGATTTGCTATTTCATTAATAAGTGGAGTTATTAAAAATACTTAGTCACGTTATTGATTAAAGTACTTACCTTGCTAAATTCTGTAGAATAGGTTTGTTTTCAGAGGTTTCTGTGAATCCGCAGTTTAACAGGCTAAACAATTGCTATAGAAATTTGTCTGTGAAATCATGATTTATACCGTTATTTTTATAACTAATTCTTTGAAATAAACATGCTAGTATAGCAGAATTTGGAAATGGTACATTCTACTTTGTGAAGTTATTACATGGGAATGGCAAGAAATATTATATCAGCGATGTGTTTTTATTACTACTTCTATTTTTATTAAAGATAATGAAAACCTTGTGTCTGGGCCTGTGAACACAGCTAATGTGACCTTTGAGGTGACTCACCTGTTATGTTTTCACAGTTGATAATAGTCCCCTAATGTGAAGGTGATCTGGAGAATAATAATGTACTAGCAAGATGGAAAATAACATTTGCAAAGTTAAGTTAGAGAAATTGAAATATTTTGGATTAGGCCCTAGGCACAAGTAATAAAACAACCTGTTTAAACAAATATTTTGAGAAAAGAAGTTATTAACAGATGACTGACTCCTAATGCCATTTTCAGGGAGAATTGTTGCTTGGGTATAGGCTTGTCTACTAGCCTCCTGCATGATGAAATAAATGATTTCCTCAATCATAGCTTGTCAGTTTTTGCAACTGCAGAGGCATGGTTTACAACCAATGCCTTGAATTTGGTACTCCCAACTGTTGCATTTGTGGAAATGTGAATAGTTTATCCTTTAAGACCCCAAATTTAAAAACAGCAATAATGCTTCAAAAAAGAAACAGAAGGATAAGCAGTTTTGCTTATTTGACTCTTGGGGCATAGGAATAAATAATAGCGTCTCCTCTTAAACCACATTTGCCCTGGATTTATTTGAAGAGTCATCCACCAGCTGAACAATTTTATGAATTTTACAGATAAGTTTAAAGAAGCCATCATGTGCTAGACATTTTTAATGCTTGCAAAATGCTTTTTTCCTGTATACAAGATTCTAGTGAAGATATTTTCAGTGACTGAACACCAGTGTCTCAAAGTAGACAAAACTAATGTTCTATTGTCCTTCAATATGCAGGTCAAATTCTATCATTGTGAAATGACTGTATCATAAAAGCATTCATTGATATATCTCTGATTGTAGCTTAGATTAAAGATAGTCCTTAACTAGTGAATATTCAGCTTAAAACTTCTACAGAAACCTTTCACTCTTGGAGCAATTACATGATTATTAGTACTATGTATGTAGCTTTGTTGATGTAAGTCCAGGTGATAAGGTGAAAGGGTGTCATCTCAAAGTTCCAGTTGAAGGTGTGAAAGATGAAAGGTTTGTGAATGTCTCATGCTTAACTCTTGGAACTGTTGTGCCAGCACTAGTGAAGTCCTCCTCCTCATGGTTGTAGAGCTGTGAGTGTCAGACAGGGACAAATTGTTCTTGGGACCCCCCAAATAAAACTGAGTGCATTTTTTCTTATGAAAACTAGAATGTTATAATTCAGTACTCAGCTGTGCGTGGACTGGGATAGGATTCTAGCCATTATTGTTATCAATGTTTCCACGGGACGGTGTATTCTAAATCTGAAGAACTTTTGAAAATAAGTCCATTTGTGTGTTGGAAACTTCTGATATTCCAAAGGTTATAGTAATGCATTACTTCCCAGAGAATGGAAACAGGACAGGGATAGTATCACAAAGATAGGGACCATACTGACAGAGCTAAAAGCACAAGGTAACGTTTGCAGGCTGCTTCAGGATGACATTTAAATAACTGCTGAATGCTGTACTTTTCTCGGATTGCCTGCCACGATTGTCCCATCTTTTAAATTCCTGCTGGTGGTGGTTTGCAGGACGCTGGGCTCTGTCGGTGGGTGCAGAGTGCTCTGCGCCAGCGCTCTTCATCCCTCCGTACTGAGCCTGGCTATCGGAACTTTGTATTTCCAAAAGTTTTACATTGCTGTAGATTCAAAGATTTGTCATATTAATATGCAATAAAGGCTTAGAAATTAAAAAAAAGAGTTGCATTACTTTAGAATTGGGGGGGAGTTTGGCAGTCATCTACTTCAAAATTATTATATAGGTAGGAAAGAATTCTAGAAGAAATGTAAATCCAATAAAGTCAGAAAAAATATGATTCCATAGTATTGGGTCTTTAAAACATTAAGAACGAACTCAGTCTTATCTACAGCTTTATTTCCTTCAGGTTCCAAGATGTTGGTTTTTAAAGTTTTCATAATTCTGTGAGGTACAGTTTTAAGAATCCACTGATAGAGAATTTTCAAATGTTATTTCTGTAAAGGTTTCTGTATCACCAACCAATGTTATTTGATGTGCAGATTAAAAGATCAATATGACTGTATATTTTGTTGGACTTATTGCTTCTGCTATGTTGTTTTATTAACTCATCTAGTATAGTGTTGAAAATTTGTTATGATGGATAAGTTATTGCCAAAAAATATTTAAATTCCCAATTATGTATGTTTCCCTGACCTTTTCTGCGCTCTTCCTCCACCGTTTATTATATTTCAGAAATATATGTTCAATGTATATAGTATTATTTTATTGATTTTTTTAAAAAAGCTAATCATCAACCAGGCTTAGTGGCCTATGCCTATTATCCCAGCATTCTGGGAGGCTGAGGCAGGAGGATTATAAATTGCCCGGACTGGACAACTTAGCATCTTAGTGAGAACCTGTCTAAAAATGAAAAAAAAAATGTTTGCTTATTGCAAAGGCTCTGAGCTTAATCTCCAGTACTGCAATCAAAACAAAACAAAACACAACAAATTATCAAAGCAGTCTTTGGAAAAATGCATTTTATTTATTTGTGATTTTTTTCTTGATATCTAATTTGCTATAAATAAAGCATTTTGTAGGAGACTATTTTAACAATTCACATTGAACGAATTTATTGTCAAATGACATAGCATATTTATTCTATTACACAGCACTTTCCTTTTAGCATTTAAGATTTTTGTTTGTGACAGAGTCTCACTACATAGTTCAGGCTGGCCCTGAGTTCACTATTTAGCCCGGACTGGCCTTGAACTCTAAGTGACCTCCTGCCTCAGCCTACCGAGTACTGGGGATTCTCTTTCTACGTGTCTCTTGTGTCTAAACATGCTCTCTAAGAGACAAAATAAAAGATTAGAAATTTTATTCTTGCATTAAAGACAAAATTACATGTTTTCAATGAGGGCATACTACTGTCATTCAAATTTTTCTTACGGTAAACGTCTTTAGCTTAGGGTAAAATATGTGGCAGCCACTTGCTGCTGCTGAAAAGGAGTAGCAGGGAGGAGTCAGTAGGTGAGGGACTTCAAGCTTGTTTTTCACCTTTGACTTTTTGAGAATGCAAATTTTAGAATATGTGTTTCAAGATCTCAGGATGAAAAACTTTAAAATTTTAATCTTCATTGAGCTTTCTATTATTCCTCTACCTTAATTTTTTTAAAAAGATGAACAGGTTTTCAGCCACTATAGTCACTTATGATCTTGCTCAATTTCACAGGCTAAATTATGCCCAAAATATTAAAGATACATTCATTTAGTTTAAATTATTATGTTTCTATCGCAAGGTACTGATATTATATACTTTTAATTTATGTTGAGCATTTTTATGATTTTTTTGCTGAATGAATATAATCAGTATGCTAAGTATTATGTTTTAAATGGATGCCAATCTGTAATTTTATGTCTAGGTATTTTTTTGAATGATACAGGGCATCAATATTAAATGAAATTTTAATTCAGTGATTTCATTTTCTTGAAAATATTTCTATCAGACATTCATATTATGCTCTATTATGCTGAGCATGATGAAATGTTCTTCTCTCCTTCCCTTGTTGTCTACTTATTGCAGCAATCACCAAAACATTCAAAAGTTTAATTTAAATTGAAATGCTCCTTCATAGAATAAACAGAATATCTCACCTGTAAAGGGTGATTACATTTTGTAAATTTGAGACTTTGCAATTTCTAATTCAGCTTTGCATGCCCCAGTGCTTGAAAGCATTTGGCATATTATGCCTCAAAAGATGTTCAGGACATTTTTGAACTTTGCCATTTTATCATTGAGAGCAGAAGGTGATATTGAGACTGTACTTTATTTTGGGCTTCTGTTATGTCTAGGTCTGTTTTGATATAGCAATTTTTTCACTTACTCTGAAATATATGCTGTTTAAAAGACTGAATCCATATAGTGGGCATGTTCTAAGTAGTATTCAGTAGTTGAGGTTTGATTAAGGAAACTGTAAGACACAGTTTTATTATTAAGTGTGCTAAGGAGTTTTATTATTAGATACATTTGTACATTAGTCACCAGTGTGGAACACTTGTTACAGAAGTGAGCAAAGTGTTTTGATTTAGAGCATTGAATTTAGGGCCCAGTGCAGATAAGATTGAAGTCACAAGATTATGAGCCAGTTATTAGTTTTGTCTCATTTCTTGGTCATACAATATGTGAAGGAATTTAACAGTAAGAATAAATAGACCCTTTCTTGAGGAAAGTAGTGGTAACAGAGGTTTCTTTGGGGATTAGTTCTAAAACTAATCACTTCTTTTTTAACTTGAAGAGGTAATATATGGAGAAACTTCTCCTGTTCCATTGTAATAAAAGGCCCGAGCATTTTCAGGTAGTAGATGTTAACAAAGGATGGCTAAGATATAGAAGATACCAAAGATAGGTAAGTAAGAAAAATGGCAAAATAAATCTCTATTTACCCTTTTGTTTCTTATTTAAAACACAAAGTTTAACTCCTACATATTATCTAGAATAGGCAAAATTACTTTAGAGAATCCTGTGTGCATCTGACCAAAATAAAATACTGTATAAAGACTAGATATCATGAGGAAAAGTGTTATAAAGGAAATATAGCATAATCTTGTCTTTCAGCAAAATGATGTGGTAGCCAAATTGGAAAACCAGGTTTTGTTACTGCATCTCCAGAGAGAAATAAAAAAATCCAGAAAATCATTAGAATACATAAGTGAATTCACATTAGTACATACTAAAAATCTTGTAACTCTTTAGTTTGGCAGGATCCAGGCTAAGAGTAGTTATGATTGAAATATCAGTACTCAACAGTACATATACTGAAAAAGGAAGATGGATTTAGTTATCATGTTACCCTCTGCTCTTTCCTGGTTTATGCAAAAGCTTTGCAGCAGAGCACAGCTTAGAGTGTGGGCTTTTCATTCAGAAGACCTGCATTTATATCCAAAGTTCAACATTTAACAGCTATATGACCTTAAACCTCAAGTTTTTTTCTTTTAAAACTAAATAGGAATTTGATATTTATCCCATGGGATTTATATATATGTATATCAAATAAAGTTAAATTATTTATGATATAAGTGAAAATGCCTGGCACATACAATTCAATAAATTCAGCTTGAATTATGTCCTCATCTCTTATCTTTAAATAATATTCCAACAGACAGAGTGAGAAACAACCTACAGAATGGGAAAAATTTTTTTGCTAGCTATTCCTCAGTTAGATGGCTAGTATTTAGAATATATAAAAAACTCAGGAAATTAGACTTCTCCACGATAAAAGATTCAGCCAAAAAATGGGCGAGTGAAATGAACAGGCATTTCACAGAAGAAGTACCAATGGCCAACAAATACATGAAGGAATGTTCAACATTGCTGGCCATTAAGAGACACAAATTAAAAACCCAGACTCCATCTTACTCCAGAAGACATGGTTATCCTTAAGAAATCAAATAATAACAAATGCTGGCAAGGCTGTGGGGAAAAAAGAACCTGTCTATATTATTGGTGGAGATGTAAACTAGTACACCCACTATGGAAATCAGTACGAAGATTCCTCACAAAACTAAAGGTAGAAATTCCATTTGACCCAGCCATTCCTCTTCAGCACATCTTCCTGGAAGAGTTGAAGACATCACATTGTAGTGATAACATGCATACCTATGTTTATAACAGTGGAATTTATTATAGCTAACTCTTGGAAGCCACCTATATTTCCATCAATAGGTAAATGAATGTATACACAATGGAGTACTACTCTGCCATAAAGAAGGATAAACGAGTCATTTTTAGGAAAATAGAAGCACCTTAAAACCATAATGTTAAGTGAAATAAATCAGACACAGTTTAAATGTCATGTGTTTTCTCTTATATGAGAAACCCGAAGTACAAATAAAGAGCAAAATAAAAGATAGGTAATAGGAAATAGGGAGATAGGTCTTTCTCAAAGGGGAAGAGGATCAAGAGACAGAGGGAAGGGGAAGAAAAGGGGTTGAAAAAAAATTAAGATATGTTTTGTACATGTGCCAACTCCACACAAGGAATGTAAACACATGGTAGGTAATATGTGCTGCAAACATAGTAAAAAAAGCCCTAAACAAATGGGGACATTTTTGTACCATATAATTATTTGCTGAAAAGCAATATTAAAATATATTGAAATATTAAAAGGGATGGTGTGGAGGGAGTTGGGGCAGGGTACTCTTGGCAGCCTTTCCCCCTGCTTAGTTTCAGCATTTTTAACTGGCATTTGTTGTCTTGCAAAACCTCATTTTCCCTTGTTTACATTCTTTGCCTGCATCTCTCCTTAGTTCCTGGGATTAGAAGTTTGGTGTGGTTTACAATGAAGTCTCTTAGGTTAGGCTATCTGTGTTGTGGTCTGGTCATTGCTGCTTCATGCCTGATATTTAATATATGTGTCTATACATTTCATGCAATCAAACATATAAGTAACAAAAGTAATAGCTCAGGTTTACTCTGATGGTTTGTGTGTCGGCATGCAGGATCATACACTCTATTAGTAAAATTTTTCTCCAGTTGGGGTTATTTGCTCATCCAACCAGTGAACTCTTAGTCTTGGTATCAAAATAATGTACTGATTCTTGAGAATGAATAGGATAATATTTCGGAGTTATATTATTTATGCAGCAGTTGATGCCATTCTGATTTAATCTGATTAATTTGACATTCTGATTTGCAGGAAAATATCCAAAGACATAGTTAAACATAGCTTAGTCATATTACTGGAAGATTATGAGTGCAAAATAGCAACACTTGGGAACAAACAAGTGGAGGCTGATGAGGAAAATAGGTCCAAGTTATAAAGACTCTGACTGCTGTAGTTTTCTTCTCTTACCTGGGAAAATTCTCTCTCTCTCTCTCTCCCTCTCTCTCTCTGTCTATTTCTGTGTCTCTCTGTCTCTGTCTCTGTCTCTTTCTGTCTCTCTCTGTTGTCTTTTTTCACACTGGGTGTCATGGTATAGCAGAGTCTTCCACTATACTGAAATTAAATAGCTTAGAACACTTCTACAAGGCTTAATTAGTAGTGGTGGGTTGAACCACTTACAGGTTTACATTTTCTTGAGTAGCATTCTGGCTATCTGACTTGGATGTCTGCCATAAGATTCTCCAACTTTCTGTTACAAATGCTAATGTACTATGGAGCTTCTATAGCTCTAATGATTCCTTATCTTATTGTTCGACAGTTTTCTGCTGGCATAATTATGCATTTAATGTTTTAAATTCTTGAATTAAAAAATCAATCATAATAATTTAGATGTTCTATTACTACCACAACATGTTAATATTTCAACAGAATTAAAACTGTAGAAATTGGAAGGAAGAGTAGATCATGGTCTGGAACCCTGAAGTTGTGACTCATAAAAAATGACTCTTTAAGTATGTAGAATGTCATCTCTGCGGATACACTACGGTTTTTAGATTTTAAAACGTACTTGATGCCCGTAAGCTTACAGACTGCCAGTATGAAAAGAGAGACACTATGTGAGTGCATGGTAGTGTTCAGGAGGCTGCAAACAAAACAAAACAAAGCCCCTGAACCAAAAACTTGGGTGTGCACTTTTTAAAGGAAAGGGAAATACCCTAGCACTTTTCTTATGGCCTATGAAATCAGTCTGAAATGTTTTCCCTTGAGCCAAGCTATTTTTGGAAGTACTCTTGCCCAGAGAAGTGCTATCAATTTCTCTTCTTATTTTCCAGTTCCTTGAGTTCTCATTCACATATCTTCTCATTGTTGTGCTCATTCTTGCTTATCTTTCTATAAGTTTATTTTCATATATGTTTCTCTTTTTTCCACTCCTCTGATATTTTCCTGTTTCACTTAGAGAAGTTATTTATTGAAGTCTTTTACAGTCAGTACTGGTTTTATACAAGAACAGACCTCATCTGTTAAGTTAATGCTTATAATAACTTGACAAGGAAAAGCAGCATGTGTAGAAGGGAGCAAGAGCTAGTACTCTAGAGTCACCCAGTCCTATTCTAGGACCCTCCTCTCTTTCTCCACACGTCCTCTGAATAACTTTCGACAAGCGCTACTTCTCTGGGGTTCAATTTTATAAAAGATGGGGATGATGCCTTTCTTACAGGGCTGGTGCAAGGTGTAAGAGAGAGAGTGTATGTAAAGCATAGCCAGTGCAATGACTAGAATATAATGTCTGGAACATTGTACTATGGATCATAATCATTTCTTCCTTTCTTTCTTATGGACAAAGTAGACTTCTTCCTCCCCACTGACTTTGGGTCATGGCTGTATAATTTTGGAGTAGCAGCTTTTAGAAGCATTGCGGTTTTTCATCAGATCCCTTACTCTGATGCCTTCTGTTTTGAGAAGGGCATGTTTCAGACACGGAATGTATCCCCAACCCAGGTTCCATAATGAGGAAATGATGGCGCAGACTCGTATCTGACTCACTGTCTGTCACAGAGACACAGAAGCTGACCTGCATCTGCTAGCATGTAATGTGAACTGAGAAGTAAATATTTGTTATAAGTCAGAAAGATTTTGAGGTTATTATGTGTCATAATGTGATTTACCTTACCAATTCCTGTATTTTTCACAATTGCTTCAGTCACAAAGAATCCCAGTCTCAGTGGTTTGAAAAAACAAACGTTTATGTCTCAGTCATGAATCTATAGGCTAGTTATGGCAGTATTTGGCCAAATATATTTTCAATCTGTGAACTAGGATCAGTTTCTGTCTTGAACATGCTATTCTCATAGAAGAATCTAGGATATAAAAGACTGAACCAAACCATGTAGGTGCATTTAAAGCTTCCATAAAGATATGGCATATGTCATATTATCTCATATTCTGTTGGTCAGGACATCCACCCAAGACTGGCAATGGAACAGGGAAATATATTCCACCTGCTGGGGGGAATTGGAAGTCACATGGCAAAGGGTGAGAACAGATAGTTGGGAACATAACACAAGATGCCACAGTTGGCATTCAACACATGTTAAATTCCTTCTGCGTTCAATACTTCACATTCCAGGATTATGGAGCAGGTACAAAAAAAAAAAGAAAGAAAATTTGGGAGAGATAAATTAGGTCAACTTAATTTTATCTACATTAGAAATATTAAATACTTTTCTCAGAGTAGGTTTCAGCTCAGAATACAAATTCAACAACAAAAACATGCAAAGAAAATAGTTAAATATTAGAAGATTGGTAGTTGGATCCATGCAGACTGAATATTATTTCCAGAAAGCACTGGAGGAAACTTCTCATCGTGGAAATGCAATTTTATGATGTTGTCAGGTTTCCAGGATTCTAAAATGAAATGACTGTGGCAGTGACCCTTTCCGTTTGACTAATTGCTTGGGTTGATTTTTTTCCCCTCCTCAGTGCTCTAGGAATTTTTATGAGCCTCTTTAAAGTAACTGAGCTGCTGGTCAGGATGCTTGCAATCAACAGGTGATATCTGCAATCTTGCTATTGCCTTTGAATGAAAAATCCTTTTGGCCAAGGGAATTACTTCTTTGGATTGACATCCACTGTTTTAGGACAGAAAAGTCCACCTAAAAAGTGTTTTAACTATTATATAATCTGCAAAAATTACGTTTTGCTTTCACTTATGCTTGCTGGTGGGAATAAGATTATCTTAGTGTCTGGGGGAAAAATCTAAAAACTTGATAGAATTAAGTGCTTCCACAGTTCTTAATGTCCCATTTAAATTTATTCTGTGGACTTAATTTCTGTACTGTGGTTTATGTCTGTATCTTCTAGACACTTTTAAAAATCTGGGTCTTATATCTTACAAACTTGATATAGGAAAACCACCAACAGTATTAATATGAATCATGAAATTTGAAAATGAGGTTCTCTTTAAGAAATTTAGCTTACAGTAGAGTTTAGAAGATGTAGTTAAGAAATAAGTTGGATTTTTCCCTAGATAAGGGAAATGAAAGTTTTTTTATGTTATTTCTCTTCTTTGGTCCTCATTTTTTCAGAATCTGGCACATTTGGTAGATCAGTGGTATTCTCTCCTACTCCGCCTTTTCTGGAAATAGTACTAGTAGAGCTGAAAGGGCTCTGCCTTTAGAAAAAACGATATATCAGGAATTTTGTTAATGATCTAAATACAAAGGGCAGGTCTAGGTCTAAATATAAGATATAAATAAAATATGCATCAGATAATGAATTTTCTTTTCTGTCCAGCTTTTGAGAAGTGACATGTTCAAGAACTGAATTCAAGAAATAGAGATTTTGGAAAGGCAGATACACTTGTTTTGTCGTAAAACATGATTACCAAAGAAATTACTTTTGCATTTTTGAAAATAAATTAAAAGATACAAGCACAGTTTATTTAAGTGTTTTTTGGTTGGTTTTTGAAAACAATTGCCAGTGATTGGTGTAAACAAGATACATGATAAGAGGTGGCACAGAGCCTGGCAAATATTTCTATCCATGTATTATTGGAATGTATTCATATTAATTCCTCAGCTGTGACTTTTCTAGATGAACTTTGTTTGCATAAAGAATTTCAGTTCATGTTTCATGTGTAAGACGTATTGCAGAGGTTTTGATATTCAGAGCAGTCTTTTTGCTGAGCATTCTTTTAGTCTTTGTATCGTAAGTTAAGATGAAGAAGACAAGTCTTCTCCCCTTAATGAGCTTTACTGTATAGTGAAGGAGAAAACAGACATTATATATAAAGCAGACCTTAAGGATCCAAGCAAAGTATAACATCCATGATAGCATTACACTAAGGCAATGATGGAGAACCTTTTATGGACCGAGTGCCCAACTGCAACCCAAAACCTGCTTATTTATCACAAAGTACCAACACTGCAACTAAACCTGAACATTGAGGTTTAGTTTAGAAAAAAACAGCTCATACATTAGCATCTTTTTTCTTAAAAGGAAAACATCATAACGTATGCCATAGTTTCATCACCACTGCACAAAGGAATAAAAGCCCAAGTCCAGATTTTTAACTCTCAGTAGGACTTTATGAATGAAGTAGTAAGTAGTATTTGAATTAAACAGGTACATGTAGAGAGGATGGACATTCCACTTGTTTTGAAGAAAGAAAATGAACAAGAAGGGAGGAAAATGCAATTTATTTTGAGGGAGAGAGAATAGTCCTATTTGGCTTAAAAGTTTCCTCTGAACAAGATTGTGAAACTGCAAAGGAAATTATGGCCAGATTTCTTTTGAAGACTTTTAATGGGAGAGTAAACATTGCAGAGCTTATGGTGAGGATACAGTGGAGCTTGTATTTTGAACATAGTAGTGACATGGTCACATCTATATGTAAGGGAGACAATGAGAAGATTATGAATAGAATGAGCAGTGAAGTGACAGGAGAAGATAGAGTTTGAGGTATCAACTAGGTTGTTTAGAAGGTCAAGTGAAAGAGAACAAGGCCAAGGGTAATGAGAGAAAATAGGAAAGAATTGACAAATTTAAGAATAATCTCAGTAATGACCTAAATAATGCAAAACATTCCAATAATAAGTGAAAGAGCTTAGTGACAGTTTTGAGCCTCAAGATGTATTTTATAGATATAATTCAGAAGATCTGATGACCAGTTGATTATTCAAGAATAATTTTAAACAACCAAGTCAAAGGAGCAATTATTTTCCTTAATCCTTTTTGATGTCCAGGCAACTGATGTGGTAGTGAGTTTATGTCCGAGTATTGCAGGTGTGTCTTGGTTACTTTTCTCTCGTTGCTGAGACAAAATACCCAAAGCCCAAAATGAAGGAAGGAAAGGTTTATTTAGCTTACAGTTTATGGAGGTTTCAGTCCATACTTGGCTGGCTCTGAGGCAGAAGATAGCAAAGCAACAAGAGCAAAGGGGGGAATGGCAGCCTAACAGCAAAGCAGCCAGAGCAAAACCGGAGGAATGGCGGCAAGCAGCTTCTTTCCCTGCCTTATATTGTAAACAGGCTACCCCCACCTAAGGGGCATGTAGCTCTCACATAATCTCCATGCCCTCCTCTTCCACAGGCCAGGATGTATACAAAGTAAGCACCCTGGTTTCCTGCTGAGTCACTTAGCCAAACCTCTAGACTCCCCAAGTTGACACGATGTATCAACCATAACAAGGTGTGATACATGTGAGTGTAAAGTGTATAGGGTGTACATAAGAAGTACTGACCCTGCATTTCTAGCACGCTTGCCTTTTCCTAAAATTCGTGTGAGAATGAAAATAAAAGCTTGTTTTGGATGATTATAGCAATGTCTTGATTATAGACCTTATATTTTCAAAGAATTTTTGTTCTATCGTCATGTACCATTCTTCACTCTGACACAAAATAATATTATGTAAGTCTGGAATACCTGAGAACCAGTAAGATTTCAGGACATTTCAAAGGTTACACAGTTAGTGGCCGAGAAAGGAAGAGAATGTTTTTAGGATTATTAGTCACTGTTATGTACCAAGATTACCCTGGTTTTACTAAAGTTTTTCTTTGGTCTCACCTAGTTTTAGTAAAACAACTCTGCATAGATATCCCAGTAACTACTCATTTGCTTCTAATTCATTTAAAGAACACAAGAGTATTGATAATAGTGAACTTCTTGGTATTTGTTTATTTGTTTGCTTATTTTTTTTTAAAAAATTTTTATTTTAAACAGCACAGTAAATGAGAAACAAACAAACAAAAAATAGAACAGTACCAGCATACCAGTATCATGAACATAAACGAATCAAAGCAAGAACATTCAAAGTGATACAGGATCTCAAGACAAAGTAATATGAATCTTCTTGCTATTTAAAAAAAACAATTTTTCCTCTAGTTTGCAATCTTACTTTTAGATGAATTTTGGCTTTTACATTAAAAAAAATCTTGTGTGTGAAGCAGTGCAAAGGTTTATTTTTGTTTTTGCCACCTTAGTAGCAAATCTCTTTTGCCAGGTCCTCTTTTCTCAGGTTGTCTCACTGCTTCCTTCTCACGTGCTTCCTTTTAAGAGGGCAAACTCAATTTAAGTTGCTGACTTACTTGGTATTGACATGGGGACTACTGATTTTGCTCACAGTAAGTCCAGAGTCTTTCTGTTTCTGTGGTTCTAGATTCTTCAGGAACTAATTGGAAAAGTACATTTTCAGTCACTTTTGTTATTTTTTTCCTTTATTTATCCAGTGCTTTTATTTAGGTTAGTTTTGTGTAATGAGACGTAATCAGGTTGTAAGGCTTGATGCCAGAAGTTGTCAGATTTTCTTGATTCATAATGTCTGTTAGTATGTCAGTATTTTTTCACTGTCACTCTGGTTCTAAAGAAATACCTAATACTTCACTTCATTACATAGTTGAAATCAAACAAATATTTATATACTAATAACTTTGCAGCTCTTTAAAATAGATAAAAGTGAAAGCGAACACCACTATTTTAACTTCATTCTAAAATAATCACTATTACTAATGAGATGTGTTTGCCTCCTGGGCACTGTGTACTTTTCCAATACTGCAAACAGATTGGACATTGCTATCCTCATTTCTCATTCCACGTTCATTTTAGTGTGATTGCTTTTTTGTTTGGTTTTTTTTTTTTTTGGTTTTTCTCCGGTACCGGGAACCGAACTCACGACCTTGCGCTTGCCAGGCAGGCGCTTTTGCCACTGAGCTAAATCCCCAGCCCCTAGTGTGATTGCTTTTTACCTAATAACTACTGAAGATCCAGTTTTGCAAAGATAGTGATGTCATAGATATGAGTGTAGTATAAGGTAGTCCTGGCACTCTGAACTAATTTGTGTTGTAGTTCACCATCTGATCAACACTTGTTGTATATATATATATTTTTTTCTTTTTTGTAAAGTGAAAATATTCTATAGTGCTCCTATAAGTTCTTTATTAGTAGTGGTACATGGTGGTACCATGATACACAGTTTGAAGCCTATAGCTCTTAGTGCTCTTCTCTCATCTACCACGACACCATGTTTTACTTGCATACATTGTTTGGAAAATGATAGGCATGAAGTAAGTTTTATTTTTTTAATTTTTTTCTGGTACCGGGAATCAAACTCACGACCTTGTGCTTGCCAGGTAGGCGCTGTGCCGCTGAGCTAAATCTCCAGCCCCTTGAAGTAAGTTTTACTTGGTTTCCATTGTCCTTATGTAAGCGTTAGGTTCACAGAAGTTGGGATGAAAAGAACATGTATACAATCTGCAGTTCTGAAATAAGTCATATTTTAAAGCGCAGTGCTTTACTGAGTTATAGTTTTGCCATGCTTGCTTTCCTCTTGAATGAATTCTGATGACTGTAAGACTCTCAGATGAGCTTTTCAGAGGCGCAGTTCAAAACCTTAGTCTCCTCCCTTTTGTTTATAATGTGAGGAACTCATCTTAGACATCTGCTTTAAGAAAAACAATTATAGAAATTATGATGCAGTACTGTTATCCTGAGTGGTATTTTACAACTTGGCTAGCTCCTGTGAAAGTTTTAGTAGCTTAATAATCTTTTTTTTTTTTTTCAAGGTAAATACTGTGAAGCAAGTGTAGCTTCAAATTTTCTTTCATTAGTTTGACTGAGTCACCTTGCTCTGATTCACCACTGCAGACAACCAAATTGTGAATAAAAATTCAGTGGGTGGATGGAAGGGGTGACTCTGCTTTGCTAGCATTGTATTCACCAAATATGCTGTTTGTATGTCCAAGTACTACAATAAAAAGCAAAACGAATAAAAAATAGGTAAATCCTGTGCATATAAAGAGCTTCTTTATAGAAACTTTTGTACACTGGAATTGTGTTTTGACTCTCCAGATTTTTAAAAATTTTGCTTAAATAATGTTTTAACCCTCCTTACAGTGTTAAGTGCTAAGTCAATATTTTGCTAATTATGTGGAAGGAGCACCAGATGGTTTCTGAGCATGACACTGTATGGGTGGGAGCACTGGTGACTAAAACTGTGGTAAACCTTGTAGCTCTGTAATCATCACCATCCATAGCAACACATCCATGTGCCATTGTCACAGAGGAATGGACAATTAAATAGCGCTTTTAAGGTAAAAAATACCATTAGTTCTCAAGAAAGAGTTTACTTGCTTGTAAAGTATCATACAGTAAAAAGGTGTCATTTAGAATTAACCTCCTTTTCTGTTATAACCATTAAAGAAATATATTTGGCTATATTTCCCTGGAAAGTTAATTTTGTCCTCTTATTATGCTTGTCCCTTTGTCTTGACAACTATCTTAAATTGTTAATTTATTTTTTTATTCACCATAATCAGATTCTTTACTGAGGTAAAAATTTTGGGGGGGGGGGAATTGTTATATCTGCCCTCAGTCAGTCTGCAGGAACGATTGTTTATTTCCCTCCATCCCTTTATCCCCTCTGGATCAGTTTATGTACATCGGAAAATGGAGAATAAAAATTGATTGTTGCACCAGAATTGGATTGGTAGAGGATTACAAATTAAAGTAATTTGATACTAGTAGTCAATATGTGACAACATATAATAATAATGTGACAACATATAAGCTCAAAATAATGTACTCTATGAGATATTTTATTGGAAACAAAATCAAGATGTTCATAATTATAACTTACCACAAAATATGGCTTATTTTAAGAATAGACTTTCATAAATAAATTGATATACAATGAAATATTTCTTTTTGTTAACTAAATTGTTCTTGGTTTTAAAAATGTGGCATCATAAAGAATCTATTGAAGGCTTTATACCATAGTACTACACAGATTTATAAAAGGGAAGATAGTAAGTACTCTCAAGAGGACTTATAATTGGAAGAAATGTATATTAAGACAATTTAAGAGTTACCCTGTACTTCTGGGCCAGGATCAGATACTCAATATCTTTCGAAGGAAAAAATAGGATTATGTAGGATTAATGTGAATGAGACTACAGCCCCAGCTAGTTCAGAATGAAGGATTTTTCTTGATTTGAATAAGCAAGAGATAAGTAAAACTATCTGTAGGTTTAAATGCGAATTCAAGAACTGGTAGTCTTTAAAGTACATGAACAAATGGGCTGGAATCATGCTGCAATTTACTAATTTGTGATTTAGCAGCTTCTACACTTTAAGGTGGAAACATTTACGTTTTTTAGATGTAATTCATTTCGGTTTATTCTGATGTGACATAATATTGGTAAATCTTTCAAACCTTTTATGATTGTATTAAAAATGAGATTTGTAGATAGTTGAATTAACTGAAATGACAGACAGGATTAACTGAAGTAAAAGAGACATGCATAAAAGCCATAATAAAGTTAGATTCAAGAGTATTAAAAAGAAATGTCCTGTTAAAATTATATCTAGAGTGTTGTTATATTTAGTAAATTGTGTTTACAAAGAAAGGAGTCAAATTGAAATAATTTGCTTGATTAAAACTATTTTATAGCAGCCATTTAACTTTTGCATAAAATGTTATCTATTCACTGTATTGCTAGAGGGTATGTGTGCCAAAAAATGGGCAAAGCCAGCTGGAAGAAAGAATTGTTTACTGCTCAAGTATGATTACTTAAAATAAAATGGCAATTCATTAAAAATTTCAAAGTATATGCCCAGTGAACCTATCTGGGGATGGTTATACCTTATTCTCCTGTCATTTATTTGAACTTGTTCTGTGGTGTTTACTCTGGTGTGTATTAGCATAAGACTAAAATATTTTTCATCTTCTTTTGTTTAACAGTGATTTATGGTATATTTTTAAAACCAGGCCAATTTAAAGGTGCTTCCATTATACTAAGATGATAAATCTGAAAACTTCAGTTTTAGATGTAGTCAGTTATATTGACTAGAGGGAATACAGAAGATGTTTCTGACTAATATGCCTAGTGTGCGTAGGCTAGCATACTTTAAAAATACAGCCTTTCAAGGTAACCTTTACAAACTCTTAGTATTTACAAGATTAGATATTTTTATGTGTCAGAGATTGTGAGGACTTTTGCATGGTCAGAAAGTAAATTTATTGTTTTGAATAGTCTACCACATTTTCTTTATCCATTCACCCACTGATGGGCATTTAGGCTGGTTCTTTGTCCTAGCTGTTGAGAATTGTTCCACAATAAACATAGGTATGCAGGTATCCCTACAAGTAAGGATTGATATATGTAGGTCATAAGGCAGTTCTAGTTTTTTGGGGAAACTCCATACTAATTTCCATTATAGCTGTATTAATTTACATTCCTACCAACAGTGTATAAAGATTTCTTTTCCTCTGCCTTCTCATCAGCATTTGTTATTTTTTGTTTTCCTTGATAAAAACAATTCATATTTGGGTGCAGTGGAATCTCAATGCAGTTTTGATTTGCATTTCACTAATGGCTAAGACGTTGAACATTTTCTCATATACTTATTGGCCATTTTTACTTCTTAGGAGAAGTGTGTGATTACTTCATTTGCCCATGTATTTTTTTGTTGTTGTTTGTTTGTTTTTGTCCATGTATTGATTGGCATATTTTTTGTGATGTTAAGTTTTTTTTGAGTTCTTTATATAGTCTAGATATTAATCCTCTGCTGGAATAATAGCTGGCAAAGATTTTCTCCCATTTTGAGACTCTCTATTTACTTTGTTGGTTGTTTTCTTTGCTGTGCAGATACTTTTTAATTTGAGGAAGTCACATTTGCTGACTCTTGTTATTGTTTTCTGTGTGACTGGAGCCTTGTTAAGGAAAACTTTGCCGGTGGCTATGACTTCATTTCCATTATGTTTTCTTCTAGCATTTTCAAGTTTGAGGTCTCACACATTGGTCTTTGATCCATTTTTACTTGCTTTTTTACAGGGTGAGAGACAGAGATCTAGTTTGAAACTTCTGTGTCTGAATATCCAGTTTCTTCAACACCATTTGTTAAAAGAGTCATTTTTCTCTAGTATGTGTTTTTGGCTCCTTTACTGAGAATCAGAGCATACCTTAATGTGCTAGAGGATGCCTGTATATCTAGTGTTTAAGGGCTTTTATCATGGAGGAATACTGGATTTTATTGAAGGCTTTTTCTGCCACTATTGAGATGAGGATGTAATTTTTATCCTTAATTCTATTTATGTGGTGTCTTACATTTATTGATTTTCATATGTTCAACCATCCTCACATCCCTGGAATAAAACACACTTGATCATCCTATATGATCTTTCTAAGGTGTTGTTGAATTCTTTTTGCAAGTGTTATATGGAAGATTTTTACATCATGTTCGTCAAGGATATTGATGTATAGTTTTCTTATGTCATTAACTGATTTTGGTATCAGGGTGAAATTGGCCTCATAAAATGAATTCAGAAAAATTTCTTTTCTTTTAGATCATGGAATAGTTTGAAGGGCACTGGTATTAGTTCTTCTGTAAAGTTCTGGTAAAATTCAGCAATAAATTCATCTGGTGCCTGTTTTTTTTTTTTTTGTCGTGGGGAGACTTTTAATCATTGTTTGAATATCATTCCTGTTATTGATATGTTTAGACTTTTAAAATATCTTCTTGGTTCAATTTTGGTAAGTCATGAATGTCTAGAAGTTTATACATTTCTTCTAGATTCTCAAATTTATTGGATTATTGGCTTTCAAAATAGTCACTAATGATCCTCCTGGGTTTCAGTCATATCTGCTGTAACATCCCCATTTTTATCTTTAATTGTTTTATTTGGTCATCTCTGTTTCTTGGTTTTGCTAGGGATTTGTCAATCTTGTTTATCTCTTCAAAGATCCAAGTATTTTATTAATTGGGCTTTTGCATTATTCTTCTAGTCTTTAGTTCACTAATTTTAGTTCTAATATCTACTATTTCCGGGCTGGGGATTTAGCTCAGCGGCAAAAGCGCCTGCCTGGCAAGCGCAAGGTCGTGAGTTCGGTTCCCGGTACCGGAGAAAAACCAAAAAAAAAATAAAAAAAAATAAAAAAAAAAATATCTACTATTTCCTTCCTCCTCTTAGGCTTGGTTTTGATTTCTTGTTTTTCTAAGACCTAGATATGTATAATTGGGTTACTTATTTTAGATTGCTGAGTTATAATATAGGTGTTCCTGCTTATAAACTTCCCTCTTAGAACTGCATTTTCTATATCCCAGAGATTTTGGTATTTTATATGTCCATTTTCATTTAACTTTAGGGATTTAAAAATTTTCTGCCTGATTTCTTCAGTAACCAGTGATCATTCAAAAATGAATTATTTCATCTCCATGTGTTTGTATAGTTTCTATATCTTCTCTTTCTGTTTATTTCTTGTTTTATCTCATTGCAGTCTAATAAAATGCAAGAAATTATTTCATTTTTGTATTTATTAAGAATTTCTTTATGGCCTAAATATGGTCTATTTTGGAGATATTTCCATGTGTTGTATTTGCAGTTGTGGGACAGAATGTTCTGTTGGTGTTTTTTAAGTCCATTTGCTTTATGTGGAGTTTAATTACATTTTTCTTCTTTGTTTTTTTTTTTTTGTTTGTTTGGATGACTACAGTGACAGTAGAGTATTGAAATAACTATTATTGTATTGGGGCTAATGCATTCCTTTGTGCTGAGGAAGGTTTGTCTCATTAAATTGAGTGTACTAATGTCCCATGCACATTTATGCTTGCTATACCTTCTTGGTGGGTGTCTGATGCACATTCATAATTGTACCTTCTTGGTGAATTGCTCCCTTTACCAAACATGTGGTAGCCCTTGTCTCGTCTAATTTTGTGTTGAAGACTGCTTTGTCAGATAGGAATACAGCTACAGCTCTTTGCTTTCAGATTTCATCTACGTGGAGCATCATTCCAACCCTCTTCAGTCTGTGTCTTTGCTGTAAGATGTGCAACCCAGGCAGCAGAGTTGTGTCCTGTTTTTCTTAATCCTCTCAGCCTACGTCTTTCAGTAAGAGAAGTGAGACCATTTGTGTTCAGAGTTATTACAGAAAGGTACGCATGAAGTCCTGTCATTTTGTTGTTTCCTAATATTTGATTTTTTATAATTTTCGGGTGCTTAGCTACCCTTCTTTATCTGTACGTAGACTTCCTTTAGTGTCTTCTAATGTAGTGGTCATGAATTCCTTTAATTTATGCTTATCTGGAAAGTCTTTATTTCTTTTTAGATTCTGAAGAAGCACTTTGATGGATTTAGTAATCTAGATTGGCAGGGTTTTTTTTTTTCAGGGCTTGAAATATATCATTTCATGCTCTCCTGGCCTTTTGAGTTTGTGCAGGAAATCTGCCATGATTCCGGTGGATTCGCCCTTCTGAGTGATCGGGCATTTCTTTCTTGCAGGTTTCATTATTCTTCCCCTGTTGTGTACTCTTGGCATTTTATCCACAATATCTGGAATTTCTTTTCTGGTCATGCCTGTTTCACGTTCTATGCACTACACCCACGTATCTGGATATCTGTATCTTTTCCAAGATTTAGGACGTTTTCTGCTGCTGTTTCACTGAATAGTTTTTCTCTGCCTCTAGTCTGTATCTTGGCATGCTCTTCTACCCCCAAAATACATGAGTTGGGTCTTTTGACAATGTCTCAGAGTTCCTGGGTGTTTTCTTCATGATTTCTTCTTTCTTAAAATTAGTTTACAACTGTGATAGTTCATCAACTTTGCCTTAAAGTACTAAAGCTCTGTTTTCTGCTCGATCCAGTCTGTTGGTGAGGTTTTCTACTGAGTTTTTAATTTGACTCATTGAGCTTCTAAATTCCAAGACTTCATGTGGTTCTTTATTAGAATTTTTGTCTCTTTGTTGAATTATTCCTTCATATCCTATGTTGTCTTCCCTAGTTGATCCAGCTATTATTTATATCTTCTTTGAAGTCATTAATCATTTTAAAAACCAATTTTTGAATTTTTTGGCATTTCATCCATTTTGATATTTTTACATTTATCCACTGACTAGCTATGTGGAGGAATCATGGAGCCTTGTTTTATCATTTCTTGTGAATTAGATTTGTGCTTGTGTTAGGATAAATATGTCTTCTGATTTTGTATGAGGGTCGTCTTAGTGTCAGCATTCTTTGGAGGACTAGATCCTCAATACTGCTCGGAGAGGAGAAAACAAACCAGAGTAGGAACAATGGCACAAGGACAAACAAACTGTTGAAATATTAAAAAGCAATTAAAAGCAACAACTATATCACCATTAACAATAGAAAATGACAGGATCTCCTAAAAAGTCTTTTATCATGACAACCAATGGGCTAGGACCTGAAACATTGAGCAATGCTACTTAAATGAAACAGGGACAATGCCTTAGGTTTGAAACCAGAATTTCTGAGTTAGAGCACTAAGAACATCAAGTTGGTGAATATTTACTCACTGAATCTCAGGATTTTCATTTATAAAATAGGGGTGGTAATTTTTTCATGAGGAATTGTTAGAAAGCTAATATCAATCAAACAATGCTTGATTTATAAAATTTGCTTAATAATAGTTGTCTTTCTTTTTGTGAATTTTACAGGAACAGGGTTGACGAGGCTGAACTCTAGGGCTAGGACTCAAACACTGGAAAGATTTGTGCATTTCTTCCCTCTCTTCTCATTAGGAAAGGGTAATGGTCTTTGTCTCAGTCCTGACATTACTGCAGTAATATTGGGAATTTGGAGTTATAGAAGGCATAGTGTGCACACACATAGTTTCGTCAGATCTCATGGGGGTGAGGGCGATCAACAAATGAGGTTGAAATTAGGAAAATTTCAGAACAGGAAAATGCGGGAAGTGGTACTTTGGGGTTTGGAGAGATGGAAGGTGATGACACTGGACAAGTGTACTTTGCAATGTAGGCATCCCGCCTGGTGGTGTTTACAAATGGTCTCTTGTCAAGTATCTTTTCAGTTAAGTGCAAGAGTAAAGTAGGACAGCAGATATTTTGTGAGAAAGTTGAATACTGAGGATCCCATTTTACAGATGAAGTAACTGGAGATATTTTTCTCTTGGAATGGACATAAGCCTGGTAATTAGTTTAAAAAAGGAAAGACCCGTCACCTACTTGTCATGTGCCTACGTAGGTTATGCTTCTATTTGCTTTACTATAACCTTAAGCACATCTCATCTGGTTTTCCATGATATTTTTTTACTTAGGAAGTAAAACAGTCTATGAGAGAGGCCAAAACGTGTTTTGGACTTAAATGTGAAACCTTTAAATTTTTATGAAGATATCGTAAAAAGATCAACAAGGTCTCTCCATATGATTCTCTTGTTTCTGTGTGTTTGAGGGCGAACAAAAGACCTAGTTAAGTTTGGAAAGTACTAATCCATAATGCCCAGCTAAGCTCCTAGTGGGCTTGCTGTTGGTGTTGTGGAGTACTGTGATGTGGTACCAGTGCCCAGAACGCAGCGCGAGGGTCTTGGTACCCTCAGTCCTTCTTCTCTACAAAATAGATGGTGATAGCAGCTACCACATCATAGATGTAATCATGCCTTGGACTCATTTCAGGTCAATCTCAGGGAAAAAGTAGGATGGACATACATATAGAGAAGGCATATCCCACCCAGGAAGCATTTCCATACTCTAGTCTTCGCAAAAACTTTGGGACGAGAATGGTAACTCTCCCATTTAAAAATAGGTGTTTTTTTTACTTTAGGAAACGAGATTAGATAACTCTATATTTTGTTTTTTTTCACCTAAAATTTCATGCAAAGATGTAACTGCTTGCTTCTACTAGGTTGTGAACTCTTTGAAGTCATCAATTTTTCTGCCATTTTTGTTTTTCCAGGGCTTAACACAGTTCCTTGTATATAGTTAATCTTGAATTAATCATGAGTAGCAATCTTTTACTCTAGAAGTGAGGACTTTTAGATAATTAGCTCTTAATTACTACATCTTTATTTTTCTCTTCTTTTAGGATCTCTTCCCTTTAAAATTTCTGTTAGGAATTGAGAAATGCTCAAACAATATAAAGTGTTACAAACACTCTATAGCAAGTTCAGACCATGTTGACTCTCTGTGTTCACATAAGTTGTTCTGGTCTGTATCCAGTTGATAATGCAACTGTTATTTTTATAATTGTCTAAGTACATATTTGCACAACAGGCGGTGTCAACTCATCTAAGGTACTTGGTGTTATTTGCTTGATATTTTAAATTACAGAGCTCCATTACTGAGGTCATTATTTGTGGTTAAGAAGGAGTGTACTGAGTGGCAACAAAAAATGTTTCCTAAAGTGAAGATCAAAACTGATCCTTTTAAGACGTCTTCAAATTTATCTTGGTTTAATTATCCAGAATAAGTACAAAGAACAGTCCTGTCCCATTTGTTTATATTAGTGTGCTCTATACAAAACAGCAGAGTGATTACAAAGATGTATGGCCTTAAAATTCATATTTATTTGCAAGATTTTGTTAAATGATTGCTTTTTAAATATTCTGCCACTGTACGGTTACTGTGTTTATAAGCAGAACTCAAGGAGAGAAAACCAAGTCAGGAAAAGAATCCTCTCCTTTTTCTCAGGATGTTAATGCACTATAATGTGAGCCTGTTCTAACTACAATATTGACCTTATAATGACTCCATACTGTCAGTGCTTTATTATTCTGTATCCCCAAAGATCCCTATTTGTGCCATGTGGCCCACAGGCTCTCAGAAATGTTGACTGAATTGCTGGACAGTAGCTTATATCTTTATCTCAAATTAAAAAAAATCCAACAGTAACTAAGATTTAATATTTAGGTTGAATTCCATGTCAAAATTCTAATACCATGTTACGTGTAAGAAAATAAAAAAGAAGCCCAAAACCATTCATGTAAGATAAAACATTTTATATCATTGCAAATCTTCATTTTTCCACTAAAATTTTGAAGGATTTACCCACATTTAATACAGCTGCCTTTTCTCCGAGCAGTTCTCGAATTTTAGCATGCTGGGAATTACCTGAGGACTATGGTTAAAAATATGTCTGGGGGCCACATTTTAGCATCACAGCGTCAGGAGGTCTGGGTGGGGCCTAATAATATTTTTAAAAGATATCTTATTTTAAAAAATATAAATAAACATCTTAGGTGGTTCTGGTATAGATAGTCTGAGAATTACATTTTGATACTCTCTTTTTTCTCCAATCCTAACTACACAGGCTTCCTTTGCTGTCTTTTGTTAGTAAGTGATATCAGATATACATCTATGGATGAAATCAGAAAGGCTACAAGGAAGAAAAAGAGATACTAACGCAATAAGAAGCATTTTTCTTTTCTTTTCCTTAGTAAAGCAAGGGTTATGAAGGAACCAATAAAGGATTATGACTTTATTGAGTGAAAAGGTACAAAATATATTCCAAATTCTTTTTAATCCATTGCCAAATATTTCTTTCATTCTGATCAAATGGTCTTGCTGTGTTGTGTTGTATTTATAAAATATATAGAATTTTTCTGTAGCCAAGACCTCAAAAGGCAGGAGATTTTTCCAGTAAGTCAAATGGTGATTCTGTAAATAACTTTTGGAAGTTTGTGGTTTATATTTTGATCTTAGTTCAGAGTGACAAGCTGTCTTTATAAAATGCCTTTATAAAGATATGCCCTTTTCTTTTAAATAGTCCATTGTTTTTTGTGTAGGCATTATTTTTATGTTTTTTTTTATTGACTATCCTTGCTCATGCATATTTCTTCTTTAAGAGAACAGTAGAGTATTTGCAGTTGTGAAACTGTGAGAAACTTAGGCAATCCTATGTCTAATTTATAGTTTAGCTGCACATACTAGCAGAGGTAGACTTGCAGGCCTAAGAAATGCAACATTAACTCCTTTTCTTCTGACGTAGAAATACCTTGATCCTGATTGCCTATAATCTATTAAAATTGGTTTATAATATGTTACATTACAGTGTAAGTATGTATTTCCTAGTAGGTATAGAAAAAATACAGAATTATAATCTTAGAGGGGTAGTGATCTTAGAGGAGAATTGGTATTGCAGTTCCTGAACATCAATCAATAGCAAGGCCAGCTGTTAACAGTCACCTGTAAAACTTTAAAAAAATGGAAACTCCTGACCAACTCAAACAAAGTATGATTTAGTAGGCCTACAGTGACAGATCACAAATTTGACTATTGCAAAAGCTTTTTAAGTCATTTAATCAGCTAAGTTTTGGTACAATTTTTCTTTTTTTTTTTTTTTTTTTTTGGTTTTTCTCCGGTACCGGGAACCGAACTCATGACCTTGCGCTTGCCAGGCAGGTGCTTTTGCCGCTGAGCTAAATCCCCAGCCCCCAATTTTTCAACTTGTACAACTCAGTGTTTAGAATTCTTTTTACAGTTTTCTTGATAGAGTTATCCAGCTCACCTTAGACAACTTTTCTTTTGTGAGGGAACATATTCTATTGCTTTTAAGGATTTATTTTGGACTGAACTAAAATCTACCATGTAATTTCTACTGATTAGTATTGTACTTTTAGAAAGAGGGAAGAGAAAATTTTTTAGAAAGAGGGAAGAGAAAACTTCCCTCTTTCAACACTAGTTACACTAGCTTTTGGTTATCTCTTCTTTGTTTTGAAAATATTACACTAGCTAGTTTTCTTAGTAGCAAAATGGAATAACAGAATAGATAAGCAGTTATCAAAATGTGGTTCTTCACAGGCCCTGGGAACCTCTGAGGCCGTATCAGAAGGTCATCAACATCTAAACTATTTTCAACATAATGCAAAGTTGCTGTTTGCCTTTTTCACTGTATTGACAGTTGTGCTGAAAATGCAATGCTATTTTAGGTCGAACTGCTGGTTCCTTAGAACAGGTCAAGACAGTGGAACCAATCTGTATCAGCACTCATTGAACTTTTTATCCCTGTCACTTATGGAAAAAATAAACAAAAAGCCCTTTTAATACTTTGAAATAAGAGATATGCATAAAGCACATATGGTATGATAGTTAGCTTAAGGAAAATCACTTATTAGTTGAACCAACAACTTTTTTGGTGAGATACAATTTTTCTTGAAAGAACAGCTAACGGCTACACAATGGTTATTTAGACTCGCTACTTGGCAGATATTTTTGAAAATGAACAAAGTGAGTCTGCCCACTTTGAAAGAAGTAACTGACATTGTTTTTGGTCAATAAAATTCAAGTTTTTAGGACAAAATTAACAGTATAGAAAGTTTGTATTCACTACTATCAAATTGGTGGCTTCCTGTATACTTAAAGACTTTTCTGGTAAGATTGGTAGTGATACTGTATTAAGAAATGTGGTTTAATAAATATATAATGAAACATTTCATGATTTTGAAAGTCTCATTAACCCAGTGAACCAGTGTTTCAAAAGATTTATTTTTCCAAATGAACTAATATATGATGTTACAAAATCATACAGGGCTAAAAGATTCACTTAAAGACTATAGGATTTTTAAATAACAATACAAAAAATATATTGTTATTTAGGAATTTCTTGTCAAATTATGATACAGTGTCCAAGAAAAATAGTCACAATTATCTGAAAAGGCTATTATTAAAACACTCTGCTCTTTCCAACTATGTATCTATGTGCAAATGGATGCTTTTCATTGACTCACAGCGACTTAACTCATCTCAATTGATTGAATGCTAAAGCATCCATGAAAATCTAGGTGTCTTAAAAATCTAGGTATCAAAGAAATGTTCAAAAATATAAAGCAATGCCAGTCATTACTCCAATTTTTTGTTTTGAAAATATATTTAGTAAAATGTGTTATATTACCCTATAATAGGTGTATTATTGTTGTTTTAAATGAATTAATAACCATTAAATATTTTGGTTTCAGTTTCAAATATAATAAATATTGATAAATGTAACACTAACTCTCTGGGGCTTCTAATAAGTTTTAGGAGGATTTGAAGGAGTCCTGAGATCAAATATTTAGAAAATCACTGTACTAGCTGATCTCTACAATTTCCTTCACACTACTGTTTTTAGGAAATGCAGTTATCTTAATGCAGTGTGGTTACTATAAAGATTTTCAGTGGTTCTTTGAATGCTCTGTCAATATTCCTTCTCACTGTGTCCCTCAATTCTGAAGTAATATTGAGGATGTAGATTGAACAACATGAAATACATGAATGGGCAACTATGAGTTGTCTCCAGTTACAATTTTCTTTAGCAATAGGAGAAATTCCAATTTTTTTGGAGTAATTATGTTGTAGGAAAGTAAAGTGTTAGACTGTGGCATCTTATCTTCCAAGGTACTTTAGAAATATTCTTATTTTTTCCTTTGAAGATATAAATACCAGAAGCTAAATCTTTATTTTCTGCTTGCTATTGTGATGTTCTTAGTTATTATTAATTGCATTTAAAGAATTGGGTGTCAGTTCTTTTAAAAGTCAAATTTCATGTTTTAATTTTTTTTATGTTTTGGTTTTTTTTTCGGTACTGGGAATCAAACTCATGACCTTGCGCTTGCCAGGCAGGCGCTGTGCCACTGAGCTAAATCCCCAGCCCCAAGTTTCATGTTTTTTTTTTTTACCACTAATTTAATTTCTGCATTATTTTATATAATTCCTAAAGAGAAAAGTAAATTTAAGCATTATGGAATTCAAGAAACAAGTTTAGCCTAGTAAAGGTGTAAAGAAAGAAGTAATAATAATAGTAAAGATTTCTTCCCCTGAAATCAATGGGGAAAGAATGATTATAGTATTAACACAAAACAACATATTTAAGAAAATTTATTTGATTTTACATGTAAGATGGTTTTTGATAACTCTCAGTTTTAATTTTGATATATAAAAGGCCAGGCAACTAACTTTCCCTAAACTATAGTTGAGAAAACAAATGCTTTGAAAACAATTATTTTTTTTGGGACTGGGGATTTAGCTCAGCAGCACAGTGCCTGCCTGGCGAGCACAACGTCGTGAGTTCAGTTCCCGGTACCTGGGCAAGGGTGGGTGGGGAAAGAAAGCAATTGTTTTAACTCAGCAGTTCACTAGATACATAATTAAATCAGTGAATCAATAAATTAATGAAAATTTCTCAATTCTTAAGCTTTAAACATCTAATGCTATAATTCAATGTAAAGGTGGGCAAACTTGGCTACTTGTATTTTTGGAAGGATTTTAGTGTTTTAAATAATACCTTAGAATCATTGACTCTCCAGTTTGGAAGGTCCTTAATTCAACTGCTTATTTGATGTTAGATTATTTTCCCAGATCAAATAATAAAAAGAAAGGTGGGGTGCAAGTTAAAAAAAAGACATGGGTGTGGCTTTCGGCATTAAACAAGATTAAAAAATTTAGCTTGAAAGCTTTTAAACTCTAATTATATGGGGAGGAGGCAGTGTTTTTATTTGCTATTTACTTGAATCTATTAGCTATTTTTGGTAGAGTAGGACATGCTTATGTGAAAATGTTTATGGTTCCTTCATTTGCTGTCAGCATACTTGTTTGAAGTTGCTCTGTAGTTCTGAAGTTTTTTGTTAACTAGTTATTAATATTTGGGTTTTGCTTTTGGACTAATAGCAAGTTATTCCAGATTTGATTCTTTTTAACTATATAAATGATATACTGAATTTGGAAGTAGCTTTATCGTTTTAGGGTACCTGCTACATATAAAAAAAAGTAAGTGACACCTATCTGTAATAAGAAAGTGAAATAAACCTGCAGTTCTCTGTCCATTATTAATATTTTTATTAAGTTTTACTTTACTTTGTAAAACACACACACACACACCTGTATATTTGAATTTGATTTCCTACAAATTATTTTTAATTATACATGTTGTATTTTTATTCAAAATCTATTGAGGTCATCTTTTTATGTAAATATAGATTTATATCATAATTTTTAAAAAGTTGCAGAGTAGTGTTATGTGGATATACAGTAATTTATTTATCCAATTAATATGCCATTATCAATTTTTTGCTGTTATAAAAATGCTACACTAAATACAGTTTTAAACATTTTTATGATTAGTTCTTTTGGATCAATTTGGAAGTAGCATTGTACGTTCAGAGGATATGAACATTAAAAATGTTAACATTTATAGTTAAATTGCTGTTCAGGGAATTTCTACCCAATATATAAACTCACTAATGGCAAATGAAAGTTATTATTTTCCCAAATCATCACCAATACCACATTTATCCAGTTTGTAAAATATTTTTCTGATAGTATAGTAAAAATGTTTTATTTACACTTCTTTGATTACCTGGGAGCTCAGTGTTTTATATTGACACCTTTGTATTATTGGACATTTGTATTTTTTCATTGTACATTTCTTCTTTAGATTCTTCATGCATTTTTATATTGAAGTGTTGTAGCAATGCATTTTTTAATAGTGTATATGTGCAGTTATCTTCAGTTTGGGCAGCTCGTACAGAAGTATAACATATCTTGATCATTTTTAATCTGTTTATCCTCTACTCTTTTACCTCTGTATGATCCCCTTCCCAACTCCAAGGGTCTTTCTTTTAGTTTCTTATCGTCTCTTCTTTATTTTACTCATTATATTTTAGATTTCTCACAGAATAGAAACCATGTGCTATGAACTTGCCATGCCATATTTTTCACAGCAAAATGGCCTCAAGTTCCATCCATTTTTCTACAAATCCATTCACATGCTTTATGGCTTAATGATATTCCACTGTTTATACATACCATTGTTTTTTAAAAATTTGTAAATTTAGAGTGTGTAAAAGATTTCACAGTGGGAGGAAGCAAGTCACCACCATTGTTTGATGTAAAAGTCTGGCACGATTATTAATTGAAATCCTTTAGGGAGAAGACCATTTAAAAAAAAGAATTCACATTTGTGTGTTGCTACTTTCTGCCGCAGTTCCTGGCCCATGACCACTACTCACTGAATGAGCAAGAGGATTGGAACAATCCATATGTGACTGGGTGTTCTGAACCCTGCTTTTTCTAAACAAACTGTGATTTTCCGGCATAGGTGGTGATTTGCTCCGGCATTCCCTTCTATGCTTCATACTTTTATGCTGCTGCAGCACCAAAGCGACCACTTTATTTTTGGAACTATTTTCTTTAACCTAAACACTTCTACTTCTTAAAGAAGAAGTTTACAATATGTGTGCTCTAATTCTTAACTCTTTGTTTATCATCAAATGTTTCTTTATTCTTAAATCATCTGTACAAATAAATATTCATTAAAGTCATTTTTCCTTTATGGTAATGAACTCTGTGGCCTTAAGAACTTATCTTCTTTTGATTATTTGCCCTAGACTTCACCAGTAGTGCAAGTAAGTTGATAATGTGATTCAGAGTTGCTTTGAACTTATGTAGCAGGACTGCGTTGATATGACAGAGGACATTTATTTACTTTCTATTGATATATTATAGAATATTATTTGCCTTGAATGTGTGGAATCTGACTTATTTTAAGATTAAAAGTATTTTTAGAGTTAGAGATCCTAACTCCTACCGTCCAATGCTTGTAAAACAATTAGATTTAATTTTGTCACAGCATTTTCTGCTTACATTTTCTTTCACACTCCCATTGTTTATGTGAAGATGAATGAGTGAGATATATATGTATTTTGTATAATTCCAATTTATGGCTTTAAAAGAATAATTGCCAGTAAAACAAGGTATGATATTTTCTTTAAAGAGCATAGAGACATACAGAATTTTGCTAAGATTTATTTTGTAGTTAATTTCTTTACAAGATAATTATAATTTATAATTCAGAGGAAATAAAATGTGAAAATAGCTTTTATTAGAGCCAGTACTTTTGCTGGTCTTTGACATTTAAATAGTGTGTATGCAGGTGGGGTTATGTGGTGTCCAGGATCAAATTACTTTTCTAGCCAAAACCACAGAAAGCAGTGAAATAGAAAAGGATACAATACCCAAAATTAATGTTCAAGCTTCTTTCCCCTGGCCAGAGCCTTCTTGCTCCTGTGGAAGTAGGCATTATTGAATTGCTGGAAACCAGTGAAACTGGATGGGGGAAAGTCTCAGACAACATTCCCTTCAAAAACGAGGTGGTTTCGTGAGGAAACCTAGTAGATCTATCAGCCATTCATATTTAAAGCTCTCCAAGTGCCCAAGCCACTATTTATCAATTGTGACTGGAAATGAATAAATTATTGGGGTCACTTAAGTGAAATGATATTTTAGGGACTTGCTAAAGGCTGAATTAGGTATTTATTTCATATCCCAGCCTAGTTTCAAGTGCTGATATATAATACGGTAAGGCCATTTGTGCTGTAACTGCAAAGTTAGGCACAGTGGTTCCTATTAATGCTGCTGATCCACATACTTTTCTTTTCCCAGAAAGAACTTCATTTAAACCTAGTTAGATCTGTCTAACTTAGATGTTTACTGGCTATATTTTAAAAAATGAACAATGAATCAAACCAATCCCCAGGGCCTAGGAAAGAGTCTGACCTAAATTAGGAACTCAAACTCCCTTATTATTTTCATTTGAACGCTACTCATAGCCATCCTCATTCTGGAAAGAATACAGCTTCTGCAACAAAGTTTCTTTGTTTTCACGGAACTAAAAATGTGCTGTATTTAGACCAAACAATAAAAATAAATTACCAAACTACCTTCTAATGCATGGAGGTTCTGGAGAGAGGAAACCATAGATATTCAGGAACATAAAGTGAGTCATTGTGCTAAACATTTTTACAAGGCTAGTTCTGTGTGTTTGAGTTGCATCTGTTACTTCTTCAGCCAAAACTAAAGTGTGTACAAGCAAAACAATTTAAAATTGAATTTTAGCTCATACAGGCCTCAACATCTAATGGGTTCCACGCCTTAGTAGATTAAAAATTCCTTCCTTTCTTATTTGGTCTATAAAGTATTTCTGTTGAACACATTAAAGATGGTCTCTATGAAGCTAACTCATTTTAATTTGCAGAGATAAATGTTTTTAAATGTAATTTGTCTTATTTGTCTATTTAAAAAATCTTTATTTTCACTTATTTTTAAACACTAGTGACAATTTTTCCAAAAAGCCGTAATGGATGTAGATGTTGTATTCTTAAATATAGAACGAAGAAATAATCGTTTCTTTGGCAGTAGATAGCACAGTTGCCTGAGTTAAACATAGTATGACATTTAGCCAAAATATATATTTCTTTAATAAAATACATAAATGCAATTTACTTATCTTTTCTCATTTCATTTTGTGTCTAAATTTTCAGATCATTTTCATGAATTCAAAGGCAATTTACCAGTGATTTCTGGGTGCTGGGGCTGACTTTTTGTGCGTAATTGTAAGTATTTATTACTTTTGTTACTATCTAGTATAACAGTCATAGTATGTAAACAGGTTTTTAACTTACCTTGTGTGTGAATTTTTATTAGTTTTTCTGATATTCTGTAAGTACAATCATTCACAAATGTTTTCTTAGGAGGAGTATAGAAAAAATGACAGTAGAAAAAAAAAACCTGTTTGTGTAATTCCAATGAAATAACGCAATGTAGGACCTATAACAATAAGCCTAAAGAATAAATATCTTACTTTTTGGGAATAGAGCCCAACTGTAGAAGTGGGCTACCTTCAAGATTCTACTCTATATACATATGAATAATTTACCCTTATACCTTCTTACATCTCTGGTTATCTGGACTTGAAAAGTGCTATGCGCCTGTGCTCAGAGAAAAGGTGTGAGATGATACAGAATTCAAAGAGCTGTCAGTACATGAGGAGATTATATACTAAGGAACCAGAGCTCACTTGGTGAATGTGTAATATACATCAAAATGATTGCATCTCTGCCCACTTTCCCATTCCCCAAATACAAGCTATCCCCCAAATATTTTTTTCTCATGAAAGTAGGTAAATTTGAAGAAAAATATTTAATAAACTTTAAAGATCTATTAAAGTATTTTAAGTTAGTTGATGCATATTCATGATATGGCAATAGTCGAGAGTATATGACAGGTATTTAAAAATTTCTCAGTGAATATAAACCCACACTTGAGGAACCTGATTTTAAAATATATGTATATGTGTACATTATTGTAAACCCTTGCCATTTAATGGGCTTTTTAACATTTGATAACAGGAAAAAACATAGGAAAATTTTTCTTTGTTAATGTACTGATATAAAGATTTTTAGGAAACATATGTCTAGGAAGGCATTTGAAAAAATGCTGTAAATTAAAGTGATTCAGTATTTAAATAGAAAGCAGGGAAAATTTTATTTATAGTCAGTTTACCTGCTTACCAGTAGTAATACTGATTGGGCTAGGCATTTTGAACCAATATTTAATATAGTTCAGTATATTTTGTAAAATGCATAAATTGTTAATTTTATGAAAATGTATCAATTTAAATTTTATTATTTGAAGATTTAATTCTTGCTTAGAACACAAGATTGTGTAAACTGCATGGTTCACTTGGATTAAATATAAAGTTTTAATTTGTCAGCATATAATGGTGAGGATTAGGAGGCAAAGAAGATGGAGAAAGACATGTGAAGTATCTTTGAAGGGCTCTTAGTGAGAATGGAATTGTAAAGAGCTGTGTTTGTCCTGTTAGAAATCTGAGTGAAGGGAGATAATTTAGAGCTGCCCAAATCTTACTCTAGGTGTTCTGTCCTTTTACTTCCTTTCTCCTTTCCTTCATATTATTCAGTCATTCTCTTTAGTAAATGTTAATGATGATTAAGGATTTCTAAATGGCAAATACAGTTACCATCATTTCAATGGAGGGGGTCTTTATAATTTACATTCTTATCACCCAAATGCTTTATTTCCTGAATTCACTTCTTTTACCCAACCTTCCACCCAAAACGCACATAGATTAATTTTGAATGGAAGTGATCCAATTAGCTGAAAATTTTTCTGTGATATAAGGAAAGGAAAAGCTAGAACTAAAAGGGGAACTGTTGACAGAAATTTTTATTTTGTGTCACCCAGCCTGGTGTCAATCTCCTCTACTCAAATGATTCTCCTACGTCAGCTTCCTGAGCCCCTCACTGGAGATCAAACCCAGGGTCTCATGCATACTTGGCAAGAATTCTATCACTGCACTACATCCCCAGTTTGGAGATTATATGTATATATTTCCTTTTTTCCCCCAGAATTTAACTTAAAAAATCCAAAAAGAATTTCTCATAACATTTTATTTGGTCATTGAATCAGAAGCCATGATAGCCAGACCTAAAATAATTGTCTTCTAGTTTTGAGAATGTCTGTATGTTACTTTGCTGTTCCTTGGGTCGGTGATGTCAAACTTTGTTAGGACTGGCTCCTGACTGCAGAACCTTCTTGTTAAAGAGATGCAGCAGAATTCTATGATTAAAATAAGTGAGTTAAAACTAATATGAGATTCAGAATGTTTGAGTTTCTATTTCTTACAATTATTGTGGAAACTGTCCATCACTTACACTAACTGGTAGGGCAACTAAAACAAAAGGAATATGAATCTGGTTAGACCTAAGAACAAGTAAATGGAGTCAGTGACAGTGGCTTTTCTGAACTTTAATTTTCATGCTCTGGAACTGCTTGTGTGCTACATGATCCAAGCCAGAAAATTATACCTCATTGCTATGGGAAGGTTCCTCAGTAAGGTGTACAGAAGCTAGCCTGTGAGATAAGGAAGGTGGGATATTGTTTGCACATCCATAATGAATGGGCCACACCAAGAGTGTGTGAGAACCGATTGGAATCTTACCTACTCACGTCTACTGCCCCGGTCAAAAGAGGAAAACATGGTGAAGAAACATGATTAACTCTTCAGAAGCTACGTCTTATTCTAACGACTTTTTCCCCTTTTAAGAAGTAAAACTAGCTCTTTTCCCAAAGTAGACATCATGTAAGAAGATCTTGTTTTGCCTTTTAGTATTCTAACTTAATTTTCTATCACTAATGAAAAAATAATTGTGTAAGTCTGACTATTGAGTTTTACCAGGGCAATAAATGATTGCTTAAACAAAACAAAACAAAACAAAAACAAAATACACAACAATAACAACAAAAAAATCAAAGATTGTTTATTAAGTACCTTTTTTTCCAGGTTACCCAAGCAAGTTTAATAGTTCAATAATAAAATTTCCTTTTATAAAATTCTGTCTCAGTTTATGGTCTCTAACGGCCACCTTTCCCCCAAGGTCTCTGACAAGTATTTTATTGACTGGTATAAAAAGGAATAATTTTTTAACCAAAGGTTTGAGGAAATAATAATAACAGTATCTGAAGTGGGTACACTTGATTTTGGAGGCATTAAATTGGCTAAATTTCATAAAAACTCTGTAAGATGTGTAAAAATTATCTTCATTTTTGCGGGGTAGCAGGGCTCAAATCTGAATTCTTGGTGTAAATTCAGTGCTCTTTTCGTTAACACTGTACTGTCTTTTTGGAGAGAGAATTTTAGCTCTTTTTGTCTTTGATCACTTGGTTTCTCAGGTTTCTCTTGGTTGCTGTACAGATACTTTTGAAAAGTTAAAGTCAGAAAAGGGCTTGAGAGAGTCTTCTATCACTTCATTTTTTTTTTTTTTCTTCCATAATTCTGCAGCATTTGGTCCTTCCTGACATTTTGCTACTCCTCGGAAACTGCCACATGCCATGCTTCAGCTGAAATTTTTTGAGTTGCATAGAATTTTAGGAGACAATCAAAAAGAATCACAAATTCATGCCTTTTGCGGTATTTTAAAATGGAAAGAAATCTGTTTTAAACTGAGCATAGCCCCAGACCAAAGCTTCCTCAGTGAGAACATCTGTGATTTTAAGGACACGTAGGTCTAAGTGCATTATCTTTAAAAAATATTATTCCAGGCTAATCTTGACATAGAGCAGGTAAATAAAAAAGATGAGCTGTGAAAATCCACAAATAGGGCTTGAATGCCATTTTCCATGACAACGGGAGCTGCCCCATGAAAGCATTAATGCTGGGAATGTAAGGAATTTAAAATTGTGCCCTCTCAGTTTTACAGTTGTGTGCTCATGTTAATTAGAGATATACTGACATTTGAAGTTTCTACATTAATACCCACAGCTACTATACATTTGTGAACTGTGGCCAGAAATCTACTTTAATTGAAAGGAGTTTGCTAATCTGAATGTGTACCTCCATTACATTTTAAGCTTTTAAGTTTTATATACTACTATCCTTAGGTGTTTTTAAATGTTCTCTCTGCTCTCTGTTTCTAATTTATACCTGAAAGAACAGCCTGGCCTAATTTTCATCTCCTAGTAGTGTTTTGGAGTGATACTGATGGAATTTGGAGAAAAAAATGTTTTTAATAGTGTCCTTTATTTGCTGTAGTTTTGAATCTGTTTTTCTCTCTCTGACTCTCTAAATTGTTGGTTTTCCTTGGAAGCCTTTTAAATGGTCTGCCACAGAAATAAGGTAGGATTTAGGTTTATGGAGTGTGCTTCCCTATCTATATTTAAGCACAGAAAAGCTACTCTTTATTGTCATACTATAGTTTTTGCTGGGAAAAGCGCAGTAGTAGAGGCCTGATGAAATGAGTAGTAAAAAGCATTCTGAGTTTTTCCAGGAGCACTAAGTTTCATTCTTTGGTCTTCCACCATGCATCTTAACTTTTGATTTGTAAATATGTTTACAATAGCTTGAAGCTTTTGCGAGGTCAGCTTTACTTCTAGACTCTTGGCTTTGTCTGTTTTACACGTAAAGCATGACCTTACAACTACTTTTTGCAATCTTGTATTTCTTCAAAGTCTTCCATCAGGACTTTTAACTTTATTGTTTTGTGATTGTTTAGTGAAACTCCCTCACTTATTTTTTGGACCAATCCCTGAGTGTTACACAAGACCAGCTAGAATGAAAATTCCTTTTTGTAGCAACAGAACAAACTGCTTTAGAAAGTTAGGACTACTCAGAACTTGTTTCATTAAACCCTTTTATTGTACATTTAAACCACTGAGACCTAGGACCATTAAAACTTACTCAGTACTATTATTATTATGGCCTATTTTACTCTTTATTACTTTTTTCCCACTGTACCCAGTTCTTCTGTTCTTTCTTCTTTCATGTTGCTTACTACATATTATGCCATCACAGCACATTTGGTAGCTTCAAGTTAATTGCTCAATTATCAGTGATAGTCATGAAGCACTTGAAACATGCGCAGTGGAAGATTTTTTTAAATTTCAAAATAAGTTGGTGTGTCATAATCTTAAATGTGAAACATGCCAATATCTGCAGGCATAAAAATACACAGCCTGAGCTAGGCATTTCAGGGAAGGCAAAAACCTACTCTTAAAATCAGGGCTTTTGTCTGCCACTGAAGTGTTTCATCTTCGCTAATTTCAAACAACATGACTAATTTTGATCTTGGTTTTTACTTTTGCACTCTAAAAATTTGGTCGTGGTTTATAAAGGAAAAGGGAAGTAAAACTGTATTGATTCTGTTTGAGTATTTTACTGGAAATTCACATTATTGTTCACTGTGAAGTGGAATTTGGTGTGAGGTGAATCCATGTTGGATGCCAATCAGGGAAGTTGGCTTTTAATGAAGCAAAAATAGTTTCTTTATAATATTCATTCATTCATCTACTCATTCATTCATTCAGTTGGTGAACCTATAGTCAGAGAAGGATTAGAATGAGGTTATATTCTGATGATTTGTTAATATTGGGAAAAGACCCCACAAAAGAATAAATGAAATCTGGGGACTCATTCTGAATCATACAGAGTAATAGTCTTAGATGCCTTCAAGATAACTCCTACATTTTGACAAAATAATTATTGTAACTCTTTCAGCAACTAGGCAAACAATCATTAAATTTTTGCATTAGTATTCAGTTTAGGGTTTTCTCTAAACTAATGTAGTGCCAACAGCTCTTTTTTAGATGCTATTATGGTTCTTTCACATTTTTATAGTACTGTAGTAAAGCTGAATTTACTGGCTACATTTGAAGGTGGAGTAGGGCTGCACAAGCATCAACATTAAAGTGATTCAGTGCCTGTTGGAGAAAAATTGTTCTTAAGTTGAGATTAGAAACAATGTGGGGCTTGGGGGCAATTTTCTAAGAGCTATTAATAAATTTGAGTATTTCTCCTAAAACATGCTCTTTGAGATTGTTTTTAACCAAGAAAGCAGGCTTAATCATTTTCTAGTAATCTTCATAACTTTAACTAGTATTTAAAGGATTAAATATAAACAGAGAAGAAATAAAACCATTATTTGAGCTTGGTAGCAGTCTCAAATATAAAGTGAGGGAATGCCAATAAATGCAGTAGTTGTGCACAGCTAGCTGTTTTATCACATAATGAGCTATATAACATGTGAAATACTATCTGATTGTGCAGGGAAAAGTAATGTATTACTAGAGAAATTTTAGTAACTACTTAGTTTATTAAGATTCTTTGAATAATCAACAAAATCTAGCTTATTTAGTTGTATATTATCTTAAATCACTTTTAGCATAGTTTTATTAAAAGTACATATTTTGTGTTGTTTTGGAATTTTGGTATAAACCATTTCATCAAATTTTTGCCAGTTCCAAACTGTCAAAATGTGAGTTAAATATTGCCAGTGAAGGTAAAACATTTTGTGCATTTTCACTCATTTTCTGTATATTTTACATAAGTCTTGCTGAAAGCTTTAACAATTACGAAGTAATAGTAGTGAAAAAGGTTAATTTGCAATGCATCCTCTTCCAAAATGACTGGCCAAAGAGACTTATTCTTAATGTTTAATCAGTCAAAAATATTTATTCATATGATGTAATGCTGGTTATTATTGTTATTTGCTTAGCATTAAGGGGTTGGCCCAGTGGTTACAAAGGAAGAAAAGATGGTCTCTACCCTAAGGGCTTAAAAGGATGTATTACTAGTTTATGTGGGAGGAGTTTTATTTGGATACAAACTGTACTGGAGTTGGCTCTTTCTCTTTCTTTTCAGCTCACAGTTTCATATAAATTTAAGTGAATGAACTCATTAATAAAAGCAGATTTTCTATTTTTATTTCACCTCTGGGCTCTTTTATACCTTTGGAACACACACGCACAACAAAAAGGTATGTTTTACAGTTAATTATTACGTTTCCTTTTTTGATTCTGGCATTGCAAATAATTAAGCAGCAGTATTAATGGAATCCAAGTCTGCACAATACAGATTCTTAATACAGATTTCTTAAGGAAAAAGCTAAGCAGGCTGGTAACAAACCTATGGCCTGGTTACAAACCTATGGCCTGGTTTTAATTTGGGTTCTAGTACTCTGAGTTTTATTGGAGAAAGGGAAGCAATCCAGATCTATCACTCTGTATGTAAATTTTATTTTTCTCCCATCATCATGTGTATTACAGCATTAACACTTAAACTGTTACCTTTTAAAGTGAGATTGGTGTCCTATAATATGATCTCTGAAATGGCAGGGTATGCACATTTATTTAATGGCTGACAGCTTTAAGGTATGGAAATATTCTGAGATTTATCCTGATAACGGCAGTATGTGAGTCTATTGATTATGTTGATTCTTTGACTGGTCAGAGGGAGATTCCCCCTAGATTTGAAGTTTCAGGACAGAGAACTCAGAGACCATATGTAGGAGAAGACTAAGACATTAAGACTTGAAAATATATGTATAAGCAAGAGAGTATCAGAACACTTTGAGAACCTGGACCTTCTTGAGGAGAGGATGTGGTTGAATAGATGGAAGAAATACCTGTCCTTCCAACTTCACTGCAGTAATTGAGAAGGGAGAAAAATAAAGACAAATATGTGAAACCAGAGGTGATTAAAATAGGAAATTTTTATGGGATCATAAAATGGGTTTATACTTGTTTGGATTAGACAATAGTAACTTCAAAGGAGTAGTATGTTTTTTTCTCTTGATTTGGTTCATGTTTATCTTGATTTCAGTTCAATGCCCTTTAAATACAACTGTAGGAATTTTAAATAATATATGCCTCTCTAGAAACACCAAAGAATAAGTTTGGATTCTCTTGGCATTAATATGGATATATATATAAAATAATCATCTATGTATACTTCTATAGTATTATATTTGGGAAACCTTTAGAAAGTTCTCATTCATTGTAACTATGACCAAGAAGCATATTTATATCTATTAGAGCAATGAATGAGGTGAATTAGGTTTCACATATGGTATATAGTATATGATATAGTTGGTTTTGGAAAGCTCTTTGGAACTACTTTTCTGAAAATGATTTATAGTGTAATGAGTCCTCCTTCCCCTTGCTTTTCTTTTTTTTCCTCCCCTCTTACTATTCCTTTCTTTCTTCCCTTACGTTTTTTCTTTCTTTCATTTAGAGATAGTTTGCTTTTGTCTGTCTGCTACTTGCCTTTTTGAAGGTGGCTGATGCAAGTCCCTTAAATAGTACACAAGGATCACCTTTTTTATTAATAAATGAAGAGCCCCATTAAAAAAAAGAATTAAGGGCACTCTAGTCCATGTTGTGCAATCAAAGGAAACTGAGGAGGTGTTGGGATTAGTTTTATTATTATGAGGTGATGAAAGTAGGATACTTGGAAATGATAACTTTTATTGACCCAGAAGTTTACTAAACCTGAATTAGGATTTGTCAGATATTAAGGCTTATTGAATACTTTCTTTCTGAGAGGAGAAGAATAATTAAGGTCTTAAATGAAATCTTAACACTTTTTAGAAAGCTGTCCACAATGAGACATAGTAATCATATACTCACAACCCAATAAGGAAGTCTTTAGTTGTGTTTCTTTGGTGTTTTTTCTAATTAGAACAAATTAGTCTCAGTTCCTGATGTTGTTTATTTCTTGAGAGTAATTTAATTTAGCAATAAATATCCCGTGGTACCTAAAGAGTAAAGTTTATAAATTATTTCAGGGATGCTAAGCAAGAGATGAAGTCCAGATATGCTTGAAAGAAGGTTGTGGCTTAGTTAAGGTCGTGGTTATATATAAAACAGGTGGAACAGCAAGCTGTGAAGCAATTTGCCATGTCTAGAGGGAATTCTTCCACAGTGTACCTCGGAGTGCACAACACTTCCCAGTTTCTGTGGAGGAGAGGAATGAGAGACAATAGACAGCGATGTATGCACAGTACAGAGAGGTTACGAAAAACATCTGTTGCTTATAATATGTGCTAGACACTTTTACATTGTTGTAGTTAATCTTTTCAATAATTTTATAGTTATAGTTTTATAGTTTACTCCCCAATCCTTGGTTATTTTCTATAAATTCTGATTTTTTTTGTCTATAGCACTGAAATGATTAGTGTATGTTATATATTTGCATTATTTAATATCTGTTCTCTCCACCAGACTAAAAGCTGTATTACGGTAGAGAGTATGACTGTTTTGTTCAGACACACGTAGTTGGCTTTTAGCATTGTCCCAGACACACTGTCTCAACTAACTATTTGTTGAACAAAAAATAAAGGAAAGAAGGAAGGAAGAAAATGACAGGATTTAGTCTGTTTGCCTCAGAACTAATTTTTTCAACCCCAGAAAAGTTTTATTTCATTTACATTATTCTTGGTTATAAATTCATCCAATATAATTTCTATTACAACCATCTCAGAGCACCTTAGAACTGTCACATCTTTGTCTGAGACTGGTTAACCATGAAACAGGCCTATCTTGTCTTTTTCTCAACCCACTGGAATACCAAAACGACCTTATACTAACAGGTCTCTTGGGAAATAGAGATATCCTATCTTTTATTTTCAGGTTTAGGTTCCTCCTACACAAAGAGAGAGTGTTTCTTTTTATTCTCAGAGATTGCCCCTTAATTTAGGTTTTGGTGCCGCTAATCTGAGTTTTGGTAGTTGGTAGAGTATTTGTTGCATGTTCTGCTGGTTTTTTTCCTATGGGAGTGTGTCACTGAGGGAGATTCTGTGTTCAAACCAAAGAAGCTCCTAGCATCACAGATGGTAGGCATTGGGGCTTTGGTCTTTTAGCGGTGATTTAATTTTTTCTGCTTATTTTTTCTATGATATTAATAAATATGATTTTCTTTTGCATAATGTTACTGTGTGTTTTTTGGTACTGGTGCTAACTTTTAAAAGAACCTTACTGTATCTAGTGTGCTTCCAAGGAAGGGAGGAAATGTAAGTATGGGGAGTAAATGGAAAGTTTGTTAAATCTCTAGGGCAGAAAGATCTCGTTGTGTCTGGGCTTTCAGCAATGGCATGTAGTCTTGAAGGTATGCACAGTAAGGCTTTGTAAATGTGCGTAGGCCAAAGGGAAAGTGGATATCTCCCAGATACATCGAATAGATGTATATTTAAATCATGCAATCAATTTTATGAATTCTATATACATTCCTAAGAATGTACAAGAAATAGATTTCTGTGATATAAGGCAATAATCATCTTTAACTAGAACAAATTATAATCCTGAAACTTTGGCCATTTGGGAATTTATCATTTGAAGCAGCCTGGTTTACCTCGAAGTTAGGATCATAGTAGAGTGAGCTGATCCTGTTAAGGTCTTATTCAAGGCGGTATAATAAGTGATCAATCTAACTCCCTCTGTATTCTCTAAAAACTTTTTAAAATTTTGATTCTGTTTCCCCAGTTAAGACAAATCATTTTTTTTGGTAGCACACGTTTTCTTCCTGTGAGAGTGTTTACTGTTTATTAGAAACTAATTCACTTCCATGAATATGTCCCAAGTACTGTATATTGAAAATACAGCATTAGACTGAAAGAAACTGTCAATGAGTCTTTGGTTGACCAGTATTGCATGTTTTTATCTGTTTTCACGAGAAGCCACTTTGAAGATATCAATATGTAATACAACCACCATTGTTAATTCCCTACCACTTTGTTTGTAACTCTGTGTTGTCTGTATTGTGCTTGTGATATGTTGTAAAATGTTGTATGTCTGTTAATGTTTCCCTCCTTTTATCTTTAAAATAAAAAAAAAAGAAAATACAGCATTAGATACTGCATTGGAAACAAATGCAAATGTACACTGTCCCTGCCCTTAAGAACTTTAGATATGTAGATATAATTTCAAAACTTTTTTATTGCTTTTTGTGTCCTAGAGTCTAACCAGTACAATGCATAGCTCAAAGTAGGCATTAATAAATGTTAATTAAGTTGCACTGATTGTGGAAGAGGAGATGTGCAAAGGAAAAGAGATGTGATTCCCTATGCAGAATGTAATAAGTACTTTAATAGAGTAAAAAATGTACTCCAGAGAGTTCAACAAATTTATGATAAATTTCTTATGGGACATTAGGAGGCAGATTTTATTTTATTTTTTTTTATTTTAAAGAGAGTAGTAAATGAGAAACAAACAAACAAAAAAATAGAACAGTAGCAGCATACCAGTATCATGAACATAAACAAATGAAGGCAAGAACATTCAAAGTGATATAGAGTCTCAAGACAAAATAATACGAATCAACAGTGGTTGTTACATTGCATATCACTATCCTCAACTACATTGCTCAGATTACCAGATGTAAGAATGAAAGATTGCTCAAACCATTAAAGAGAATAAGAAAATAATTCTTCAATAAAACATTAGAGATAATAGAGTTTCACTAGATAGGATGGTAGCAGTTCACCATCGTAATTCCATTGCATATTGTTACTTTCAAATCAGTTGCTCAGACCACCAGACACAAGCATGCAAAATTGATCAGAACATAAAAAATGGTAAGCATCAACTGTTCAATACACCATCAGACATCAGAAGTACAGTTATCCCAGCTATTCATTTATATATTTATATTTTGCCTTCTTTCTTTCTTTTTTCTTCTTTCCCTCATCCCATCCATTCCTTCCTTTGAGCAATTTCTTTCCCTTTCCTATCATCTATTGTACATTTGAGTTTTACCTAGTCTTTCACGTTCATACACCAAGGAGGCAATATGATGTTTACACATCTGGGTGTGATTTATTTCACTTATGAGTATGATCTGTAATTGCATCCATTTACCTACAAAAGCCTCAAGTTTACCTTTTTTAGTAGCTGAGTAATACTCCATTATATAAAAACACCGCATCTTTTTTATCCATTCCTCAGTGGATGGGCATCTGGGTTGTTTCCAAGATTTAGCTATAACAGATTGTGCTGCTATAAACATGGGTGCACATATATTGCTGTAGTATGATGTCTTTAATTCTTCTGGGAAAATACCGAGAAGGGGAATAGTTGGGTTAAATAGGACTTCCAGTCCTAGTTTTGTGATGAATCTCCAAATTGATTTCCACAGTGGTTTTACCAGTCTACACTCCCACCAGCAGTGGAGTAGGGCTCCTTCCTTCCCACAGCCTCTCCAGCGTTTGTTATTGGTTGATTTCTTGATGATAGCCATTCTTTCTGGGGTGAGATGGAATCTCAGTGTTGCTTTAATTTGCATTTCTCGAATGACTAATGATGTTGAACATTTTTTCATGTATTTATTCACCATTAGTATCTCTTCATTAGAGAAGTGTGTATTCATCTCAGATGCCCATTTTTGGATTGGGTCTTTGAATTTGGGAGGCCTGAT